>NC_073302.1:289942086-290262920 GCF_027595985.1 Sorex araneus
TTGGCCTATAACTCCTGCCCCAAGCTTCTGGGTTGCCTGGATGAACCCATAGTTCATTGAATCAGACCAAGAAACAAAACCTTGTGGCTTTTAAGGTGGATCATTGTACTCATCCCAAGCCAGAGCCCTGGGAAGAAGTCCCAAAGTATTAGTGAAACTGACCAAAAAATGGCTGCTGACTCTCAGGCCCAGGGCAGGGACTCAATTAAAAGAGCGTCTTAGCAGTGGACCCTACAGAGACTCCCAAGTTGCACCGGGCTCGGGGGCCTTGGAGGTCCCTTGAAGACCGGAAATCTTTCAGAGTAGGCCAACATGTTCCAGAAGTCAAACGATGTCCTCTAGGACAGAAAGTCTGGGCCATCTGATGTCAGAGCATCCTTCTTGCATGCCGATTTTCAACATACATTCCAGGCACGTGCCTCACAGGGGAAGTTTGCCAGACAGTGAGATGCAGGTTCAGGGTTTCCCCGAGTGAGGATGTTTGCGTCTAGGCAAGAAAACCCCCGGCCTGGGGTGGGAAGCTGTTTGCTGCTCAGCTCAGCACAGAGCAAGACGTTTCTTTGCATTTCTGGATTATGACAGTGTCCCTATTATGACCAAAGGTAGGACAGTTGAGAGAATGTTCACCTCACAGGTCAATTACCCTAGGGAGAAAACAGTTAATATTTCTTATGCTACTTGGAGATTTCGTTAAGAGATGCTTTGTGATGTGGAAATTTTGTTCCGAAGTCCCAGCCTTTTAGAAACCTAAATCACTCTCCTGGTTAGCATGTTAGAAAAGATGGGGCCCAGGTAGGGTTGCTCTGTAACCACCAAAAAAAGTGAACGAATGAAGGGAAGGAAAGAATCCGGGATGTTGAGTGCAGGGCAATGCATTTAACCACTCGACTTCCCAGTATACCGTGTGAGCACAAGCTCTTGAACAGTAGGTAATTAGCATACACTCCATTAAAATGAGGTCATCTGCATGCCATATCCATGTAAATTACAGGGGAATAGAACATCTTAAACAAAAGAGGCGCCATGGAACTTAGAGGACAGAGACAGAGCCAGTCCAAGGAAGCTTCATCAATTGTGGAGTTCACTGGGTTTTATTTTTAAGTGTTCGTAATTTGATCTTTGGGATAAGGAATTCCATTCATTGATGACATCTGTCAAGACTTCATTCTAGAACATTCTCTCCATTAGCTGTTCTGAATCTCACTTCTGCCTCCAGCCCTTTGCATCCCATTTCTAGTTTACCCATGTCTTCAGGTGATCAACCCTTCATTTACCGAGGAAAACATCATAAAAGATGTCTCCTTTTCAGTGATGAAAGTTTACCACCAAATGCCATATCCCTAATCTAGAACTGAAGGATATTACATTTTGTAACAGACAAAACCTTAGGGATTTACTTATTGTGCTAAACATAGAAAAGGGGTATTTCATTTTTTATTTGCATTGAAACTATTCCTTTGAATTTCTTTATTTTCACAGAATCCCATCACAGAGTTGTTAATTTTTTTAAACCAAAGTTATTAAGGAGTAGGAAAATTTTTCATTGTGGTCTAAATCAATCAATATTTGTTATTATTTCAGCTGTTTAAATGAAACAATCTATCCAAAAGAAATGGTATAAGTTAAAGATATATTTTACTCTCATATTTCAAGCAGTTCTTTGCTATTTTTCAGCTGTTTGCTATTTTTAGCTGTTTTATTTGTTCTAGTCTAGAGTTCCACATCTCATTAATTGGGTTGGCTACTGAGCGTAGCTAAGAGTACAAACAGAATTATTCAGTATAAATTATTTTGATACCCAAGGACACAAAATGCCTTTTTAAAAGGGTGTTTTCTTAGTGTAATCTGGTAAGTTGCTTGAGATAAATTTATTTATAATTTCAAATGTAGTGGAGGACACAGAATGGATGATAAGTTAGTCATTAGAAACAGTATGAATCAAAGTGGGAAATTTTAGAAACTTACTATTTAAATTCAAATCACGTGAAGTGCAAACCTTATTCTGCATTGTCTGATCCACACTAACAGAGTGAAGAGAAAAAGTGAGACAATTATCCACATGATTCAGACAAAAAATTAAGATCCAAACCCAGTTTTACCTCAATAATCTTGTGTTTGAATATTTTTTTGCCTGAATTTTTTGTCTCACTTTGCCACTTCATTTTGTTTGGCCAGATCGTCATAAAAAATCATTTTTATCATGCGAAAGAAAATATCCTTTTTCAACTTGGATCTCGTGCTCTGGCACACATTATTTTATATTTGAAAACTAACTTATCAGAAGTTCTTCAATCCAGTAGCCCTTAAAAGTTTTGCATTTTTTTTTCTGAAGCAATATAAAAAAATGCTTATGGTGTGTATGCAAGCTGCTGTTTTAATTAACTTTCCTGAATTTCAAACATCTATATTTTACTCTCTTATATGCTTTTAACTAAGGTATAGTAGATGCATTTTTGCTTCGATACTAATTTAAGGTGTAATATTCATTTCTTTAGAGAACATTTTTGTTGTTGTGCATGCCTAGTGTTTTGTACGTTGTATATTGCATTCAGAATATTTTTTTCCTTCTCACCTATCCACAATGCAATGCCGTTCCCATGATGCACCTCTGCTTGCTGTTTACCTGTATGTTAATTCGCTTGAATCCCATTGGCCCACTGCCATCATGTGCTCGCTGCCTGTTATTAAAAGACTCAGTCGACTGCCAAAGCAATGAAGCGACCTCTCGAAGCATCTGTAGACCTGGTACTTTGACCTTTCACCTTTCGCTTTGCATGTAGCTTTACAGAGAACCATCAGAGATTTGTATTACTTGTAAAATATTAGCTGCCAACAATCATTTTATTATCGATTAATGGAGAAAATTGAACAAGGTCTTTAGCCATCTCATTTCCATGTGTAATATGTCAAAGGAATTAATCCTAACCAATTTTAATACCTCTTCCAAAAGAGTGAAGCAAATTTAAAATTATTGGGCTCAGCAAATGCTCACTGTAATTCGCGTTAACCATTAAATTCCAGAAATTGCCGTTGAGCTTGGAGCAAAGAATAGGTATTAAGAATAACACAAATGCTTCTTTCCTCCCCCTCCCCGCCCCCTCCCTTAGACTAGTGTAACTCATTTATTAAAAAAAAAAAAAAAGCCGAAGCCATTTCCTTTTTTTTGTTGTTGCTGTTGCTTGAGAGTTTTTCTCCTCCTGAGTTGAGATGCTACCGTTTGGGGTGACAGAAATCATGCTTCCGCTCTCAGTAACAGACCCTCACTCATTTGACATTTGCCGCTGTTTAAATTAAGCTGCATGGCTGAGGCATCCTCCTTAGCTGTCCGATTTGAAACCGAATGTTGTGAGTGATGACCTCTGTGCGCCAGGAAGAGGGTGGTCCGCCCCCGATTGCTCCATATCGTCTCCCGCCCTTCCCTTCTAGGCCTTCCCTCCTGGTGCTCTTCATCCTTTACCAAAGAGACAAGCCCTGGAAAAGAGCAACGGGGCCAACACGGTCTTCAGCCCCAGCGTCCTGCACTACCAGCAGGCCCTGACCAGCGCCCAGCTGCAGCAGCACGCCGCCTTCATCCCCACAGGTACTTCCCTGGCCGCGGTCCGGCCGCGTGCCACCCCCCCTCTCGGGAGCTTTCCTCCTCCTCGTTCCTTTAGGCTGTCGGGCTGTTCCAGGTACAGTACTCGCAGCCCTCTGCCTCCTCCTTGTCTGAGCTGTCTAGAATGAGTGACCTTGCTTGCGGTAGCCGCAGACTGTAGGATTCTCGAGCCAGGGCACAGCTGAAGAGAGGGCTGCCGAGCCCGCGGCCGCAGCTATAGGGCGCTCGGGGTCTCCTAGTGACAGCCGGCCCTGTGAAAACGGTTGATGTCAGTGAGACCTTTCTCTGTGTGCCAACTGAAATGTGTCCTTAACCCGGAATGACCTTACAAAAAAGTAGCCATTTCAGTCAATACTAACCTTTTTTTTTTCCTATTCCTATTCAGAGCACTAAAACACAAAAATACCTGAGACTATTCAAACGAAAGTAATCCTCTACTCATATATTGACATTCTCTCTCTCTCTCTCTCTCTCTCTCTCTCTCTCTCTCTCTCTCTCTCTCTCTCTCTCTCTGCACTCTGCTCAGTTTCTGCCCAGTTGACAAGTAGACAGAGCTCTCTTCTCTAATTAGTGCCTGATACCCTTAGGTACCAAGGT
Organism: Sorex araneus; assembly: GCF_027595985.1. Lineage (NCBI taxonomy): Eukaryota > Metazoa > Chordata > Mammalia > Eulipotyphla > Soricidae > Sorex > Sorex araneus. The sequence goes on from NC_073302.1 coordinate 289,946,279, forward strand.
ACCACGGCTCTCATAGTCCTAAGGGATGGGCTAGATGCATCCTAGCATCTCGGAGCTTTAGAGCTCCTTTAGTCATCTCCTGATTGATTGTTTTACAGATGAGAAAACTGAGGCCACCCCCTAAGTGTCTGGTGACTTCCCAAAGTGCCCAGACAACGTAGGATCCTCCCAGTTCCCTGTGAGCAGACCCATTGACTTGACAATGCCCCGCTCTGTTCCCTGACTCCAAATTGTGGAGACGTCAGCTCTTCCTTGGTAGGAAACGCTCCACTCAAGCTGAGAGACTCAAGTACAAGGCAGCACCCGCCTCCGTGCCCCCCACGCCCCTCACCGCAGCTGCACATGCCCGCCAGGCAAATCCAGGGTTATTCTCAGTGGACTGTAGGGTTCCCCTTTTAGTCTATGTGAGAAGCAAGATCATAGTTGCCGAAGAATAGAACTTTCTAGGATATTAGGGGGAAAGGAGCATCAGAAGATATCAACGGTCTTACTGAAGGGAAGGCTGGTTGATGGAGTCCTTGGTTTCAACCTTACTATTTTCCCTCCGTGACTAGTGAACCAAATGCAAGGACAGAGGAATCATAAGTTTATTCAAAAGAAGGGTTTGGGTCCTAATTGTATGGGGTTCGACTTACCAGTTGATTATCCATTTTCTTAAATCCTGTTAGCAAATCAGGAGTTAACATAGAAGGGAGTTGAATGAGTATTTCCATGTTAATTCTTGTTTTATATAAAACCCATGCCTTGAAGTGAATTACTAGCCTCTTCACAATCATATTTATTGTGAATATTGTACATAACAGTAATAGCGAATATGCCAGTTATAAATGTAATTCTTAAAGAGTTTAGTTTTTTATTATACAGATGATAGTAGCATCTAGTGAATATATCAGTTATATAAGGAAGATAATTCTTAAGGAGTTGAGTTTTGTCAGTTGACTTTGGCTCTTCTCTTAAATGGATTCATAGGTCTGTAGGGTGAGTCTCAGAGTCAGTTCCAGGGAAGCCTCACTCATGTCCTGTCCCAACCCTGTGGGAGTGGCATTTTGGTGCCAAGACGAAAAGCATGGACTTGAAACTCATTTGAGGCAACATGCCTTTAATGGTGTGGGGTGCTCTCGCAAGCGTCTTATTTCCCAGAGCCCCTCACTGGGTATTTCGAGTCAGCATGTAGAGAAGCAGGGACCGAAGGAGAACCGATGCAGAGGGCAGGTCTGTTCCCAGAGGCTGGGTAGAGAGGAGATACCATTTCCCGGGCATGCCTCAGGAATCCTGCAGCTCTGCTGGCGAAAGACTGCTGGCACCTAGCTCATGCTTAATACTTCAATCCCATCATGATGTGTTCAGTCACTTGTTTTGAATCCTCGTTTTAAAATATCTCACCTGGAAAATATGTCAAGTCTTCCAAAGCTAGAGTGAATAACACTCGTTATGCAAGAACCTGATGGCTGTTCAGAAATGCATTGTTCTGAGGACCAATGGGCTGGCCTGGCTGCTGTGGTTGTGCACTTCTGCCCTCTGCTGGATTCTTTAAGAACTGCTCCAGTGTGCCCCGCACCCCTCCCGTGAGCCGATTTGGGAGCCGAAAATGGGTCTTAGACCTCTGACTTCTGTGAATTCTGCTCCTTTGGGAGCAGATAGAAGTACTGGAGGGAGCAAACATGTGGATCTCCTGCTCTTAAATGATGCTTCAGCTGCTAAATTTTCACATTTCTCTTAAGGAAGTTGTCCAAGTAATTTAATCAGAGCAAATCCGCATAATCCTTTTCCCACTTACAACCACGACAGAAATATCAGTGTTTACTGAGTCTCTAGCTCTTATTTCAGGTTCCCTTCTTCATAAAACAACACTGTCAAACAAATTTTTGAAATGAAAACGACGTTTATCCCTTCTTGCGAATCTTTGTTCTAAACCTCGGCCAATCACACAGTAATGTACAAGTACTTTCTGTGACTTGGTAAATGGTGGGCCCATTACTATGGAATGGACAGGTTTTATAGTTCTCTTTAAAGACTTTATATTCACAGATGCCATAGGAAGCAGAAAGCCTTTTGTGTTCTTACGGCAGTAGCCCATTATTAAATGGTCATTCTTAGTGACATTTTCAATAGGCTACTGAATTCTCCCAGGACACGATGTGAATTCGGACATCCGTAATTCTGCCTCCCGGGTGTGCATATATTAATATAAAATGCTATACAAAATATGGGCTTCCCCCCGTCCCAAGCTGTGCTAAGAAAATTATCTCCCTCGTTCATGTCTTAACGCATATGCGGTGGGAAGGAATTTTCCTTTTTAATTTGGATTGTTTTAAATTAGCATTTATACTTTTCCTTTGCGATGTTAGGAAAGTGGCAAAAGCTCCCCTCACACACACACACACACACACACACACACACACATACCCTCTTTATAAATCTTGATACTTCTCAGACAGGTCTACTCTGAGTTACTGTAAGTGGTTTTATAGACTTGATCTCATTATTCTGTAAAAAAAAATAATAGTTCTGCTTAGTAGCAGGCGTAATTACTTGCATTTTACAGATGGAAAAACTGAGGCTGTGACTCTACTGCCAAGTAGGATATCCAGTTATTGGTATGAATTCATATAACATTTTTTTACTCAGATTCTAGGAATGAAATCCTTGTGTAATCAGGACAGAAACTGAGTCCTAAGCATCAGGGTCTTAGGGCTCTCTCAGTCAAAACAAAGGTGTCCCCTGTGCCCCATACCCTTCCTTGATGTATTTCCTTTCATTGGAGAGAGGGACTAAACAGGACTAGGAAGACCGCCAGCCCCAATGTCAGCCCCTGATCAGAGTCCCTAACGCCCTATAAGGTCACACAGGTGTCTTTGTGGAAGCTGGATGTGGCTGTCCACAGCAGCAGCCGTTTGCCCTATTCACCTCCACAGACAGAGGCAGGAGCTCAAGGCCAGGTGAGGTCCAGCCCTTCGGGAGGGGGAGACCAGGGCCTCAGGCTCCAGCGTGTGCCGGTGACAGAAGACTTTGCAAAGGGGGAAACTTGGGGAAGAGAAGAGTTGGCCCGGGTTGCAAGGACCACGTGGCGTGGGAAGAGCCACGTGCGTTGTCTGTCGTTGTCTCTGGCATGAGATGCTCAAGGGTCCTGGGGGTGAGGATAGTGGAAAGCGCGGGGGTGGGGCAAAATGGCCATGAAGGAGCTTGACAGATGAGACCTGAGTCACAGATGAGACAGGGCTCAGGGCCACTCAGGTCAGGTGGAGACGTGCCCGAAGCCAGAGTGACCTGTCCGGCTCCGACCACCGCAGCTACAGGTTTGCTCTGGGTGGTGTGGAACCCCCAGGGGCATTTGCCTCCGTGGCCATGGGAGCCCCCCAGGAGAGCCCCTCCGCATCGGAACGTCAGGGAATCGGGGATTTCCAGGGAAACTTCGGGTCCAGCCAAGGTGGCGTTTGAAGTGAAATTCTTGGATCGGAGGCTTCGTGCAGTTTGGAGCTGATGGCACCCAGCACACTTCGACGACTGGCCGAGCACATTCCTCGAGTCCACGGACCGTCACCTCCTTGGAACCCTGTTGATGAGGCACACGTGAACCCCAGAGCAATTGATACCCAACATTGCTAGGAAGTTATGAATGCAAAAAAACAAAACAGAGTTGAGTGTTTGGAGTGACCCAAGGAGGCAGATTGAAGTACCGTTGAGTATTTTTCTGACGAAGTGGCACAGAAGGTAGAAAGAGGGAGAAGGGAGGGTTGTTCGGGGCAGGTGGGAAGCCTGGAGAAGAGGGAGCTGAGTTCAGGCGGAGGAACAGAAAGGCCAGGGAAGAGGATGCTGTCCACTCTGGGGAGGTCACCCGAGGTGGGCCTCTCTGGGCACCTACCGTCACACCGGGAAGACGCCACTGAGTCATCCAGCCTAGAGGCCGTCAGACCTGCTCTGGAGGGGTCTGTACTCCAAGGGTGGAGGATGGACCCGTGGCATGAGGAAGGGGGACGAGAACGGAAGCCCAAGACCATGAAGTTTGATGCCTCGTTGAACCTAGATATGACGGTGCCCAGGACTTGAGAGATGGCTACGGACACGTGCCCAGACGGAGGCCCAGAGGGATTTCAGAAGCAGTGCGGACACTCTGGAGGGAGCAGGGCCTCGGACACGGGGGGCCGTGCTGACGGGAGCGACTCCTACCTGGGGCCTCCACGGCCGGAAAAGAGCCCCGCGGAGAAGCTCCACGGTCAGATGGGTGAAAGCGGTGGTTCTGGTGAGACTCTCAGGATAGTGGCCGAGGGAGCACTGAGCCGAAGGGGCCGAGCTCAGGGGAAGACTTGAGGCGGGCACTTGGGGGCCTTGGGCTCGTGGGCGGTGTTTTCTTCCTGGATTGAGGGGCTGGGTGGTATATCAGAGGGGATGGGAAAGACCCAGAACTGATTCCTGAAAAACTCTAGGAGATAGATGTGTGTGTGTGTGTGTGTGTGTGTGTGTGTTTGTGTCTAAGGGAGAAAAATTGTAGGGAGATTTTGTGTGTGTGTGTGTGTCTATGTATGTGTCTAAAGGAGAAAAACTGAAGGGAGATAGATTTGGTGTGTGGTGTGTGTGTGTCTAAGGAAGAAAAACTGCAGGGAGTTTGATTGTGTGTGTATGTGTGTGTCTAAAGTAGAAAAACTGAAGGGAGATAGATTTTGTGTGTAGGGTGTGTGTGTGTGTGTATGTGTGTGTGTGTCAAAGGGAGAAAACCTGTAGGAGATAGAGTGTGTGTGTGTGTGTGTGTGTCTAAGGGAGAAAAATTGTAGGGAGGTAGATTGTGTATGTGTGTGTCTAAGGGAGAAAAACTGTAGGGAGATAGATTGTGGTGTGTGTGTGTGTGTGTCTAAGGGAGAAAAATTGGAGATAGATTGTGTGTGTGTGTCTAAAGGAGAAAAACTGTAGGGAGATAGATTTTCTGTGTGTGTGTCTAAGGGAGAAAAACTAGGAGATTGATTGATTGATTGTGTGTGTATGTGTGTGTGTGTGTGCGTGCCTAAAGGAGAAAAACTATAGGAGATAGATTGTGTGTATATATGTGTATGTCTAAGGGAGAAAAACTGAAGGAAGATAGATTTTGTGTGTGGGGTGTGTGTGTGTGTGTGTGTGTAGGGAGATAGATTTTGTGTGGGGTGTGTGTGTAGTGGAGAAGAACTGTAGGAGATAGATTGTGTGTATGTGTGTGTGTCTAAGGGAGAAAAACTGTAGGACATAGATTGTATGTGTGTGTCTAAGGGAGAGAGACAGAAATAGAGATGGAGAGAAGGAGGAGGGTCAGAGCATTGAGGGGGAGAGGGTGGGGCGATGGTCTGCAGGGATGAGCATCAGCTCTGCGTGCAGGGGGCCTGGTCTGCACCCCAGGCTCTGTGTGACCCTCTGAACACTGACAATGGGTCACCTCCACCCTCCCCCAAAGCACACAACTGGGAGTAAGTCCCTGAGCAATGACGGGTGTGATGGCCCCACAAAATGAAAAATGAAAAAAGAAAAAACGGTCCTAGGAAAAAACGTGGTTTCTCAAGAAGGGACTCGCCGCGCGCTGGAAGGCTCAAGAATCAAGGCAGCCGCCTCGTGGAATCACTGAATGCAAAATCCTAAACCAGGAGCTTGAGGACAGCGCTAGCTGCTGGCGGGGAGAGGAGAAAGGGGAAGCAGATTGGAGAGAGCCGGGAATAGGCAGAGACAGGGCAGAGAAAATGTGCAGGGAACTTTCCAGAAGGTCGAGGTCAGAAGGCGGGTTCCGAGGGGCTTGTACGGGCCTGGCCGTGGCGATGTTGGCTGGTGGCGCTGATGAAGCCGGAGCAGCCTGGGGAAAGGGCCTCCCGTCCTGTCCTAGTCAGCGTTGGTCTAAACCAAACGCAGCTCAGGACAGTCTCCCCCAGGCCCCGGTCAGTTCCGCAGAGCGAGAGGGACGACCAGAGCCTGTCTGATTCCTCCCACGCCACGGAACCAGTTCTGAAACCCTGAGTTTTAGATACACCAACATCGGTGACAAACAGAGCCCCTGCAACACCCATGGGACCCAGTCTTCAGCCACCTAGCACCACGTACCGTGCTGACTCGCGTCTTTCAAGGGAACTGGGCCAGAGGCCAGTAAGGCCTCCCCCTTTCCACTCAGTTCTTCTTGCTCTTCAGGACCAGAATATTCTGATCCAAGTCCATGAGACAGACCACTCAGGGGGAGACGGAAAGGGTGGGGGCAACTGTTCCCCAGGGAAATCTTCTCTCCTCCTCTCCCATCACGCCTTAGATGCCAATTCCAGATTTTCCCAGGAGTTATACCAGGGGCACCCTGCAGGGATCAGCTGTGACCAAAACCCCCAGACCCCAGGCCTCACCCAGCTCTGATATGTGCCGTGTTTGACAGTGTTAGGGCTCAATTGCTAGGCTTGTCTCTTGATCCCAGGGGATCTTGTGGCAGAGAATAGATCACAAACACGTCCAGGTCACTCCGTCCAAGGAACTTGGGGATCCTCTGTTACTAGGGAGTCACCGCCATCCCTCCCATCCCATCCCAGATCTTGGCTTTGGAGGTTCCAGCTCGTGCCTAGCTCTTGTCATTGTGTTAGTGACACAAAACCTTTCACAAACGTCCCCGCACGCCCACTTTGAATGCAACCAGGCCAGCGCGATTGCGCGCCGGCAGAACCTGACCTGGATTTAGGAATAGAATTCTATTTCTAGCCCAACCCTGGACTCACCACTCTGCCTGACCTTGGAGTAGTTCCTATGCCTCAGATTTTTCATCTGTAAAATCCCTCCACACCCTGCCTGGGAAGATTCACCCGACCGGGACTGTCAGACAAACCGTCTGGAGGTCTTAGCGGAAGGCGGCCCGTGTTGGCTGGCCCGAGCATCCTTCTCCGGAGCACCCGCGGGGGTCTGTGGCTAGAGAACTGCATGAGCCGCAGCCCCAGAGCCCACTTAGCCCGCTCTCGGCTCCCCAAAGTCAGGTCTGTGTCAGGACTGAGAAATGTGCCAGGCTCTCAAAGACTGTTGTTAACTAACACTCCTTGTTTCTAATTGTGCTTCGATCTCACTTTGAATGTTAACTCTAAACCGCTAACCTGTTTCTTTCCCTTTATTCACTTTTTTCCACCTGCCATTGCATGACACGCAGGGTCAGTTTTATGCATGACACCCGCTACCAGTATTGGTAGGTTTCAACCTTTTTTTATTTGTCTTTTCTATTATGTAACAATACCTTCACTTGCTTGAAATGGATTTCAGAGATGGTATAGAAATGCTTTAGGAATTGGTAGCTCGGAAGGTCCATTTGGCTTTAGAGTTAACGTGTAGGCGTTTTAAATGTACTTGTATGATTTAAGACAATGACCATTTTAATGTGACTAAGAATGATCCGAACATCAAGCCACAAGTCTGATTTTTTTAAAAATGATTTATATTTTGTTTCTGTTGATAGTGTATATGGTTTAGTGTAAGAAAAATAAAAGAGCTATGTGAGCAAGGCAGGCTAATTTCATCAATGTTTTAAAGTTTCATACTGGTGTGCCTTTATCTCCTCTTTGCTGTGTGTTAGAGTTATCAGAGTTTCCCAGAAGTATTTATTTTTAAAAAATTATAAATGGATGTATTTTGAAAACAAATGTTTGAACTTTGAACTGCCTTGCTCTTCTTATCCTTTTTCATTTGAAGTGTTGATTGATTTGTCATGATGATTGATACTCTTGCCAGTCCCTTAGATGTTAAATTTCAATCGTCCAGAGGCAACCTCATCTTTCCCCAGGCCTTGGTACTAAAGTCTGTCTTTAGGACACATGGACGGGTTCCATTTAGAATAAAGAAAGATTAACTGGGGCCCAGTTGGTCTGGCGACTTCACACAAGCCGTTAGAATTCACAGCAAGGCTGTGATTTTGATCTCCACCATTTATTTCTTGGCCCAAGTAAATCCGAACCCCCAGCCATTCCAGTCGTACTGGCTGCCCCAAATTGCCGTCCAACAGCAACAAACGTTTAATCACAGTGAACTCCCAAGAATCTCCTATCCAAAACTGGGCCTGGAAATGGAGCCACTAACGTTGAAAACGATGACTCTAAAATGACTACCCCGTATGTTTATCCCCGTTTTGCTCAGTGTGACCCGTGACATTTTGAGGAGTGACCCGCAACTCTGAATTGGGAATGATCTATTGTTAGAGGTGAAATGTTTATAAATACATCAACCAAAGTCATTGGCTTTGGCCTTTCTGGGAATCACTGATTATGTTTTAAAACTTCCTTTAATTGTACTTGTAATAAGCTATTTTCCCTTTTTTATTTCTCTCCCATGCTTCCTTGCTTTGCATTGTGATTGCATGCCATCTGCTGGTTTAACCCATGATGGCTTGCTGCTCTGATATTCACCATGCCAAAATACCACTTCTATTACCATAATGCTACACCCTCCTGTTCATTGCTCCCATGGTTCCCCTCCTGAAAGTACCCATGATGCACAGCGCTACGTCAGCCACTGTCTCTGCAGCAACAACGCCTGCAACAAGTGTCCCCTTCGCAGCAACAGCCACAGCCAATCAGGTTTGCTCCTTTTAAAGCTTTCTTTCACGAATCCCAAACTCTAAATGAGTGCTGATATTGGAAAAAAAAAAAAAATTCTCGGACCGAGAATTTTTTTTTTTCATGTTTATCCATCAAATTTTATTTTCTGAATTAGTTTCTTAGCCGGCATTTGTGGACAGGTTGCACTTATTTAGAGTTAACATTGACTGCGAATAATGATGTAGCTGTGTTTCGTGTTGCACTGTTCCTTTTTCGTACCTAATATCGTGTGATTAACCCGACAGGCTTCAGTTCCTTTCAGGCCAGCGGGGCTAGGGCCCAGTGGGGGGGAGGGGGGAATGGCCCCGTGCTCACCTGCCCCCACCCGACATCCCCCCTGCTCCCCGCCCCCCCCCGACCCCCGCCGGGGCCTTCAGAACTGGCTCCATTTGTGATTTAGGTCCTGCTCATTCAGACTCATGATCTGTTATAGATTTAAATAAATAAGTAAATAAATAACACTTCTAAGACAAGTCTCTCCCTCCCCCCACCCCACACCCACTTTTTTTTCCCCCTCCCGAGTATCAGTTTTTGGTCTGAATGATGCTTCTTAACATGATTTCATGTGTCCTGTGGGTGTATGTGCTCCAAACCTCACTGGATTAGCACTTTGCAGTCTGTTTGGGTACTGACCTAAGAACCAGACCGGACGACCATCCTCTCACGGAGGCTGCGTCTAGCAGACGGGGGACGTGTGACTGTCCGTTGCATGCGTGCACCCATCCGACCATGCATGCACTGTTTCCCCGTGAAAACCAGTGGGCTCTGTCCTGCTCCCAAGTCACAGACTCCCTGGCATCCCAACCCCAGCCAAGCAACTTGCCAACATGTGCTCCTGGTCCCCTGGCCACAGGCTGAGGCCGAGTGAGCCTAAACCCTCATGGAAGTACTTGACTGTGCATGCACTCCCCTTCGTAGAAGAGCGAAATTTTGTTTTGATTTGGTTTTACAGGTGTGTGTGTATGTGTGTTCGCCTTAAATAAAAATCAACTGTGCGGATAAAAGATACTGAGGGATGTGGGAGCAGGTGGCAGGGATGAGAGGTTGGGGGACCAACCGTGGCAGAGCCCCCGGGGCCAGTCCCAAATGGTGCCCGGTAGGTGGGAAACGCTGGCCTCTCTGCCCTTGCGGGGGTGGAAGTGATTCCAGGATGCCAGGTTTTTTATCACTCAAGGGCAGATGTGAGAGCACCTGAATCCCAGCACCTCCTCCAGTGCCTTCTGAGGTGGGGGGCACGAGAGAGAGAGAGATGCTGAGGCGGGGCCCTGTGGGAACTCGGAGGCAAGCATCAGTTAGGAATCGCACTTCACACTCAGAATGCCCACTTACCCAGCTTGCCCGTCTTGAAGCCGCTAGAACACAGCAGAGCCAACGCCCGTTTCTTTGGCTCACGTGGATGGGAGAGGAGAAAGAAGAGACTCTTATTTTGTGGGTTTAAGCTCAAAGCCACCTTCCCTTGCTTATTTTTAATCAAGAAGCTGGCATCTGTTCCTTTTATGTTAAGTCCTGCCTTCCTGAATCATATTTTTTGAGTGTGATTTTGGACACAGTTTTTATTGCAAAGGTAACCCTCACCCCCAATTTCTGTTACAAATAAGGAGAATAAGGTAGGCGTATTCATTACCTTGCAGTGTTGTCGGTGCCATGGTCCGTTCAATACTTTAACAACATAAATTTTTTCCCCAAGAAAATAAAGAAAGTCACAATAAAGACTTCATGGGAAGTTGGAGGATAAACCCCCTCGGTATGAAAAAATTTGCTCATGTATCACATACACTTTTTCACCTTGGGATTTGCTGGCTTGGTTGGCAGCAAGAAATTAGAGGAGATTGCCTGTGGATGTGTTGGTTTATGTAAGTGTGTAGGAGGGCAGGGGTAGAGAGCATTGAATAATCCAAGACTAAAATGTGTCACTTGACAGCAGAGAGCGACAGTGAAGGAACTAACAGGCTTAGCTTCAGTTAAATCCAAGGAAAGAGAATGTTGGAAGCACCCGCGGCAGCGTTAGGAATGCTAGAGCCTGCCTTTTGTCGTTGGTCGAATGTAACATCTGCTGGGTTGCGTTCCAGTGGTGACGAGAAACCCCTTTAGCAGGTTTTGCTGGAGGTCTCAAATGGTAAAATTGTGGCAGCGAAAGAAGTGGTCACACGCATAAGTTTTCAGATGTGGCATCCTTCATGTGTTTCCCAGTAGTCTCAGAGAGCAAAGTAGCTGCTTAAGAAATTAGTCTCGGGGCCGGAGCGATAGCACAGCGGGTAGGGCATTTGCCTTGCACGCGGCCAACCCGGGTTCGATCCCCGGCATCCCATATGGTCCCCCAAGCACTGCCAGGAGTAATTCCTGAGTGCAAAGCCAGGAGTAACCCCTGAGCATTGCTGGGTGTGACCCAAAAAGCAAAAAAAAAAAAAAGAAAAAAAAAAAAAAGAAATTAGTCTCTGCCAGGGCCCAGGAGCTCAGGAGTTAGATCCAGGACCAGAGAAGGGCAAGTTATCGTATAAATCTTTTTGTCTCCTAAACTCAAAAGAGAGCCCCAGCCACAGGGCCAGAGCGAATTAGTCCGGCGGGTAGGGTGTTTGCCTTGCACTCGGCCAACCAGAGTTAGATTTCCCGGCATCCCATAGGGTCCCCTGAGAGTAGAGCCAGGACTAACCCCCGAGCATCCTGGGGTGTCATCCAGAAAGTAAATAAATAAGTAGATAAATAAGAGCCACAGCCACCGAAGAAGACGTGGAAGGCATCATAAATCTCAGCTGTCTTATTTGTGAACCGAAACCTAGGATCCCTCCCTCCCTTGCCCAGAGGCTGCACCAACCTCGGGCCCCATTTGAGATGACAGAGGTCGACGCAGACAGAATCTAAAGCCACTTGACTCGGTGCAGGAACCTCCAGGCCTCCTTCCCCTGCAGGGAGCCGGCAGCGCTCTCCGGTGCCGAGTCTGGGAGAGCTCGGGCAGCCTTCCAGCCCGTTTGATCACTTCGGATCCTGTATCTTTGTTAAAGTTCAAAGTCATCCGTGGAGGGAGGGGGTGAGGCGCAGACTGCCGTGCCAGCTCCTCTGCTGCAGTGTTCCCTTTTTTCTGCCGCCTCCCCAGTGCGGCAAGTTGAACCAGCAGCAAATGTCGACATTTCATCCTCCCCGTTTCAACAAGCACCGAACGTCTTAACTGAACGCAGACTTACAGTTCTAGAATCAAAAGAAGCCAATAATCCAAATGCATTTGGGAAATACGAAATAATGTTTTAGGGGCTGGAGAGATAATACAGTGGGCCGGAAACTTTCCTTGAATGCGGTCGACCTGGGTTTGATCCCCCAGCACCCCTGAGCCCACCAGGAGTGATTTTTGAGCGCAGAACCAGGAGTAAGCCTTGAGCACTGTTGGGTGTAGCCTCCAAACCAAAATAACAATAGTAATGATCAGAAAAAGTTTGCAGTTGTTTAGCTCTGGGAATCACTGCCACTGTCGTCCCGTTGCTAAGCGATTTGCTCGAGCAGGCACCAGTAACATCTCCATTGTGAGACTTGTTGTTACTGTGTTTGGCATATCGGATACGCCATGGGTAGCTTGCCAGGCTCTGCCATGAGGAAGAGATACTCTCGGTAGCTTGCCGGGCTCTCCGAGAGGGATGGAGGAATCGAACCGGGTTGGCTGCTTGCAAGACAAACGCCCTACCGCTATGCTATCGCTCGAGCCAGTTAGCGCAGTAGGTAGTGCATCTGTCTCATAATCTGAACTCTGGGAATAGATAGGATAAAAACATAATAGATAAATTTTCTAATAGCTATTTCCTTTGGGGGGCTTCATATACAAAATTATACCAAATTTATTTACTTACAAGCCACTTGTTATGTTCAAGATAGTATCCTAGGGCCAGAGCGAATATGGTGTTTGTCTTGCATGCTTCCAACCTGGGTTTGACCCCCGGAACTCCAATAGGGTCCCCTTAACCCCACCAGGAAGTGATCCCTGAGCACAGACCCAGGAGTAAGCTCTAAGCACTGCCTGCCTGGTATGCCCCCATGAAGGATACTATGCTAAATGGTTTCGCTCTCATCTATATTTTATTTGACTTTATATTATATGAGAAAGGACACCTACGGACATAAGCACATAATCCCGAGAACAGTCCTAGGAGATAAGTACATTGAGCACCACCCCCATTTTATAGACTGTAAAACTGAGATGAAGGTGAGCCGCCATCATCAGCATCGTGCCCTTAAGAGATGGTCATTCTGGGAGCTTCAGCCCAGACAGTTTGGCTCCACCAGCCTTGCTCATAATCACCGTGTGAGCTGCTTGTCCCAATAATTAACACCGACACCAAAGTCAGTCCTTCCACAAATAAAACCATCCTTCCAGTGAGTCTCATCAGGAACAAACACTGTTGCAAGAGGAAATGAGGAAAGAGTCTGACGAATGTAGCTTAAGCTCAGGTGAGCCCCAAGTCGGGATGACAAGACTGAAGTGAACAGAGCTTCCCCGAGTTCTCTCACACCGGTTCTGTTTAGAAACCTTGGAGGTGAGAGATACTAATTATAATGTGTAACCCATATATTAACGTGCGATGTAATATTATAGCGAGGGAGTAGACTAGTAGACTGAGAGTTATGAATAATTTCTCTATACACAGAAGTAAAAACAAATTACTCATTAGTTCAGGGTGGGGCAGAGGGCAAGTTCATATACTTATTTATGTGGGTCTCTGCTCCCGACTTTTCTCTCAGCCGCTGCCAATCATCTTAACAGATAGTTGGGGAACAGGGAATCAGAAACAAAATGGACTATAAATCAGTCCATTTGAGCCTTCCCGGAGGAGGTGAGAACGTGTAAATCTGTAGATGTCTCTTTTGAAATGAACTGAATCTCAGAGTGCACATCAAACCAGACGGTTCAGTTCAAGGATGTTTCCTCATAGGAGAAGAAATTTTAGGTCATAAAATGTGTGCAGATGAAAATGGCAGTAACTTGACTTACCAAAGTGTGCTTTGGTAATTCATATTTTTTTTAAAGTGTATTCTCTTTCAAAGGGGAGGAAAATAACTTGGCTACATTTTAAGTCTTATTGTCTTTATTGGTAGAGATTATTCCGTTTCTCTACTAATTTCCTGGAAGGCCCCATTTAAATCCCTTCGATGCTTTGAGTCTTTCCCTGAGCGCCCCACTGCTGACAGTGCTCTTGTCCTCTGAATCCTACAAGGACTTGACCCGCATGGCACAGTCCTCGGAGCCCCGTTGCTAGAGAGAAGGATGGATGCAGAGGTACACAGGGGGGGCAGTGCCAGTTTTAGGGGAGGAGGAACTAATGATTGGCTCCCCAGGCGCAGTACCCGTTTTAGGGGCTGAGGAACTTTGGGTTGGATCCCGTAGACCATCAGACTTGAGAGTGCTCGCAGCACTGCTTGGAGCCCAGTTCTGATCGTCAAGAGCAAGGGCTTTTTGGGGGCCTGATAGATTTTCAAAGGACAGAGCAGAACTCCCGGGAGAACGAGCAGATGGATTCGAGGCAGGAGAGTCTGTGGAGCTAGAGCAAGGTCTGAAGAAGAGCTGGAACTGGGACAGAGGCAGCTGGCACTTGGCCTACTTTGTCTTGCCTTTTGCCGTTTTACTGAGGGAGAGTTGCCGCGAGCCAAAGAGAAATGTAAATGCGATTTTTATACAGTGGCAGGCCCTGTCTTAATGAAAGTCACGAAGCAGAAGGAGGTTTGTGCCGGTGGGGAGAGGGAAGGGCAGGGGCCACCTTCGCCTGACGTGGCCTCTTCTCTTCAAGGACAGCAGCCGGTGGCTCCCTGAGTGGCTGGGCTTACCCCTGACACGTGGCTGCAGATCTCTTAGCTCAGTGAGACTCACACAGCCACACGAGCTCAAAGAACTTCTCGGGCCTTGCAGAAGAGAGAGCCTCTCAGATTTGGGGTCAGTGATGCTGCCTGTGTGTCCAGGTCGAGCCGCAGACAGTGAGGCCAGGTGCTCATGGGATTCTCCGGCTCCCAAGTCCACACTAAGAAGAAAACTTCTTCCCCATTAAAGATTGGGGGGGCTTGCTCTAGAGCTTCCCAGAAAGCTGGGGAAATCGGATGATTTGTCTGGGCAGCACAGAAGCCTACACTTGATAAGGTTTCTACAAAGTTTAGGGCTTGTCATATCTCCTAAGCTCATGGTTAGGGCTTGTTACATCTTCTGAGTCTTCCCTCAAAGATTAGACAACTGAACCTCGGGAGAATTGGTGGAGAACTTATTAACCATATAGCATAGGCACATGGCCCTCAGGATATTTACATACTTGATAAATTTTTAAAATCCTATTTCTTTAGATAAGACTAATATATGTTTACTATATATGATAGTGATAATAGAAAATCTTACCAGAAAAAAAACAAAATAATTGCATACAACCAGATTCATCCTTTACGTTTTATCTGGATCGCTACAAAATTCTAGAGAGAGGAATACTTAAAACGCATCAACGGGAACTTATTCCTCGTGGATACATGTGAGCATGACCCCCAAGCTAGAGGTTTGTGGCTGTGTAGGTTCCCCTTTATCAGCCCGGAACTCTAGAAAGGTACGGCCGTGTTTGTCTTAATCTCTCATCTCAGAGCGTTTTATAAACCATCTATTATTCAAGGCCATCTGTCAGAACTATATTCAGGCAAATGTAGGAGGCATTAAACATTTCCCACTATGCCTCCTCACATGACCCATCTGGATGGAACCTGGCTTTTCTTGCAAAAAAAAAAAAATACACACCATGTGTGTGTGTGTGTGTGTGTGTGTGTGTGTGTGTTGTGGGAGCACTAGATTCTGGTCAGAGCACTGTCCCGAAATACAGTAATACAGTGGCCTCGGGACAGATGAACAAACGAGGAGACATTCCTGTCCCCTGCTCTGCTGGCTCCGGGGAGCAGGTGACAGAGAGCAGCTGGGTCTCCCTGCTCCAAAAACGACCAAGACAACAACTGTCAGCACCTGCCCTTGGGAGTAGCACTGGCGGCCGAGCCATCCCTCTCAGCACTTTGCACCAAGGTTGCCTGCCACCTTGAACTTTCTGCTGATACTCTAACTCCGGGTCGGGGCTCACTCTCAGTAACGGGTCTGGTTGCTTCAAGTGAGGTAGAATTGCCGTCGCTCGTATTTTGTGGAGAGAAGTGGAAGAGTGTGTGTGTGTGCATGCGTGTGTGTGTGTGTGTGTGTGTGTGTGTGTGTGTGTGTGTGTGGAGAGTTCTGCAGAGAGAGACACACACAGGGCAGAATACATTTGGAGCTTGCTCTGTCTCTTCAGCTGACCCATCAAAATCACAGTATTGGCACTTGCTTAGCCCTCTTGGTTGAAGTTGCTTCGTAGTTGGAATTTGGAATCTGGATTTGGAAACCAGCCCTGCTGGGATGGCCAGACTTGAAAAAAAAAAAAAGAAATGGTTGTTTTCAGGGGGATGAAAGAGAAGTGGGAGGAGTCTTTAGTGTCCTAGGACCTCTGAGAGGCAGATTCTCCCTTTTTCCCCTCCCCCTCCCCCAGAACAAGAAAACAGAAAAATAAGACAATAGAGCTTTCCTTGTCCTGCCTCGAAGCAGCTGCGTTGCAGCCACCGTGAGGTTTGACTAATAAGCATATTTGCGGATTCGCCAAGGGAAGGCTCCGTTATGTAAGTGTGGTAATCTAGTGCATTTTCATCTTTCATGAATAATTTGCACCTTGTGGTGAGCAGCGCGCTGGAGTCCGTTTGTATATAGCCCCTAACGACGTCCCGTCCGTTCCCGCACTGCTGCTCGAGAGACGATGCCAAGGCGTTGGCTGCCCTGCCCTGCACGCCCTGCCTCAGGCCCCCTCCCCCCCTCCCGCTTCTGCGTTTGGCGAGGTTCAGACTGAGAGGTCCGGTCCCCAGGACGAGTTGGAGTTCTGTTGACAGTAATAGAAGCTCGCTCGGGGTTTCTAAGGGTAGTTTTCTCTCCTTTGAGCCGAGTGCCTCCTACGGTCATTCTCTAGGTGTGTTTATTTCCGGCTCAAGATCTGTAAGACCAGAGCTGCCAGCTGCCTGGCAGCAATCCTGACCCACTGTCCAGGACTGAAAGTTGGTCGTGAACAGGATACAGTTGGGTATACGGGCCAAGGTTGTGCAGGGGCAAGAAAGCTCACCACTGCCCGGTGAGCCGACAGCTAAAAAGCCCTGCGCCTCTCCTCCCTGCCCCCCGCCCCCACCAGATCCAATGCCACCGTTAAACCAAAGACCAGTTGGCATCTGGTCTTCAGTACTTACCGGGGGCCACTGCAGTGGCTCCCAAGGGCAAACCCATCTGGCTCTGTTGATCACTCTCAAGCTCATTTACTTAGCGTGGCAGTGCTCAGAGAATCAAGGCCTCTCCTCCCTGGCCAGAGAGCCCAGAGCAAGTCACTGGCATAGAAACCCGGTGGTACTTACTGCCTGGGAATAAGTACCTGAGTGGGGCCTCGTCCAGGATGGGGCTGGGCGGGGAGGGCAGGAAGGAGGTGGAGACAATTGGGCAGGGCTGGGCAGATGCGGAGGGTCCCAAGCAATGTGACATGGCGGGGAGGGGAGAGAGAAGGACCTGACATGCCTCCACGCACCCAGTTTGTGCCCTGCACGCCTGCTCAGACACGGAAGCAGGGCAGATGCCTCCTGTCCTCTCTGTCACCTGGAAGGGCAGAGCAGGGAGGGACTGGGTGGCAGCACTTGTCTGCTGTCCTTCCCACTCTGGAGACAAGGGCTTCCCCTCATACAGCTCAGACTAGGTTCCTCCCGTGGAGGCAGGGACCCAGGACTGTTCCCAGCCCACGGGGCCGCCTTGGGGCCACTCTCGGAGGGGTGAAGAGGAGAGACTTCAGTTGAGTGTCTCAGGCCCTGGTTGGTGGGAGGAAAGCAGGGCAGGGAAAGGTCACAGAGGGGTGGGCGTCCCGGGGCACCGGAAGTGAATGGGTAGGTAGGAGCCCAGTCGGCCCAGAGAGATGAAAGGGGCAGAACCCGACCCCGACGTCGGTGACGAAATGATGATTCTGGGACGGAGAGACAGGAGGACAGGGGAATGGGGCAGAGGAGTGGGAAGCAGGAAGATTCAGGCAGGCAGTTTGATCCTTGGACTCCAGGGGGTCGTGGGGAACATCCGTGGTCTCAGGATGCCACAGCCTCCGTCCCACGTCCTGCCACAACACACGGACGTACAGAAGAGAAGGTTCTTGTGGTCCGTCTTCCCTCTTATTTATACTTGATAGGACACATTGGCCACCTCGGGGAGTTTCTGACAGACGTTTAGGAGCAGCTGTAGTTATTCCAGCATCAAGAGCTCATTGCACCTTGAAGTGAGCTTTAAGGTACTTGCACCCTGGCGTGCTTTTAACGTTAAAACACCCTGTTGCTGGGAACCAGAGAGACAACGCCGCAAGTAGGGCGTTTGCCTTGCACATAGGACACCTGGGTTTGACCCCTGGCACCCCAGGTGGTCCCCCAGAGCCTGCTAGGAGGGATCCCTGCACACAGAGCCAGAGGAGGCCCTCAGCACCACCAGGTGTGCCCCCAACCCTGAAAAAAAAATACAGCCTTCAGGAGGGTGATCACATTTCTTTATTATTATCATCGTCACTCCCCCAGCTCTGGAGTTTCCAGAGACCTCGGAGCTCCTGGAGGCAGTTACAGCCCCAGTGCATAGCTCTGCATGCAGCCTCCTAAGGCTAACCAGCCCCTCCCCCGTGGTCTGTGTTCTGGCAGGCACCGCAGGTCAAACGCCAGACACTGGGCAGCTGCGTTGAGAGGTACGAAGGGCAGGAAGTTACAAGAGCAAAATAATGCTGCTCCTCTCTAATTACCTTTTTTTAAGAAAAAGAAAGAATTTGATGGTGATGACACAAGTTGCCTTCTGGATTGGCACAAGAGCACAGGTTCTTCAGGGGGCTTACCTTGGCCATAGGAATAGGGAGAAAGGTTGGAGCATCAGGGTTTTACCTCTAAGGAGAAAATGCGTCACAGAACCCTGGAGTACTCAGAGCCCAGTACAGGGAGAGCAGTTCTGCTTTATTAACTAATAGGGACCAAGTGCCAGAGTCCGAAGTCTTTGGTATAAACTATCTCATTAAATCTCTAAAGAGCCCTGTGATGGCCTATTTTTCTTCCCAATCTCCCCATGAAAAGGCAGCAGTTTAGAGAAGCTGAGAAACTGACCCCCCCCACCCCCAAGTCTGTACAAGTTGATCCAGGAAGTAGTCCAATCAGAATTGGAGCTTTCACCCCCGACTCCAGATCTTTGCAGGGAGAAGGACAGAGGCTGGTTAAGTGGCTTCTCAGAGTCACGTGAGCGTATCTGCCAACACCATCCAGCCACAGTCCAGCACGGAGACCCTCCCCGAACACGAACGATCCAAAACTACTTCTCGGAATTGAGAAATGCGTGGGAGGAATCAAAACTGATTCCCTGATGCTTCCACTTGATTCCTTCTTTCCCCCCAGACTCCAGTAATCATTTCCTCACACTCCCGTTACCTCTGTTGCTATCCAGAGATGTTTGAGATGAACCTCCCTGTGGTCCCTTTAAAAAATATAAGTACTAGTTTAACTGTGAGTTTACCGTGTTTGACCATGAGTTCACTAGCTTAACTGTTAGTCTGCAAAGCTTTGAAAGAACAAAGTTCCGGTAGAAACACATCTTGGTAAAGTTGAAGATCAACACAAGAAACACTTGGAAAATATTCTTAATCTTAAGACAAGACGAACAAGGGATTTCACACTTCTTGCCAGCAAACAGAACTGGGGGATGAGGCACCTTTCTCTCTCCCGAAACTTGTAAATAGGCTAGAATCTTGTCTGGCTGAAAAGCCTCCATGAAGAAGAAGAGTCTCCACATCCAGAACTTTTACCTTCATTTATTTTTATCAAAGTTGTTTTTTTTTTTTTTTTGCTGTGCTGGGGTTTGAGCCCAAGTAATCCCCATGTAAGACACCTGCTCTGCCACCAGCCCACATCCCCAAACCCTCATTGTTTACCATTCTTAAACAAGTCATATTTTATTTGTTTTTGAGCCACACCCGGTGATGCTCAGCAGTTACTCCTGGCTCTAGAAATGTTCAGACGTTACTCCGGGCTCTGTGCTCAGGGATTACTCCTGGCAGTGCTCGGGAGACCATATGGGGTGCTGGGGATAAAACCCAGGTTGGCCGTGTGCAAGGCAAACGCCCTACCTTCTGTTCTGTCGCTCCAGCCCTTAAACAAGAACAGAGATACTGGTTTCTCCACCACTGTCTTCACTCACCCTTGACTTCAGACTCAGATTCATTGAGCATCACTGGTTGCAAAGGCATGTTTTGGGCTGCCCTGGGGAGGCCACTGAGAAAGGAACAAGTCACAGGTTCATGTATCGGCTTCAGCCATGTGTATTACTGGCCCATTGTGTACCTGGGAGGCAGTGGACGAAACAATTCATGCCGTTGGGTGCTTCACAATGTGAGAGGAAGGGCCAGACTAGAAACCCACCTGCAGCCAAAGCAATTTTCACATGATGAGAATTACCTGGCAAAGAAAGGGTGGCCTGCCTCTGAGCTTTGCGGGGAAGGAGGGGTGATAAGACAGCAGCAGCCTTTGCTCTCCAGTTCCTCCGACCAACCGTGCTGGGCTGTTTGGGTGCTTCCTGGAGGGGCTGGAGGGGAGATAAGTGGTAACCTGGCTTACCTGCTCAACTGCCTTGCAACGTGGCACTGCAGAGGGGGCTGGTGGTAGAAGCAGAGAAAGAAGAAAAGACTCAGAAAGATCCCAAAGCTGGTTCCTGGCACAGACTAGCCCCTAGAATCTCAATCCAGGATTTCTTACTTTAATTTTCTCAGAGCACCCTCATTTGACACACAATTGTTCTGTTCTCTCTCTTTTTCTCTCTCTCTTTCTCACTCCATCTCTCTCTCTCTCGCCACACAGAGAAGTAAAAAAGAAATGAAAGACCCTAATTTTACTGGAACGCGTTGCCAGATGGCAGTGCCACGTCACCAGCTTGAGAAGTATGTGCAGTGACCCCCACACGAATGCCCCACACGAGGGCATTCTTCGGTCCTGTTTGCAGCATGAGCTCACAAACCGTCACTATTTTTTGGTCCATCTTCTGCCATTGTCTTAAATACCAGTTCTTAACTGGCTGCGTTCTATGTTCACTCCACGGTCACGGTGAATAAATGCTAGGACTGAAATCTGCCCCGAATCCTAGTGTTGTGGCAGTGGTCGCAGAGCCTGGCATTGAGCAGGAGGGACTTCACAGTGAGCCCCAACAGCATCGCAGCTCTGTGAATTTTTTGGGTCTGAGTCTTTAATGGATTACTGGCAGTCAAATTCCGTATTAAAAAGATGCGATGCATGCTTGACACTTCCTTTGGGTGGCTGCATCAGCT
Organism: Sorex araneus; assembly: GCF_027595985.1. Lineage (NCBI taxonomy): Eukaryota > Metazoa > Chordata > Mammalia > Eulipotyphla > Soricidae > Sorex > Sorex araneus. The sequence goes on from NC_073302.1 coordinate 289,967,202, forward strand.
GTCTCTTAGAGGCGTCTGAAGGTTGCCCTCATTCCACCTTCCCGTCTGGAGGTCACCTTCAGTGTGCCGGTCTCGGGTGTGGCCGCATCCCCGACGCTGCTCCACGTGGCACTGCTGAGGTTCTGCATTTTGAATCAGGCCTAAAATAATGGGCTCCCAACCTAAACGATGGGTTCATTGCCTTTACTATACAGAGGGTCCCTCCTTTGAAAGGTGTGTCTCGAATTCCTGTTTTCAACACAGACCGCAGTGATAGTGAAAGCTTGCGGGTGGCCCTCACATATTGAACCCCCGACAGGGTTTCATGATAATCCCGGGCAAAGGTGACATCACAATTTTGGGCATAGGTGACGTGTTCACCAGTTTATCTTGGGGACCCAAGAAAGGTGCCAGAAACCTGACTCGACCCGCCCCCAGCACCATAGGAGGGGTGGAAAAACCGTTTTCTTCATCCACCTGCTGGAGGAAGAGGTACCCCGAGGTGAAATCTATGAGTGCGGGGAAGGTTGTCTGTTGTGGGATGCTCTGTAGGAAGATGGGAGCAGAAACCAGATTCTGAACGGCCTGACCCATGGCATCATCCCCCCTGACCTCGTTTCTCTCCCTCGAATGCATTGCCTTGAGCTACCTGCTTTTCTCGTTTCCTGGCTGCTGTGTGGCCTTCCAGTTCCAGGCTTGGTTTGCCTGACCCTTCTCTGGCACCTCCCCTGCAAACGCAGTCTCCTCCGCTCCTTCCTTCCTGAACACACGCCCAGCACGCCTCAGCGTGCCTTTGTTTCAGAGCCTCGACAGCGGCCACAAGTCTCCTCTCCGCTCCTCCTCCTCCTGTATCTCTCTCCTGTAGGCACCCCGGATGGCAGACATTTGGCAGATGAGTTTTCCATCTCTCCCTGAGTTGCCAGTAAGGCTCAGTGTTCCTTCTGGAGAGTTGAAATTTGAGAGCGGGCTTGGGTCTGGGGTGCAGATGTCAGGGTCATTATCAAAACTTCACACTTGTGCTCTCAGGAATCTAGATTTCTCTACAAGCCATGTGGACTCATGGGAGGCATGATGTCTTTGTCAAATCAAAGCTGTCCATAGGTGGGTTAGAGCTGGATACTATCAATGGTCAAAGTGAGTCCCTCTCAGAAATCATTTTCCTGTTAAGATGATCAGAGTTGGGGCTGGAGCGATAGTACAGCAGATAGAGCGTTTACCTTGCACGCAGCTGACCCGGGTTCGGTTCCCAGCATCCCATATGGTCCCCCAAGCACCGCCAGGAGTAATTCCTGAGTGCAAAACCAGGAGTAACCCCTGAGCATCACTGGGTGTGACCCAAAAAGAAAAAAAAAAAAGATGGTCAGAGTTACTGCCGAAATTTCAGGTAAACAGCCAAAGTGCCAGCACGAGAAGGGCTGGAGCACAGGCCTTAAATGTGCAAGGCCCCAAGTTCATCCTCAGCACCGTATGTATGGCTTCTGAGTACCACTGGGGTGGCCCTGGTGGCCCCTAGCGCCACTGGTAGGAGTGACCCCAATCCCCACCCCCAAGCCCTACTTGGGAGGGCCCCTCAAACATCCATTGTGAATATTTCTAAAGGATCATTTTCTTATCGCCATTATAGTTAAGAAATATTTTTGCTCACCTGTCATGGTGTGAAACTATTAGACAGAAATAAGCCATCCATAAAATGTGGCGTTGAAAATAGAGGAATTCAAGCCCGGAACATAAACTTTCTTTCAATGCCAGAGGACAAAACAAGCATCCCGTCATCCCTGCTCTTAAATCTGCCGGCCTGTGGGGGTGGGGGGGGTCTCAACCACCCTTCTCAACAGTGCAGCTGATTGGCACCTCTGAGCATCTCCTCCCACGAGCCAGTAGATGCCATTTCTATGTAAATAAAAAGAAAAAAAGACTTTGAAAAGAAGTCAGATGTGTCGTGAAGTACTGTTCTCCCTCAAAACAACGTCCTCTAAGAATGAGACCTCCCCCCAAGAAAACGCTGCTTGCACGAGTCTTTTCATAGACCACGTATTATCCTGGAACTCTTTGCAGCTTTGAAACATAGTCACGAAGCAGGCTAGGTAGAGTCCTTAGAGGTGTTTACTTCTTAACGCTTATCAGGAGAGTTGCTTTAACAATGTCTGTTCACCAAGAGGCAACAACGTGTACATGCTTTAGCCTCCAGTAAGCCATGCTGTGGCTCACGACAGGATTATTTCCCAGCCAGACAGTATATGGATGCCCCTCTGCCTGTGTCAGGTTTGCCTCATCCAGGATCCTTCACAGGCTTCTTGCCTTAGATGAGGGAATGGCATGCTTCAGTGGGCGTCATCGGTGTAGAAAACTGGGGGCAGGATGAAGAGAACATTCATCAGCAGAGAGACAGGAGGAGGGGGAAATTGCGAAGTAATAAGGAGGAATATACCTGACAGAGTTAAGAGATCCTGATGGTGATAAACAAGCAAGGTTCAGGAGCTGGAGCGATAGCACAGCGGGGAGGGCGTTTGTCTTGCATGCGGCTGACCCGGGTTCGATTCCCAGCATCCCATATGGTCCCCTGAGCATCACCAGAGGTGATTCCTGAGTGCAGAGCCAGGAGTAACTCCTGTGCATCGCCAGGTGTGACCCAAAAAGAAGAAAAAAAAATAAGCAAGGTTCAGTTTAGCTGTAGAGAAATATATACACATATATGTAATGCCATTATGTTTTCTAGTTTTTCATTTAATAATATACTTTAAGGTGAACTATCCTTTCTTTCCAGAAGGTTTTTTCCTGAGGAAATAGGATCATGTGCCCATGATAAAGATTTTTAGTAAATCTTTCTAGACATTTTTACAGGTGGCATTTTTGCTTATCTGCCAACTTTCCATCTTTTGTGAGTAATTTGGCTCAGCTTGGGGTATATATATGTACATTTATATTTTTTAATTTATTTGTATAAAATGGATGGACTGGAGCGATAGCACAGTGGGTAGGGCATTTGCCTTGCACGTAGCTGACCCGGGTTCAATTCCTCCGTCCCTCTGGGAGAGCCCGGCAAGCTACTGAGATATCCCGCCCGCACAGCAGAGCCTGGCAAGCTCCCCGTGGAGTCTTTGATATGCCAAAAACAGTAACAACAAGTCTCACAATGGAGATGTTACTGGTGCCCGCTCGAGCCAATCGATGAACAACAGGACGACAGTGCACTGCTACAGTGCAACTTATTTGTATAAAATGGATGGGGGAAATGAGGAATAATATTTATATTTTTTGATTATTAATCCTGGAAGGAGGCAGAGATAGATAATAGATAATAAATGAATAGATGATAAATAATAAATGGATAAATGATAGATATAAATTACCTAGATAAATAATAGATTGTTGCTAGATTTCTAGACCAAAGGGTTCTTTTACTTCCTCCACTCCTACATTTGATTGTATCTGTTGATCTTTTATTGATGCCAACTTTGGAGAATTGTACCTTCAGTAAATTCCTATTCAACCAGCCATTAATAAGTGCCTCCTGTATGCCCAACCCTATTCTGGACACTGAGGATGTAACTCTAGGTAACAAAAGCTGACTTTCGTCCTTGTAAAACTCAGTTCAGTTGTCTTTATCCACTAAGACAGAAGCCACACACGTGGTGCCAACATACTCAAGTGTTTCAGCCTCTGCATACATTTTTTTGTTTTCCACGGAATGTATTTCTCACTTGGATCAGCTCTTTTTCAAGTGCACACGCAGGCCAAGGGCATATGGACAGCTCAGCCTAAGTTCCTCGTGGTCTTGAAGAGAATAAGACAAGATACTTCACACCCTGTTACTCGCTTTAGGGGACAACAGTAGTTTCTCGTTAGGTGTAAGGCATCTGTTAGAGTCAAGTGCAGGAAGCCTCCGGGCCAGAGCTAACTCTCCTGAGCTGAACTCAACATTGAAGACTCCTGCTCTCTTCACGGGGCCGGCTTGGGAAGACCGCAATCCAGATTTCATAGATGACGCCAATAAAGCATGACTCAGAGAGAATGCAAACGAGTGGCTCATGGCCGTATGAAACCCAGAGATATATTTGCTTCCTGCAGTGTAAATTTCCTGCTTCCTCTGGCAAGGAGAAAGTCCAGGCTTTGAAGCACCCACTTTCTGCAGGAAGTGGTGGTTCTAGCTACCTAGTCGCTGCTCTGTTCTGCCTGGGCATAAGCCCTTCCATTTACCACCTGCCCTCCTGACCCACACTCTTTTGTTTTTTTATTTCTTGCTTGGCCCCAGGCACCTTAGAAGTTTAGGTAGTGCCGTACCCAGTTCTCATTTTAACAAGCTTGATTGCTGTGGCTCCAGCAGTCCATGGCGTCGCCTCTCTGAGGATGCAGAGATTCCTCAGTGGCTGGGAAAAATACATTTTAGGGGGAAACAACACAGTTAGTGTTCTTCAGGGTCATTCACGCTTTGTCTTCGATACGTGTGAGTCTTGTCATGCCATGGGAGTAACTGAAGGATACATGTTTAGCAGGTTCATCAGAGGCTTAAGTCCAATCACCTGGAAGATTCATTGCTACTTAGACTGTTGTAGCCAACTGACGTTTTAGCAGCGCAGAAATTCTTGTTACAACACGAGGGTACACTAAGAGTTTTTGAATGCACCCATGATTTGAGGTTCATTGTGCCATTTTTCAAAGGGGAATCATTGGATTTTGTGAGAATCAGCCATTTTCACTTCTGTGTGTTCTCAGTGGAAAACAGAACTGAAGATCATGCTCTCAGTTCAGGATTTTGATTTACCATAACTCAGTTAGCTCATCTTCCTTTAAAAAGTGGACTGCAGGGCTAGAGCGATAGCACAGTGGGTAGGGCATTTGCCTTGCACACGGCCGACCCGGGTTCGATTCCCAGCATCCCATATCGTCCCCCGAGCACCGCCAGGAGTAATTCCTGAGTGCAGAGCCAGGAGTGACCCCTGTGCAGTGCCGGCTGTGACCCAAAAAGGAAAAAAGGAAAAAAAAACAATAAGAAGTGGACAGCCTCGTCCCTCATGGTTCTGATTCTCACACGCACACACACATACACACACACACACACACACACACAAGCGCAACTATTTGAGGGATTGATCTAGTAGGGAGAGACACAGACATACACCTAGATCAATAGGTTTGATCTTTCCTATTGAGACTAGGAAACGTTGGCAGGGATGCTAGACACGGCAATAGCGGCCCTGAGGTGGGGCTGGGCTTCTGCTGGTGTGAGTGACTGCCAGAGAAGGTCAAGGGAAGGATGTGGTTGGGCAGTCAGGCAAGGCCATTTTAGGGAGATGTCAGCATCCTCATAAGTCCCTTTGCAGTTCTACCAATCAGGCTGCTCCTGAGAGTCTCCAGCCCCCTCGTGCCCAGGCTCACTTTCCTCTCAGCCACCCCCATGACCTCCCTTGACTCCCCAGGGGAGTCTTCTGGATCCCCACTGAGACTATAAAATACAGAAACAACATCGCTTGAGCCACTGTTGGCCCTAGCCCCACGGCTCATGCGTACTTGACCGTGGAGGGGACCCCTGTGCATCAGCCAAGGGAGCTCTTGCCCCCCAGTTGGCTCTGGCTTGTCCAAGTCCTGGTGTCCGTGCATGACCCAGATGGAACCGTTCATGCTCTCTCCCCTGTCTGCAGAACCTGACGGGCCAGGCTAACCTAGCTCACAAAACTGGCTTTTCAGAAACATAGCACCTCTTGGCGAGTCCGCCATCTGCTCAGATCAGAGCGAAGAGAGCCAAGCTCCGGAGCAGCGCCCCGTGTGGCAGCTCTGGCTCTGACTTAACTCGTGCCCTGGCAGGCCCGTGGAGAGCCCTTTGTGGAGAATGTATGACTCGCAACTGACCAGGATGATCTCATGTACCTGTGGTGGAGGGAATGCTCGGTGGGTGAAGGCAGGATAGTTGAGGAATGCCTCAACCGTCACTCAGAGGGCAGGGAGGAGGAAGGCAGAAGAGGAAGGAAACTGAGGCAGGAAGCAAGAAGACGAGGAAGGGGAGTAACGGGATCAGGGGTCCGGGGCCTTGGCTACTTTATAATGTAGGGGAGTGGTCTGGCAAGACCCCACATTCAACAGCACTGAAAACATGAGAGCCAAACTGCAGCCACCTAACTTTAGAGTGTGCCTTTTCAGGGGGGCGGGGGACGGGGGGAGGGGCAGAACCTGGGAACACCAGTGGAGGGAAGTTGACATGGCCAGTGTGATTAGTTCTAGAACATTCACCGTCACTGTCACTGTCATCCCATTGCTCATCGATTTGCTCGAGCGGGCACCAGTAACGTCTCCATTGTGAGACTTGTTGTTACTGTTTTTGGCATATTGAATACACCACGGGTAGCTTGCCAGGCTCTGCCGTGTGGACGAGTAGCTTGCTGGGCTCTCCTAGAGGGGTAGAGGAATTGAGCCCAGGTCTGCTGCTTGCTAGAACATTGTATGTCTAAAACTCAACTATTAATCAGTTTGTAAACCACGATTCTGAATGAAATTTTTTTTTCAAAAATTTTTAAAGAAAATTTGTCCTTCAAAGCCTAGAGGTTGAAAGCAACTCTGGCCATCCGTGTCAGCTCTGATAGTGACAAAGGGCAGAAAAGACACCACAGAGGCCCAGAAGGTTCACCTGAGTGAACGGGCTTAATGAACGTTTTTCTAAGTGGACTGTGTCTGGATTGGGGCGTACCTCTGTAGGTTCCTGTCTTGTGTTCTGCACAGTACAAACCCATTCTTTCAGAGACATGTGCTTTGTACAGATGTTGGACCTATTCTAAAGCTGCTCCTCCAGGCCATTAAAGTGAGGAGAGGTTGCTAGCCTCACCCGGGGCTCACCCAGGCTGGAGAGCTGGCACTGCAATATGGTTCCCCAGGCACTGCCAGGTGGGAAAAAGCCCTGAGCAGAGGCAGGAACGACCCTTGAGCACAGCTGGGCTTGGCCTAACCCCACCACCAAGGAAAGCACTAAAGTTATGGTGGGTGCTGATGAGATGCGATTCTGATGAGGGACTAAGGGCGTGTAAGTATCTGACACGGGAAATGCCCTGAGTCTAGAAGCATCACGTGTGGCAGTCAGAGCAGTCCACGGAGAACTACTCCTCATCTGGACTCTCCGTATTTCCAGAACGTTCTGTCTATTTCCAGAATGGTTCCGCCAGAGATCACATTTTATTCTTAGTACATCAGCATGTTGGTCGTTTTTTCAGAGGGTTAGTGGTGAGGTGTGGAGGGCGGGTGGGACTTGGCCACACCCAGCAGTGCTCAGGACTTCTTCTGAGCTTAGTTGCAAGGCAAGCACCTTAACCACTGGACTACCCAGCCCTTAGATGTCTTTATCTAGATAGCGGCTCATTTCACAGACTGGGATAGTAATCCCAGTCAGTGCCTGTAATGTTTTTAGTTGATACCAAGACTTTTTTACGGGATAGTCAAACCTAGGTGGCTGTCCGTGTCTCGGGGTTGCATGCAGGACAGTGGCGTTGTGGTATCACAAATTTCTGTAATGCAGATTTGCCCGTTGCTGGTTCTCTCTAGGAAACTTTTCTTTCCAGGGAGTTAGGAAGGTCATTCTGTGATGCATTTTGTTTTTGTAAATAAGTATGACTGTAAACATATTTTAATAATATAATTCACATCTATTTACGAAACAAGATTTTTTAAAAAGCCTCAAAAACTTGCTGAAGCTAAAGAAAGGAAGAAAAATAGAAAATAATTTGATATCTGGGGGCACATTCTTATTTAGAAATTTTATAGATAGTATTGGTGCTAACGGATGAAATAGAATGATTCCTTTTTAAACAAACAATACTTAATTTTCAAATAAACCTTATATGACCATCTGAAAAATTTGAATGTTTGTGATTTGCAATGACTGCTCGAAGTATTGTGTTAATATATATTATATCATTATATAGCATTATTATTTTTAGTCATGACGATTAGTACATAAGACTGTTTTACCCAACTGATTTTAAATTGCTAGAAATTTAAATTCCTAGCAAAACTAAAGTATAATTTTGTTTTCTGAAGTTTTCAGTTTCCGTTTAGTATAATTATTTAATACAATTGAGTCATTCCTGTTTTGTCAGTTCCAAATATATTTGTATGTTTCAATGAAATAATACTTATTTCATGGGTGAAACTATTTAAATATGTACTGTGTATATATCTGCAAGAGAACCTACTTAAAGGGGAAAAAATCCACATATACAATTTCTAGTGTAATGAGATAAAAAAATTATACTTGTAGAAATGAGGCTTCTATTGGCAGTTGGAGTCTAGTATGTTAGAACATTAGCTGATCGTTACTTACAAAAAATAATTTTTCTAAAATAGACTTTTGGATTTGTCTAGTCAGTAACATTTTTGTTTACTAAATAATTGCAAAAAGTTTGGGCAAAACATTGCACAAAAATAAGTTTCTTATTTGGATGTGTTCAGAAAAATGACTTTTGCAGAGGGTTTGGTTGCCCAGGGAAAACTGTCCTTTGGTGTGGTCAGAAATGAACTTACAGACTAAAGCCGTGACCTGGGCTTTCATTTAATAGTTGAGCTTTGTCTGTGCTTTTGGATTTATTAAAAATGTTTTAACTAATTTACTTGAATGTTACCCTGTTTCCCCCTTTTACTATGAGATATTTAAACTTTCCCTGAATTTGAAACTGTTAATGTATCTGGGAAACAAATTATTTTTGATGGGAATGCATCTGTAAACTATTCGTGCAAGTTAGTAACTACATAATATTTACTTCATTCTACATGTTTAATTTTTTATTTTAAACATCTTTCACATGTTAACAAATTCTCTGGCTAGACTTTTTGATTGCCTCACAACTATTAATTCAATAATGGAAATATCTAAGAGACACGAGGCATAAGGTTGACGGAAAAGAAAGATTGGGAACCAAACATATGACATTCCCACATAATATGCTGTCACAGTTTTACAGAAAATACTGTGCATTTGAATCATCATCCTGTTCAGTGACCACATAGCAGAAGTGGTTACAAGTAAAAAAATTTTCAGCATAAAGGGTGGGGATTGTGCAAAATTATGAGGTATTTTTTAAACTTCCTATTTTCAAATGTCTGTTTTCAAAGAGTAAAATTTAAAACTCATGATTTTCTCCCCTCCCAGGAGGATGTCTAAATTGTGCTTGTCTTTTTCTCTAACAGATAATTCTGAAATAATCAGCAGAAATGGAATGGAATGCCAAGAATCTGCATTGAGAATAACTAAACATTGTTACTGTACATACTATCCCGTTTCCTCCTCAATAGAATTGCCACAAACTGCATGCTAAATAAAGAATTAGTTCTTCTGGACAGACCACAACTCTAAGGAGCTAGTGCTGCTATATCATATCTGAGTATTAAATATGGTATGCTTAGTATATTCCAACCTAAGATAGTTAACTACCTGAGACCAGCTGTGATGTTTAAAGACATAAAGGATAAAGTTTACTTTAAAAGGATTTCTAAACATAGTTTCTGTCCTAGGAATATTGTCTTATCTCCATAACTATAGCTGATGCAGAAAGTCCAACCAAGTTACTCGTTTCGACTCAGAATACTTCAAAGTTAGCAATAAACAATTAGCATTAGTTAAAAAAAAAAACACAAAACCAAAAAAAGCCAACTATTCCAATGGCAGGTTTGATTCCAACTCCAATATCACTGTCATTTCATTTCCCCACTGGATCCAAGGGTATGTTTCACTTCTTGAACACAGGAATGCTGCAGCAAAGATGAGAAGTGAAGTAAAGCAAGACCTGTCCTGCAGGTCTAAAATTTGAGTGGAAAAATTCAAGCACAAGTTCTGGGGACACATCAGAGTGTGGGATTTGGTTTGCCTGGAGATGCCGCATTGAATCATGGGATGCTAGAGTAACATTAGAGTAAAAAAAAAAAAATGAAAAAAAAAAAGAAACTTTGCACGGTATGAGCTTCATACCCCACCAAACAAAGTCTTGAAGGTATTATTTTACAAGTATATTTTTAAAGTTGTTTTATAAGAGAGACTTTGTAGAAGTGCCTAGATTTTGCCAGACTTCATCCAGCTTGAGAAGAATGAGAGGCCAACTGTCTAATCAGAGGGATTAGTCTTTCAAACTCACCACGCAGTTGTCTGTTGCGGAATAACTCTTCGAAACTAAAAACCTAGTCCAAGAAGAAAGCTGTAGGTGAGGAGATCTGTATAATATTCTAATTTAAGTAAGTTTGAGTTTAGTCACTGAAAATTTGACTGTGACTTTAATCTAAATTACTATGTAAACAAACAGAAAAAAAAGTAGCTAGTTTCACTTTTTAAAAAATCCATTACTGTTTTGCATTTCAAAAGTTGGATTTAAAGGGTTGTAACTGACTACAGCATGGAAAAAAAAATTAGTTCTTTTAATTCTTTCACCTTAAAGCATATTTTATGTCTCAAAAGTATAAAAACTTTAATACAAGTACATACATATTATATATACACATACATATATATACTATATATGGATGAAACATATTTTAATGTTGTTTACTTTTTTAAATACTTGGTTGATCTTCAAGGTGATAGCGATACAATTAAATTTTGTTCAGAAAGTTTGTTTTAAAGTTTATTTTAAGCACTATCGTACCAAATATTTCATATTTCACATTTTATATGTTGCACATAGCAGAGATACCATGCCTACATAGTTTTTAAATTATTGTTTAAAAAAAACAAGACATCTGTCATAAATGAATATTATGTGTAATTGTTTAAAACATCCATTTTCTTTGTGAACATATTAGTGACTGAAGTATTTTGATTTTTGAGATTGAATGTAAAATATTTTAAATTTTGGCTCCATCACCTGTTCTGACACCTAAATACTCCAACCATATCATGTTTGTTTTAAGTAAAAGAAGAAGAAAAAATCTGCCATTTTAATCAACGTTGGTCAAAGTCTACTGACTGTTTATCTTATATCGTAGATTTGGTAACCTTATCAAAAGAAAATCACGTTCTGAGTGTAATCTCACATAGTGCTTGTATCGTATTTGTTTTAATTGTGGAAAAGTATTGTATCTAACTTGTATTTCTTTGGTAGTTCATCTTTATGTATTATTGATATTTGTACTTGTAATGTTCTCTATAACAATGTAGTTATGCTACAACTTGCCTAGAACATTCAGTCTTTGATTTTTTTTCTTTTGTTCTTTGTTAACTCACTTAAACTCATTGAATACATAGTATACATTACTAAATGGTAAATTATGGGAATCACTGAAATATTTTTGTAGACTAATTGTTGTAACATTGTCTTTTTTCTTTTGTTTCATAATTTTGATTTTAAAAATTAGCACACAACTGTTTTCAGCCCTTTAATAATAGAGCATCAAAACATCACCTGTAATCCCCAAGCAAATATAGAAGACTGTATTTTTACTATGATATCCATTTTCCAGAATTGTGATATAATATGCAAAGAGTCGTAAATATACCATTTACAATAAGGAGGAGGCAAGGCAAATGCATAGATGTACAAATATATGTACAACAGATTTTGCTTTTTATTTATTTATAATGTAATTTTATAGAATAATTCTGGGATTTGAGAGGATCTAAAACTATTTTTCTGTATAAATATTATTTGCCAAAAGTTTGTTTATATTCAGAAGTCTGACTATGATGAATAAATCTTAAATGCTTTGTTTAATTATAAAAACAAAACCACCAATATCCAAGACATGAAGATAGCAATTCAACAAATACTGTAGTTAAGAGACAAGCTCGCCACTTGTACGGGAACTCCATTTCACTCTTGGTTTGCAGGATATAACAGCACTTCACCGAAATATTCTTTCAGCCATATCACTGGTAACATTTCTACTAAATCTTTCTGTAACACTTAAAGAATTCCCTCATACATTACCTTACAGTGTAAACAGGAGTCTAATTTGTATCAATTCTATGTTTTTGGTTGTAATATTCAGTTCACTCACCCAATGTACAACCAATGAAATAAAAGAAGCATTTAAAAGGATTCCTAGTCTTCCTTATTTTTTTGTGTGTCGAAAGACTGATTATTAATTAGCCTAGTAGAATGCTTGGGAGACGCGCGTCCCTTGGTAGATTCTGGTCTTCAGATGTGCCATGTGGTTTTTGCTTCGGGTTGCAGCTTTTTCACAATTTTTAAGGATCTGCTATTTGGGGGTTTTATGTAATTAGAATCATAAATCCCACCACTCAACCTGCTTGTTTGCGAACCTGTCCAGTAGGGACAACATGTGAATGATTAACCAAATGGGGAAGGAGATCGCGGCCTCCCGAACAGGTGGCACAGAGCCCGTTAATTGGTAAGGGCTCAGCGTGGGACGTGGACGGTGGGCCCCGTTCTAGGCAGATGTCCTGGCCAGGTGGCCCAAGCAGAGAACAAGACCCGAATATCACACCTGAGTTGAGATGTTCCAACAACCCAGACTTCTCCCGCAGCCCTTGAAGAGCCCTGATATTGCCGGAGGAAGGCAGGAGGGTCTTGGGGCTGGGCATGCGCGTTGCTGCCCCTGTGGACCTGACCGAAGTCGCCTCCTCCAATGAGCCCAGGTGAAAATGAGAAGCAGCAGGTCCGTAGCAGGTAGGAGGCTCCAGGAATTACTAGTGTCCAGAAGATTCCTTCCCAGGCCACAGAACACATTCGGCATCTCAACCACGGAAAAATAAAGGCAACTTGTCTTAAATTCTGTCATCTGGATCACCGAGTGTAAAAAGATTTTCTCAGAGCACTTTGGGTGCTTGAAAAACTGGCTACACGTTTCGATAAGGTATTTTCCCCCTTCTTTAACTAGAAAGAAATCTGGTACAGCGCGTCCATAAACCTATGCTCTGATAACCCCCAAATCAAGGTAACATGCTGGGGGGCGGGGGGTGGGGCAGAGAGGAGGAGCAGGGAAAAAACAAACTGCACTTAAAATGTCTCACACCTGGTTTCTTGGAGTACAATTTTCAATCCATCAGTTGACTTTATTGTGTCACTACATCCAAATCAGAAGTAAAACTTCAGCCTGAGAAGCTAGAACTTCTTTATCTCTTCAGCACAAAAATGTGAGGTATTATTATGATCATATTAATTTTAATCACCTGACGGTAGAATTGTGTTGCTTCAATGTTAGGCCCTCACAAATTCAAACTCAAAGGTAGTCTTTTAAATCCAGAAATCTGTTCTTCTGGTTATTAACCAAAGCTTGTCAGCAACACTAAAGATTTTAGGGAACAGCTCATCGAACCAATATATAGCTCCGTATTCTGTCTGGGGCCACATCGAGTGGTGCTCAGGAACTACTCCCCACTCTGCTCATAGGCACTCCTGGTGCTGCCCAGGACTGAAACCAGACCTTGCCCCCTTGAGCCATCTCTCTGGCAGAAGCTGCATATTGCATACTCTGATATTTGTGAGAGCATGGGAATGGCTCGCTAAATCATGATTTCCTATTCTGGGTCCCCCGTGTGCCTGGTGTCTGCCATGTTGTTTTCATTGCTGTTCAACTCTTCTAGCTCCCTAAAAATATGATGTATGAATAAGTATGCATCATACAAAATGAGACAGAGGAGTGATTTCCTTCCAATGTCTTGATGGGAGAGACAGCAGACGGGGATCGGGAAGGGGTGGAATGGAGTACATACCAGAAGGTATGACGCTAAATTATATAATGTAGCACTGTAGCACTGTTCATTGATTTGCTCGAGCAGACACCAGTAACATCTCCATTGTGAGACTTGTTACTGTTTTTGACATATCGAATATGCCATGGATAGCTTGCCAGGCTCTGCTATAATTCTAAATTGATTTCTATTAAGTCCAGCCTGGGTCAGTGAATAGAATTTGGAGAACAACCAAGTCTAAAGTACAGAGATTCTTTTTTTTATTATTAGTTTATTTTTAATTAGAGAGTCATCGTGAGGGTACAGTTACAGATCCATACATCATTGTGCTCATGTTTCCCCCATACAAAGTTCGATAACCCATCCCTTCACCAGTGCCCATTCTCCACCACCAGTAAACCCAACATCCCTCCCCCACTCCCCAGTCTGGTCTCCCCCCACCCCACCCTGCCACTATGGCAGGGAATTCCCTTTTGTTCTCTCTCTCTCTGATTAGGTGTTGTGGTTTGCAATAAAGGTGTTGAGTGGCCATTGTGTTAAAGTACAGAGATTCTTAAGCTGCTAGTATTCCTGTTATGAGCAGAGACTAGATTCAAGATCAACACTTCTTAGAACCGACTCTTAGATGATTAAACCCACAGTTAGCTGAAAGGCTGTCAGGATGATCTCAAAAATCTCTCCTACGGCTGTGCGGCTGCCTTCTCTGTGCATCAGCAACTTCAAAAGGGACCAAGCAGGAGCTGAAGAGAGTACCATGCATGGGGCTCTGGCCTTGCCCACAGCCCTCCCAGGTTTGATCTGGCATCTCATATGGTCACCACAGCACTCCCCGCACCAGGAGTGCTCCCTAACTACAGAGCCAGAAGTAAGCTCGTGTGGCCCCAAAATAAAAACAAGAAAAGTGTCCACCCATTTTAGATACCCCTTTTCCCTCACTGCCCCAGGAAAATGCCATATGTGCTATGTGTGACTTGGTCTATATTCTAATTAAACCATTTCAAATTGCCCTCTTCAAATGTGCTGTTTGTGTACAAATATAGCCATTTTCCTGAGAGGGAATAACCAGAAAATAACATGGTTTCATTCATATGCACGTCCCATATTATCTTTAGCATATGGAGTTAGTTGAATTATTATGTAGACAAATAAACTCCCCAAAGTGGAGTCATTCTTGTTTTTGTTTGGGGGCCACACCTTGCAGTGCTCAGGACTTACTCTGTGTCCCACTCAGGGATCACTCCAGGTGAGGCTGGAGGGGGCATCTGGGTGCCAGGGATCGAACTGGGGTCAGCCATGTTGCTAGGCAAGTGCCCTACTGCTGTACTATCTCCCCAGCGAAGTCCCTCAAGATAATAAGCCTCTGAGTTCTCCCATATCTAACTTGTTCAAACACAATTCTTATTTTGACATAAGCTTTATTCGTGACATCCCTCAGATCAAAATTCCATAAGTGAATTCAGATTAAAGCATCCATCCAGACTTTAGGTGAAGCTATAGACAGAATCTTTTATTAGTTTACATAAACAGGCCTTCTTCCCTCTGTCACAAGAGTATGATTGATGAGAAATTTTGGAGCTATAGTTTTCAAAGTAATATTCTAGATTTAGGACAGACCCCAGTTCTTTATTAAGACCAGAGGCAACTGAAAATAATGCTATATTGAACTCTCTTTGGTGTTATCCAATTTTTTTGTTATCAAGTTTCCCTTGAAATAAAAAATAATGAAAACTAATGAATTTTCCCAAACAAAGAGTCTTTTTTTTAAGTTCTGATGAAAGAGCACCTGAATAGATAGACCATGCCACACATAGCCCAAAAGAACGAATTTCTAGAGAAGGGTCACACATAGATCATGTACCTCCCCCAATTTCATTGTGTCCAGAGTCTGAAAAGTTAGATTCCGTTGTGCCTTTTTCACTAGGGAATTTTCAAGACTCGTTTATCTATCAACCAAGGAGAAGATGGTCTCAGGTGCCATGTGTAAACTATAATGAACTATAATGATCTAAATAGCAGGGGAAGCCTAACTTTTGCTAGAAAACTCTTCCTTCAGACAAAAAGTCTCCCCCACCAAAGTACGTAGCAAAAGAGCAACCAGACGCTTAGAGTGCCAGGTACCCCCGTTTCTGAAGAGCTCTGCAATGCAGGGGCAGAGCTGCTCACTTAAAACTGTGGCCTATCTGAGCATGTGCCCTGTTCACTGACTCTGGCCCTCAGATGAGCACTAAGTCGTGCCATCTTTGCATCATTTTCCTCCCACCTGAAATAGGTGAACACAATGGCTGCTCTCCTCACACCCCTGAAAGAAGAACCTGGCTTGGTGTACACCTCATCTGCTGCCTCTGTGCCCGCCAGTATGGCAATGCATTACTTCCCTCCTTTATACCCCACAGGGAACACACAAGATTCCTGCAGTGAACCCCCAGACTGGAGTGACTTGGCTGCCCCAAAAAACATCATCCTAATAACAACTTAATCCTAGCTCCAACACCTATTCCCATAGGAAGGAAATAATAAAGAACAAAAACAACCTGTGCTGGCATGGATGTGGAGGGAAAGGGATCTGCATTCACTGCTGGAGGGAATGTTGACTGCTCTGGCCTTTTGGAAATTAATATTGGGCATTCTTCAAAAAAAATAGGAATGGAGCTTTCATATGACCCAGTAATTTCACTTCTTGGCATATGCCCCAGGGGTCCAAAAACTCTACTCAGGAAATACATTTGCTCTCCTATGTTCATTGCGGCACTATTCACAATAACCCAAATCTGAAAACAACCCAAGTGTCCAAGAAGAAATGACTGGGTTAAATTAAAACAAACAAACAAACAACACTGGTTCATTTACACAATGGGATACTACTCGGTTATAAGACAAAACCATGCAGTTTGCCACCTCAAAGATGAGTCGGGAGAGTATCATGCTGAGTGGAGTTGGGAGGGAGACGTAGATTGGTCTCTTTCATGTGTAGGATATAAAGACACACATTAAGGAAATGACAGAAACCGAGAACTGGCCTTCAGGAAGCTTGTCACATCAGGTGAGAGGGGCAAGGGGGCATGAGGACAATGATGGAAAGGAGAAGGAGAGACGATGGGGGGGTGTCACTGAGGCGTTTCATGCATGAAACCATTACAGTTTTGTAAACCATGGTGTCTAAATTAAAATTTAAAAATAAATGAAGCCTGTGGTTTTCCAGAGGGAGAAACTATATTCAAAGTAGCACGGCAGCTTCAGAAAACCTCGCTTCATTTTATGTCTGGAAAAAAAAATGGATGAACCATGTACAGAGTCATAAACTTACCTTAAAATAGAATATAGTTGCAATACAATTCTGGCTGATGAACATAAGGTGATGGAATAGAATGAGCACATGCTTAATACACGGTTAAGCAGAGCGATCTAAGTCCTTTACAGCCAACATACAATGTGGAGGGTTTTATAGTTCCATAGGCAGGAGAGATCAGTGTTTGTGTTTTACCTTAGTCTAGTGGTCATGAGCTAACCATGAGCACTTGGTCACATGGCCCAAATGTAACATTTAACTGCACTTTTACACCTTTTAAACAATAGTTTCTCTTATGAGTAAGTGGGGTCTAATGAGTTACCAATATCTAACAACTGGATATATCTCCAGGATGATCAACTGGTTAAGAAGTAGATAATACTGGCCACATACAACAGAATTTGACACTAAGCCACTCAGTTTGAAAATATTCATTACTGTTTTAAAAATAATATGATATTAAGCTCTTGTGTTTCCCCATGAGTATTTATTTCTTCACAGTATCCAAACATCTTTCGGCAACTAAAATCACCTCTTCTATTTCCTCAATCACAATGTCAAAAGTTTATAGATAAATTATAGGGGGTTCGTAATAACAAATGATGAGCCACATTAACTTTCTGGAGCCTGCAGTTACTTCAACTCAACCCGTAGTCCACTGACCCCTTGAGTAAACATTGTGAAGTCGTTCAAGGAACGTGAACCTGAGATAAGTCCAATCCCTGCCCTCAAGAAGCTTCCTGTGCAGCAGAAGAGACAAATAAACTGTGAGGAATGGAGAAAAGATGAAGTTCACTGTAGCGTTTTCCTAGCACTGCCATAACAAAGCATCATAACGAGGACATCTTGCAATACCAGAAATTTAGCCTACGAGGTCTGGAGGCTAGAAGTTAGAAATATTGGTGTTGGTAGGTCCATATTCCTCATGAAATTTGGAGCGAGTCCTTCCTTGCCTCTTCTAAACTCTGGTGGTGTAAATTCATCTTCTTTTCCATTTATACATCCTTTTATTCTTCTGAGTAGCAAGGGAAAAAACATGATTTATTTTTATAAAGTCGTTCACAATGGTTTATTACATTCAATACTCCAATACCAACCCCACCACCATTACACCTTCCCACCACCATTACTGGAAATCCATTATAGTTCTTTGCCCACAGCTGTACCTTTCAGATCTCTACCTGACCATCACATGCATGTCTGTCTCCATGCCATCTTATTATAAGGACCTGACTCCAGAGATAATGGCCTGCCCTGAGGATATCCTCTTCGCTGATGTTTTCTGCCAAGGTCCTATTGTCACATAGAATCCCATTCATTGGAACCAACAGTCAGGACATCAGCATATATTTGAGGGAGGACACAGTTCATAAGCAATGAAATCCAAATGAGTATTGGTATCTCTATCAACGTTTCAGCAAAAGGGCTTCTGTTGTTTTTTTCTATGTAGATGCCATTTAAACCAGATGCACACTAACCCCCGGCTTTCAGGGAGGGTTAGTGCATATCCTCTTTCCCTCCCTCCCTCCCTCCCTCCCTCCCTCCTTTCCTCCCTCTCTCCCTCCCTCCTTCCCTCTTTCCCTCCTTCCTTCTTTCCTTCTTCCTTCCTTCCTTCCTTCCTTCCTTCCTTCCTTCCTTCCTCCCTCCCTTCCATCTTTCCCCTTCCTTCTTTCTTCCCCTTTCCTTCCCTCTTCCTTCCTCCCTTTCTCCCTCCATCCCTACCTCCCTCCCTCCCTCCTTCCCTCCTTTCCTTCCTTCCTTCCTTCCTTCCTTCCTTCCTTCCTTCCTTCCTTCCTTCCTTCCTTCCTTCCTTCCTTCCTACCTTCCTTCTGCCCCTCCCTCTTCCTCTCTCCTCCCCCCCTCTCTCTTTTTCTTTTTTTTTCTTTAATGAAGTTGTGAACTCCAGACTCACTAGATGCAAAACTCTAAGTGCAATAGTTTTTTTTAATTAATTAGCAATCTAGAACATAATTTTGACTGGGCTTGACCTTTGTCTTGGTAATTTGATTTACACTTAATTTCATTGTAAGTGTTCCGTGGTTGGACTTATTTTACTTATTTCATGTAGGAATAGGCTACAAATTCCTTGGCAAAAGTCTTGGCAGTCATCCTAAGGCTCTTCAGGCTAACTAGAACAATATCCCACATGTCTTGTGCTCTTGTGTCATGATACTCTCTATCATGAATCATCTGGTTTAATTCTTATAATCACCCTTGATGGTAGTACTCTTTTTTTTTGGGGGGGGGTCGTCACACCCAGTGATGCACAGGGGTTACTCCAGGCTCTGCACTCAGGAAATACTCCTGGAGGTGCTGTGGGATGCTGGGATGCTGGGAACTGAACCCGGCTTGGCTACGTGCAAGGCAAATGCCCTACCCGCTGTGCTATTGCTCCAGCCCTGGCACTCTTGTTAGCATTTCTCATTGATAAGAAAACTGAGGACTATAATTAGATAACCAAAGGCACAAAAGATGGGCACCCCAACTATGCAGTCTGCATCTAGACCCACCTGGCTTTACTCCTTCACTACCCATAAAGCCGCCCAGGGTTGCCTGGGGACTTGCTGGAAATACAGAATTTAGGTCCACACAGTTGAGAACTTTCAAAGTGTCTGCTTCACCAGTATCCGTGTAAATCTGCTTCTATCTTGTGTTTTAATAAGCAGAACAAACTCGGAAATTCACTGATTTCCCACTGCTCTTATCACAGAGTTCAAACCCTTGAGCATGACCCAAAGACCTCCAGTCTCACCTACTATGACAGCCCACCGTGATCATTTCTGACCTCCCCCAAGACTCCTCTTCTGATTCTTGAATACACAGAGTCCTTTCTGCCTCCTGAACTTCTGTTTCTTTGCTCTGGAATGTTGGCTGCTTCCACTGGGCCCGGCCAGATTTCTTCCGAAGACAGGTTCTCCCTACCCCAGATCCAAATGGCTGATCCCAACTCATCACACCAGGCTCACTTCCCTCCTAACAACCGCCACACAGTGAAATGGCTTTGCTCAGTTATGTTACAGTTCTACCATTCGCTCTGTCATGGCACTGTAAGCTTGTCTTACTTGCTACCATACCCCCTTCCCTTTGAACTGTAAACTAAGAGCAAAGCAGGGCTTTAATAAGTGTCACTGGCATCGGAGGAGACAGACTTTAAGATTGAGGTTGTATTGATTTGTGCGTTCACCGTTATTTTTGTGAGTTTGAGGGGTATGTTGATTGGAGTAGGGGTTAAGGGACTATTGACCTACGTGGTTGGGGTGGCCAGGCCTCCCTTGTGAGAGATCAGTATAAAAGACATAGATGTGAATCTAACGCAATACGGAAGGGGAGATAAATTGAGTGGCCGCTCTTCAGGAAACCAAGTACCCTCCCCACACACACCCCTCTACCTGAGGGAGGGAGGGTCCATGTGTAGGTGCAGATCCTGAAGTCAGAGTTTGAGTCTCATTGCTGGGGTCCCCATTTCAAAGAAAGCAGGAGATTTATCCTCTTGCCTAGGCACTAATCTGGGCACCTGAGCTGCAGAGGGGGCCTGTGCATTGACTGCCCCCTGGGGCCATGCCACCACTCAGGAAACCACCCAGAGAAGACACAAGTGGCTGGGGGTGCGGGGGAGAGAAACATTAACTAGAACATTCTCATCATTCTCATAACCTCTCTATCAGATCCGCATTTGTAGGTAAAATGTTAAACAAACTAGAGAGTCACTCCTTTAACAAATGTTTTTAATTTGTATATTACAATCTGAAATTATCATAACCTAGTTACATCACAGACTGGCTAGAAAAACACACAGACAAAAAAATCCTCAATGACAAGCTATGGCTCAAAATGCTTCGTGGTGAATTCCAACTGCTAGTCATCTGCGTGATCACTGAGACTTGGAGACGTCAGGGAGATCCCTGGAGGAGATGTCTCTTGAGATGGCCTTGACGGTCAGTGCATCCGGTGTTTGGCAAGGCAAGAATGACTGAGAATTCTACCCCAGGAGGAATGAGACCCATAAAGAGAAGGAGACATGGGTTTTAGCAGGATAACTGTGACTCAAGAAAAGATAATGCAGTGGCTACTGAAACAGGTGGTTAGATCATACCTCATGAAAAAGTCCTTACCGTATTTCACTAAATAATCTGCACCCTGCATAATAGTCACTACCATATTATTATCCTATTAGGGTTTTTATTGTTTGTTTGTTGGGGGGTGACACACCAGCAGTTCAGGGCTTACTCCTGGCTCTGCACTCAGGAATCACTTCTGACCAGTTCTGGGGCGCCTATTAGGGTGCTAAGGATGGAACCCACATTGGCTGCATGCCAGGCAGGTGCCCTGCTTGCCATCCTGTCACTCAGGCCCTGATCCTCTTTCTCAACCCTGATCCTATTTGTTGTTGGGCTTTTTTTTTTCCTTTTTGGGTTACACCCGGCGATGCTCAGGGGTTATTCCTGGCTCTACACTCAGGAATCACTTCTGGCGGTGCTCGGGGGACCATATGGGATGCTGGGAATCAAACCCGGGTTGGCCGCGTGCAAGGCAAACTCTTGGTCTGCTGTGCTATGGCTCCAGCCCCTGTTGTTGGGCTTTTTATTTTGTTTTGCTTTGTTTTGGGGCCACACCTGGCAACACTCCAGAGTTGCTCCTGGCTCCACTCTCTGGAAATATTCCCGGCAGTGCTCTGGAACAATATGGAATGCCAGGATCCAATCCGCCTGCAAGATTGGATCGACACCCGACCCACTCTAGTATCTCTCAAACCCTTCCTTGTGTTTCTCAGTCATCCTGACACAATGTTTCTTAAAGCTTCATGCTAGCCACACCTACTTTTCCACTTTCTGCCCCCACCTCCCTCAAAAAAGGTATAAAATCTGTGATGAGAGTTATGCAATGAAATGCAGGACTCCCCAAAGTCAAGGAGGGCTGCAGACATCCCCCACCTGCCTTCCTGGAAATGCATGAAATAACAGAGCTGCCTTGTTTAATTCCACCCTTACCCATCGTCCCCCAGCCCTCCCGTGGGGGCCTGCACCAATTGACTGGCACCCAAACGGAGACAAAAATGAAGGATCTTTCTGGTCTCCTCCAGAGGCGGGCTGAGGTCCTGATTCGGATTGTATTATAGCACAACTCCTCCCTCTGCTCACCCCTACCCATTCCCTCCCACATGGCCGGGTCCCCAGGGTGCTCCTTGTAAGCTTCCACATCCCAGTCTCCTTCCCACAGAAATCACACTGATGGAGAGGCACTACTATAGTACGATGTTGGGGCAGGACTGAGCTATCAGCATGAGCCCATGTCAACTGCACCGCACACAGGCAGGAACATAGGGACCCATAAAAATGGCTGAGATTTTTCATGTGTTCTGACTGGTTTGGATGAGATTGAACATCTTTTTTTTTGGGGGGGGGGCGCTGGCTTAGTAAATATTTTCATAAATTTTAGTATACTGATATTGTCAGTCTTCCTTTTCTCACAGATCCTGGGTAGGTTCTTAGCTTGTTTGTTGTCAGTATGCAGATTCTGACAAGCTACCAAGAGTTTCCTGCCCACATGGAAGAGCCTTGCAAACTCCCCATGGAGTATTCATACGCCAAAACCAGTAACAATGCTGGGTCTCATTCCCCTGACCCTGAAAGAGCCTCCAACGCGGCACCATTCTAAAATCTCAGGGCTAGCATGAATGGAGACGTCACGGAAACCGCTCGAGGAATTCGTCGATCAACAGGATGATGATGATGATGATGCAGATCCTAGGTACCTAGCCTGTTTGTTGTCAGTATGCAGAAAAGCTTTCAGCTTTGTATGTTCTTCCTGTAACTCCTTTGTTGATAACCTCACTGTATTGAGCCCTTTAGAGTATGAACTGTAGGTAATAAAAAGAGATTTATAAGCTGGTGGTAATAAAAGGAGATTTCTGGGCTCTCTACCTTTGTCACAAGTCTGAGAGAACCTGGACCCTCCATGACATAAATTTCTCTTGCGTTCCTTGTCTCAGGGCCTCCAACTGAACGAATATTCACGCAATAGTATATTAATTCCATCACAGAGTCACCTGGTTTCCTTTTAAACTGAAGCAAAAAAATATATAGATTTAAAGTTGCAGATGGAGTCTCTAATAATCTCCTTGTTGAGCCACACTAGCAGTGCTCACAGGATACTTCTGACAGTGTTCAGAGCACCCTATCTCGTGCCTGGGGTCAGCATCAGAACCTCCTGCACACAAAGTTTCCATTCCCACTCTACAAAATAGCTCTTTCTCCACCCCCAAGGTGGGAATTTTTGATAAAGAAAATATTTGCCTGTAGAAGAGTCTAGCCTCAGAGACCACCAAATTAGTCATAGAAGGGAAAAGAGAAAAAGAAAAATACGAAAAGTATTTCTTAAATTTGGGGGTTAAAAATAAAAAAGCAACATGGTTGCGGTACTTACTTAAGGGAAAAGTGGCGAGAGTCCTATGTTTCAGTCGCTCCAAATTCACGTGTAACATCGTTGCTTTGGATCAGTGAAATCCTGGAGCTATCCTTGGTTGTAGAGTACATGGTGCTGGAAACTTCTCTTCCAGTTAGGGTCCCTCAAAGCTAACTCAGGTGGTTCTTCTATATCACTTCCAGTTGAATAATGCACTTTTCATAGTTTTTTTGTAGTGGGTAGGGCATTTGCCTTGCACACGGCCGACCTAGGTTTGTATTCCTCCGTCCCTCTTGAAGAGCCCAGCAAGCTACCAAGAGTATCCCGCCCTCACGGCAGAGCCTGGCAAGCTACCCATGGCGTATTCGATATGACAAAAACAGTAACAAGTCTCACAATGGAGACGTTACTGGTACCCCTTGAGCAAATCGACGAACAATGGGATGACAGTGATACAGTGCTTCCATTAGGGAACAGGAGTAATTAAGAAACACACATGCACACACATACACAATCCTTGCTAAGACCATCCAACTCTTTCAAGAGTCATCAGTAGATCTTTAACAAAACCCTCCTTCCTCTCTGTAGATTTTTTTCAACCCAAATCTTCCCCAGCCACCAATCAGCATACTTAGAACGAGATGATGCCAGGCTGAGTACACAGTGACTCTTTCTTTCAGATCTTCACAGGAGTCACTGTGGGAGACGGGAGACAGGGTCCCGCACAGAACCCCTTTGCCGATTACTGGTCTTGGTTAACGGGAGTCACACCTCATTTCAGGACGTGAAAGACAGAATTGCACAGTGCTTCAGAGCTTGGGTTGGCGGCAGGGTGGCTGTGCTTAGGCCCTGATGCTACTTCCAAGCTCAGTATCAAAGACAAAAGCACACACACACTCCTAGTCCTATCCTGCCTCTGTGGAAGTGTCTATCGCATGAGCTGGTGGGGTAGATGAGTCTCACATACACAAAGCTCTTAGAACTGTGTCTGTGGTATGAGAGCGTTCAATTCTCTCTGGGTTTTCGTTCCCCAGCAGGACAACTAACTGTGCAGCCCCACTTGTGGCAAAGGTGCCTGGCATAGTCTGACCGCCTCACAGTGACCTGGGTGGGGCTGAACTCAGCAGACAACTCATCTCATTGTATCTTCTGTTAATGAATTTTCCAGACTTTCGTCTCAAAATGGAGATGTTACTGGTGCCCGCTCGAGCAAATCGATGAGCAACGGATGACGGTGACAGTGACACTGACAGTCCACTTTTGGACTCAAAACAGAATAAATACAACGAATGAGTCTCTGGAGAAAAATAACAAAGACGGTTGGATAATATATCAAAAACACCTCAGAAAATACACTGTGGTATCACCAAAAAAGTCCCCCCCAAAAAAAGAAACCCAAAAAGTAAAAAAGGGAATGTTTTAATGTCATTTATCATCAAATCTACATGTTGACTGGTGCTGCGGGGCCTGATCCAATAACCTGGAGTCTCCCCCCAGCACAAGGACCCCAAACTCAAACCTAACCCAGCCCCAAAGCAGCCTCACGCAGAACCCAAAGACTGATACTGTCTTGCACAGAGGCTAAGTGCCTTGCATGTGGCCGACCTGGGTTCGATCCCCTGCATTCCATATGGTCCCCCAAGCCCACCCGGAGTTATCCCTGAGTGCAGAGCCAGGAGCAAGCCCTGGAAACAGCCAGGCGTGGTCCAAACACAAAAATAAAAATCTAAAAGACTCACTATCAGCAGGGCTGCATCAGAACCCGCGCCCTGACCCCAGGCACCCCAACACTCAGGAATCAAGATAAACAACAGGTTCAAAGGCCTGCAGATAACCCCGAGACTAGAGCACAGACTTGGCATTTGTGCAACCTCGGTTTCATCCCAGGCACTGCAATGCTCCCTTCGTAATATGCGTGGCCCTGGACATGACTTCGTCCTCTGACCCTCAAATATCACTGAGAGTGGCCCCCAGGCCCTCTGAACCCTGCTTGGGAGTACCCCCAACCACAAGAAGAGCATCATGGGATATTTTTTAAATGTCAACTTAATGTGGCCGTGGCATACAAAATCTCCAGATAAGGAGAAAGGCCAGATGGTGCTCCTGGGGGGACTTCCTCCCGCTTCTCTCTTCCAGCCCAGTGGGTGTAGGACGGTGGACACTGGTCGGTCTCCCCCTGGGCCATGTGGAGCTCTGAACAGACTCTTTAGTTTTATTATATAATTAGCACTGTAGCACTTTCACCCCATTGGTTCATCGATTTGCTCAAGCGAGCACCAGTAACATCTCCATTGTGAGACTTATTGTTATTGTTTTTGGCATATCAAATTCGCCACAGGGAGCTGCCAGGCTCTGCCATGCGGGTGGGATACTCCTAATAGCTTGCCGGGCTCTCCAAGAGGGGTGGAGGAATCGAACCCAGATTGGTTGCATACAAGGCAAACACCCTACCCACTGTGCTATCGCTTCAGTCCAATTATCTAATTACATATTCTTAAACCTTATAATTTAGTTTTATTATTTTGAATTTTTTTAATTTAAAACACTTTTAAAAATTTTTAATGAATCACTGTGAGGTAAAGTTACAGACTTACAAACTTTTGGGTGCATGGTATTTTGAGGCTATTTCTTTGGATGTAATCTGGGTGTAAGAGGAAGTTTTGAGAAGAGCACACAAAATCTACTAGGGCTCTATAAGAAGCCAATTTTTTCTTTTTGGGTCACACCCAGCTATGCACAGGGGTTATTCCTGGCTCTGCATTCAGGAATTACCCCTGGCGGTGCTCAGGGGACCATATGTGACGCTGGGAATCGAACCCGGGTCATCTGGGTGCAAGGCAAACGCCCTACCCGCTGTGCTCCAGCCCCAGGAGCCAATGATTATGTTTGATGTGATTTTAAAAAATAAAAATCTAAAGGACTGCTGCTCCTATTCCTTGCATGTGCCTTGGGGCTACTCAGACCCTGGCAGTGCTGGACCTTGAACTTGGGGCTTGGTCTATTTTTAGCCATATTGCTGGCTCTGTTGGCTATGTTTAAAGAACTGAACATAATACTGTGAGCAAATGGAGGTGCTGACAATCAGCCCCATTCGAAGCCATGTATTTGTAAATATATGTGTATCTGTTAAAACCTTGTCATGAGCATAATATTAACCCTCACTGGACATTTACTAGTCTATCTCAAACTCTCTTCTACAAGTACTTGCTGTATTTCATTTCTATAATAGTACAATATAACTGTTTTTCTGTTTGTGAGGCTGGTCCACTGGGTCACCAACAGGATGCCAGGACCCTGCCATCATTACCCCAAGCGCCCTCCTGCCCAGCACCCTCAGAGCACAGTTCCGGTAACTGTATCTCAGTTGTTTCCATCGGGTGTTCTCTAATCCCCTGTCTGACTTGCATACTCCACGTATGAGTGAGATCACCTAGCATGTGTCTTTCTCTTTCTCACTCACCGTACTGAGCATGACTCTGTCCCACTAGATCTAAGTCGCAGCGAACAGCAAGATTTCAAACTTGGCTCATAGCTGAAGAATTATGTGAATAAGATGTTGGTGGGCCCCACGGGTGGCTTATGTGGGGCAGGAGAGAGAGCCCGTCACTTTCTCCCGATCTTTCCGCTGCCACCCTGAGACCCAGCTGGGAAAGCGAAGGCTGACAACATCTGACAACATCTGGGCCAAAGCCCCTCAGACCCGCCAGGTGGCCATCAAGCCATACCTGACATCCTCTTGGTCTTCTCAGCATGGAAGCTGGTCGCCACCACCCGATTTCTCAGGGAGCCACAGGGATTTGCTCTTCGCAGGGAAGGAAAGTCAGTCCTAGACCTTACACAGGGTTACTGGGTTCTCGTCTTGCTTCTCAGAAAAGAATTTAAGGAGTAGATAAGAAGTGAAGTAAAACAGATTTTAGTTGGAGGTTTTTTGAAGAGGAGAAGGGAAAGAAAGTGAGAGGAGATAGAGACAGAGACAGAGAGAGACACAGAGAGAGACAGAGAAAAACAGAGAGAGAGAGAAAGAAAGATGCCCAATGGAGCATGTGGGCTTCTCCAGGGGCAGAGAGAGCCCCTACACACATGCCAGCAGTAGATATGAAAGCATGAAAGTCCACATCTCAAGGGGGGAGACGCAGGCGACACATGTGCTCAGGCTCCTCATGTGCTCGGCCACGTGGGCAGAAGCAGCACGTGGGATCAGGGAACAAATGTACTCCCTCCCTTCCTTCCAGGTGGCTTTTGTAGTTTTTTTTTTTTTCTATAAAACGCTGCCCTGTGGGGCTTTCTAGCTAGATAAGAGTCTGTTGCTAGGATTGTGGATAAGTGGAGAGTGGGGAGTGGTCTTCCTTGAAACTCCTTTTCTTGACCTTTGTTCCTGCTGGATCTTCTCTCAGAGGGTGGGTCCAGCCTTCTCTGCTCTGGGCTAGCTGAGGGTTAATCAGATAGGAGGAAGGAATTGAAGGTTTTCCAGTAATTTCCTTCAGGCCCTTTCTGTAGGGAGGGGTCCAGTCTCTTCAGGGGCTGCTGGAGAAGGTCTTACCAGGTCTGGCTTTCTGTATCCACAAGGCATGTCGGACTTAGAACTGGTGGCTTTATTTCTTCCCAGAAATCTCACTGCCATGATGGAGGCTGCCAGGAGCTTCCCTAATCTACCTGCCTGCAGCAAATACACCAGAGTTTCTTTATCTCTCTCATCTGTTGTTAGGCACTTGGGTTATTGTCAGATCTCAACTGTTATGAATAATTCTGCAACGAATAGGTACATATGTTCTTTCATGCCATTGTGTTTTGTGTTCTTGAGGCTGATTCCCAGTAGTGAAATTTCGGCGTCAAGTAGAAGCTCTGTGGTTATTTTGAGATCTCTATCTCCAACCCATTGATCTGAATTTTAAAGTTCAGTTCAATATCCATAGAATTGATTTCACAACTCATAGTTCCACAATTTGAAAGACACTGGACAAGTTACAAAGGTAGGTATGATGAGCATTTACATTTTTTTAAAGAAAAAAATCAGTTCAAAAGAAGATGGGGAAATAAAAGAGATACTGAAAAACGAAAATGCACTGAATCACAAAATAAGATGGTAATCCTAAATGCAGAGATCATTAATCATAATACAACATACAGATTAAATTATACTGCTGTCAAATTAGATTTTTTTAAAATCTAGATCTATGCTGTGTATGGCCCCTGCTCCTGGATGTCTTCACTGGGGCCCCTCGGAGAGGGGGGATTTGAGTTTCCCTCCCCACCCCAAGCAGAGCCCTGGCAGCTGAAGACCTCCGGAACCCAGCCACAACCATGCTCAAGGCCACTATTCACATGCTCGGATGAGCCTTACACACATCAAGGGACCGGCAGAGGAATCCAGGTGTGTGGGACCCTGGACTGAGATCGCCAAGCCTGTTCGGATCAAGACTGGGCCTCCTCCATCCAGATCCCCCTTTTTCCAGTAGCTTGGCAGTCACACCCACAAACTGTGCACTGTAATCCCATCAACAGCCAAGACCCAGAGACTATAAAACAAAGCTTCCAGAAGCTCATGGCCGCAAACCTTTTATTGTCTAGTTCTCCATCTTGGAGAACCCAGCAAGCTACAGAGTACGGAGAGTATCCTGCCCGAACAGCAGAGCCTTGCAAACTCCCCATGGCATATTCATATGCCAAAAACAGTAACAATAATGAGTCTCATTCCCCTGACCCTGAAAGAGCCTCCAATGCAGCACCGTTGGGAAGGACGAGTAAAAAGAGGCTGCGAAAATCTCAAGACTAGGATGAATGGAGACGTTACTGGCACCCGCTCGAGCAAATCGATGAACAACGGGATGACAGTGATACAGTGATGCTGTGTACAATGAGCATTATCTGAAACACTAACACAGAATTTTGGAAAAGTCAAAGATAAATGAGGAAAACTAGAAAAAAAATTCACCAAAAGAACTGGTATATCTGTATTAATCTCAGACAAAAGAACTTTAAGCAAAAAGCAATGCTAGGGATTAGAAACTCTATCATTGGGGCTGAAGCGATAGCACAGCAGGTAGGGCATTTGCCTTGCATGTAGCCAACCCAGGTTCGATTCCCAGCATTCCATATGGTCCTCTGAGCACTTCCAGGAGTAATTCCTGACTGCAGAGCCAGGAGTAACCCCTGTGCATCGCCAGGTGTGACCCAAAAAGCCAAAAACAGAAGCATCAAAAAAAAAAACTATAATTACTACCAATGATAGAGTAGTTGATTTTTTTAAAGAAAATCAATATCAACATGATACTAGTATGTGAATAATGACTTAAATGCAAATTCTTATAGCACTGTAGCATTGTTGTCCCATTGTTCATCAATTTGCTCTAGCAGACACCAGTAACATCTCCATTGTGAGACTAGCCCGGCAAGCTACCGAGAGTATCCCACCCACATGGCTTAGCCTGGCAAGCTGCCCATGGTGTATTCTATATGCCAAAAACAGTAACAGTAACAAGCAAATTATTATATAAGCAAAAATTAATAGAGCTGAGACCTTCACCAAAGTAGGAAATTTAATATATCTACTCAACCTGACTTAATAAGTCAAGTACCTAGTGAGGGAATATCTGAATTATTTTAAGAACACAACCAATACACTTAACATAAAACTCAAAAGTTAGGTGATTTTGGCAGGAGAGACAACGCATCAGCTTCAGTGCTGGCCTTGCATGCAGCTGGCCCCTATTCAAGACCTGGTATATTTATACAATGGAATAATATGCAGCTGTTAGAAAAGATGAAATTATGAAATTTGCATATAAGTGGATCAACATGGAGAGTATCATGCTAAGTGACATGAGCCAGAAAGAGAGAGACAGACATAGAACGACTGCACTCACTTGAGGAATATAAAGTAACACTATAGGAGACTAACACCTGAGGACAGTAGAGATAAGGGTCAGGAGGATCGCTCCATGACTTGGTAGCAGATCTCATGTGCTGGGGGAAAAGGCAGCTGGAATAGAGAAGGGACACTAAGTAAATGATGGTTGGAGGGTTGGCTTGGGACGGTAGGTGCGTGCTAAAAGTAGACTATGGACCAAACACAATGGCCGCTTAGTACCTGTATTGCAAGCCATAGCACCCAAAAGGAGAGAGAGTAAGAGGGAACGTGCCTGCAGAGGGTAGGAATGGGTGGGAGGGGGAGGAGGGATATTGGGAGCATTGGTGGTAGAAAATGGGCACGGGTGGAGGGACGAGTACTCGAACATTGTTTGACTGAAACACAATCCTGAAAGTTTGTACGTCTGTAACTGTATCCCACGGTGATTCGTTAAAAATTTTTAAAACTTAAAAAAAAATAAGACCTGGTGTCGGATATGATTTCCCAACCCCCATTAGGAATGATTCATGAGCAAAGCTGTGATTGCTTCCCTAATAAATTTCAAAAAAAGAAAAAAAGAAAATATTTATAAAAAATATATTCTCTGCAGGACATGAATGCAAGTCTCAAAAGTAAATACAAATTCTGTGTATTCAATCTACATATTTTGAATTAAAAAAAAAAACATTGGGGCTGGGGAGTTGTAAGGCACTTACCTTGCACGCAGTTGAATCAGTTCAATCCTAGCACTGTATAAGTTCTCCCAGGACAGCCATGAGTGACCCCTGAGAACAGAGCCAGGAATTAACCCTGGCACCACCATATGTGGTCTCCAAACAAACAAACAAACAAACAGCCAAAAGAAAATTACGGAAAGAAAGTAGTGTAAGTCCCAAGAATGCAAGAAAGAGTGATAAATGTAAGAGAAAATTTTCCCTAAAATAGGAAACAAAGATCCAATTTAGAGAATTGAGGCAGTTAAAACATGGTTACGAGAAATAAGTACTGCAACAAATAGAGAAGGCATAAATAATATAACAAATGCAAAATTATGTTTCTAAACACTCAGGATATATTAAAAGGTTATCACAGACAACTTAAGCCAACCATTAAAGAAAGCACATAACCCATCCTGCTTCTTAGCCACTCCTTCAACAAAGAACCCCAAACCCAGCCCCATAATCAAATCTGTCCACAGAATATAGAAGTGTAAATAGATTCCACAAGCAACAAATCAGTAAGTTTATTGAGTCAGTGGTTACAATTTAATCATACTTGCACACACATAGATACATACACATTCATTCACCAACAATCATAAGTCAATTTTACAGGTAATGTTACCATGCATTCAAGAAACAGAAAATTCAATTTTGTACAAATTCTTTCATGTGCTAGAAAAATAGAGGCAAGATTTAACTCAAGAAAGGAAAGGAAAATTCAAGTTATGGGAATGTCACTAAGAAAAACAAACGTATCTGTGCTGAGTAGGTTAAAAGAGAAAAACATTTGATATAAAGACATTAAATATAAAGAAGACATTTTATATTTGCACCTTTGAAAGATGCAAATACATCATCAATTATGTCATTTATGATAGAATACTCAACAAATTAGGAATAAGAAGCTAATTTCAATATCCTAATACTGGGTATGTACAAATTGAGACCAGGCCTAGCAGTGAGTGGTAAAATGCTCAAAATTTTACCATTTATATTAGGAGTATGGCTACTTGCAAAGTTTGTTGCTTTATCTGGCATTGAAGATCTTAATAATACCACAACAATGATATACAGATCTTAACTGTATCACTGTATCACTGTCATTCCATTGCTCATCGATTTGCTCATTGACCAGTAACATCTCCATTGTGAGATTGTTGTTACTGTTTTTGGCATATCAAATATGCCGCGGGTAGCTTGCCAGGCTCTGTCATGGGAGCGAGATACTCTCAGTAGCTTGCCGGGCTCTCCGAGAGAGGCAGAGGAATCGAACCCGGGTCAGCCGCATGCAAGGCAAACGCCCTACCCACTGTGCTATGGCTCCAGTGTGATGTGTTTTTTAGAAAAATCAAAGAGTCAACAGATAAATACTTAAATTAATGTGCTTAAAGAACTGCAGTAATTAAAATGATTATGCATTCATCTTTGCCACTCAGGGGTAAGGCAAGACACATTAAATGTTTTTTTAAAGTTCTGAATCATAAAGAAAAATAGCACTGTCTTCCCGTTGTTCATCGATTTGCTCGAGCGGGCACCAGTAACGTCTCCATTGTGAGACTTGTTGTTACTTTTTTTTGGCATATCGAATATGCCACAGGTAGCTTTCAGGCTCTGCCATTCGGGCAGGATACTCCTGGTAGCTTGCCGGGTTCTCTGGGAGGGACGAAGGAATTGAACTCAGGTCGGCCACATGCAAGGCAAATGCCCTACCCATTGTGCTATGGCTCCAGTCCCCCATAAAAATGATTTAGTGAAAATTAAGAATTTGGGGTCAGAGTGACAGTACTATGAGTAGGGCATTTGCCTTGCACACGGCCAACCTGGGTTCAATCTCAAATGCCCTATGTGATCCCCAGAGCCTGTCAAGACTAATTCCTGAGTGCAGGGCCCAGAGTATCCCCTGCGCACTACAACAAAGAACAAATAAAAAATTTGTCTTTATTAGTAGGATCTAAAAAAAGACAAGACACAAACTGAAGGACATATTTGATATGTATTAAAGGTTAGTATCTAAAATATGTGAAGAGTACTTATGAGTTACTATGAAAACAATACCCAATATTCTAATGGATAAAAGGTATTTTCTATAATAAGAAATATAAGTGACCCCCCTAAATAAATTCAAGATCACAACAAGATACCATTTTCACATCTATAAGTTTAACAAAAAAATTATGTATGGTTCCAAGGGTGCTTCTATAGTGTGTTGGGAATTTAAATTAGAACTATTTTAGAAAAAACTCTTCAGTATAGCTTCATAAATATGTGCATCGGGAGCTAGAAGAGCAAGATCTAAGCTCCAACTTAATAGCAGACAGGGGTGGCGGGGGAGGGCTGGAGTGATAGCACAGCAGGTAGGGCATTTGCCTTGCACTCAGCTGACCTGGGTTCGATTCCCAGCATCCCATATGATCCCGAGCACCGCCATGGGTAATTCCTGAGTGTAGAGCCAGGAATAATCCCTGTGCATCGCCCGGTGTGACCCAAAAAGCAAAAAAATAAAAAATAAATAAAATAGCAGACAGGGTTGATATGAGAAACTGCCATCGAACTACCTCTATTGTCAACTCATACAACGTCCTGGGTTACAGTCTTCAGACAGGGCAAGCAGAGAAGCAGGAGCTAAGGAGGTCGCCGTGAAATCAATGTCCAGGGCTTCAGCTATTTAGCTAACTGTGGGCTGGAGCGATAGCACAGCGGTTGGGCGTTCGCCTTTCATGCGGCCGACCCGTGTTCAATTCCTCCGCCCCTCTCGGAGAGCCCGGTAAGCTACCCAGAGTATCTTGCCCACACGGCAGAGCCTGGCAAGCTACCCGTGCTTGTTGGATATGCCAAAAACAGTAACAATAAGTCTCTCAATGAGAGATGTTACTGGTGCCCGCTCAAACAAATCGATGAGCAATGGGATGACAGTGACAGTGGCCCTTTGGTAAGATCCAATGCCTCAGTTTTATTATCTCAAAAACAGGGACACTAAGACCGAACGTTTGCTGAGGGCTCGGATAATGATCAATTCTTTCTACATTTCACAGGGCAAGAGGGTAAAAACGCAAGGGAGTGGGGTGCTCAGAATGCATTCACTCACCCCTCCCAGAACCTGGAGTGCTTCCTTATACGCTGAGCTTCCTGCCTCCTCCACATTATTGGGCGGGGGCTCTCTCGGGTGAAGGCCAAGATTTTTTTACGTTTTTATTCCAAGCCCCAGGCTCAGGCACATTCCTAACAATTGGGGGCCAATCAGGGAAAAATTAAAAAAAAAAAATCTGCCGTGTTTCATGTCTAGCTTCCAAGCATAATGAAGAAAATGAAGTCGCTGCTATTTTAAAACGCTAATTACTGATAAAATACTTTGATTCACATTTCCCATAAAATAAAATTCTGCCTTTGAAATAACGGTCTCTGGCAGTGCCACTGAGCTCACCTCGGTTCCGAGCGGGGGTTCCCCGGGCACAGAACATGCTCTCCCCTACTTTGAAAAGGGCCGATTCCATTTAAAAGGGGATACAATGGAAGCCTGCGGTGGCCCACACACATTGAAAAACATCAACCCCACCAAACTGAGCAGATAGAGGTGCTGCGAGTCCGAGCTTTCCTCTTTTTTTGAATGCTTTATGTTGAATAAATGAAATGAGATAACTATTTTAAACATAACTAGTTTCATGTCTGGGTTGAAAAAAATAAAAGTGAATTGGACCACAATCTACCTTTGGATCACAGTAAGATTTTGAGGCCTTTGCATCATCAAGCTTCTACTTCTTTATAAAGTTGCTTGATAAGGGCCAGAGTAATAGTATAACCAGTAGGGTGCTTGCCTTATACATGGCCGACCTGGGTTCAATCCCTGGCATCCCATATGGTCCCCCAAGCACCACCAGGAGTAATTCCTGAGTACTGAGCCAGGAGTAATCCCTGAGCACCACTGGGTGTGACCCAAAAAGCAAAAAGAAAAAAAAAGAAAAAATGCTTGATATAGTTATAATCTGAATATATATATATATGTATATATATAATAAGAATATAAAGGGAAAAAATATCTTAGAACTTTTTTTCCAAATGACATAATCTGACATTTATCATTCCAACACATTCATGATTCAGACCCTGTATCTGCTGGTAGCATCCAAATAAGTAGGTTGGATGTGAATTCATAGTTCTGTAGTTTCTCTCTCAGTTTACTTGCAAAGTTTCATACGCTTTTGAATTCTTCCAAATAAGTTGGTGTCAAAAAGTCGAACAACAACAACAAAAAAGTCAAATATATTTTCTCTATGTCTCTCCTTCCCAGTCAAAGAGGTAGATAAATGAACTTCACTCGTCATCCATTCTCTTTGCACGTTAGAAAAGCATGTTGTGGGACCAGGAGCCTGTTCACTGAGCGGGAGTGCAGGCCCAGGGTCGGGTACCGAGTTGGTCCCTCAGCACACAGGCAGGAGGCTGTGGGTGGACACAGTGGAGCCCAGTTTAAAAGGCTCCACTGTGTTTTTCCCTAGCAGGGGAGACTCTAAGGATGCTCTGAGTCTTTTTCTTTGAGTTTGTCATCAGGACCATTCACCGTATCTGTATTATTATTTGTTTTATTTTATTTATTTATTAGTGCTTTGGGTCACACCCAGTGATACTTAGGGGTAGTGGGGTTCTAGTTCTGGTTCAGCACTTAGGAATTACTCCTGGCAGTGCTCTGGGGCCTGAGTGTTTGGGGTGCCAGGGATATGGCACACAGGGCAGGTGCCCTACCCACTGGACCATTGTTCTGGCCCTGGTGTCTGTGTTATTTTGCATTCGGAAGATTCTTTTCTCACCCAGAATTCAAGGCAGGTAGAGCAAGTTCCACGTTCCGTAAGAGGCAGTTGGGTGGAACTGAGTTGTTGGGTGTTGTCAGTGAGACAACCCTCCCTTGGGTTCCCTCCAGGAATCACAGCAGTCAACCCTGGAACCGAGCAGGGTCCTTCTAACCATGACTGAGGTCTGCTTCTCACTCTAGGAACTGAACCGATGGCTTGTCGCATCCCTCCCTTCTCATACCCAGATATGCTTCCTGGCTCCGCTGGGGAAATCCATTCACTTCCTAGGGACAAGGTGCCTGGCTTGTGTCACCATCTGTGTGTTGCGTTAACCCACTCCCCCCCTACCTTGGCAGAGAGCTGCTTTTGCTTGATTTGAATTTTTTTTTTTTAATTTTAGCCCCCATTTGCATGTCTCTCTATAGAGAGTGGGTGTTTCTCCGGCCAGCTCGTTTGACCAGTCCCGACTGTTCCATTCTTCTGGCTTCTCTGTCTCATGCTCAGGGTCTTTGCTTCACATTTTTGGTGGCCTCTTCCCAAGTGATGGTGTAAGTTTTTAACCTTGGCCCTCTTCTCCCTTTGCTCTACAGTCTCACTGTCAGGAAATTCATTAGGTTCCTTGTAGTGAGTAATAATAAACTGACACTCATGAAAGCTTAGTCAGATTTATCTCCTGAGTTCTAATCCCCAGCAGTTTCCTCTCACTACTGGTATTGTACTGATAAACTTCATAGACATTTCAACCTGAAGATATCCAACCTGAAGATACCCATGTAGAGATGGTTGTTGGGGTGTTGGCACATGGTATGACTGAAACCCAGTCATGAACAACTTTATAATTGTGTATTTCACTGTGATTCAGTTTTTAAAAATAAAACAACCACAACAAAACCACGATTGGTGTCACAGAATCTTCATTTAGGCCACAGAGAAAGTGTAGGGGTTAAGGCATCCCCTTGCAGGTCGCCCACCCCAGTGGTCCCCCGAGAACAGCTAGGTATTGCCCCAAAACAAAAAGCAACAACAACCAAATTTTAAAAAACAACAACTCTTTGTTTATCTGTGTTTGCTCTTACATTCCCCATCCTTCTGAGAGGAACTGACTTCTGTCCACTCAGCCACTGGAGTGGAAACCGGGGTAGTATAGCAGCGCCACCCTTTCCCATAGCTCCTGCGTCTAATCAACAACACTCTCCACTGACTTGGCTACTCCCCTTCCATCTTCTCTATCCTCTCCCCACTAGGATGGTGTGAAGGCCTGAATCCTGGTCCTGAGTCTGTCCCCTCTGCACTGCTCTAATAGCGGCTCTGAGCAACTTCCAATCATCCCTCTTAGTCTTGTTATAAATAAACAATCACAGGCAAGAAATATAACATGGGGTTTTCTCATCATGTTTCCTATTGTTGAATCATGAAACTGTCAAAGGGAACATCACAATAGTATGGGCTCATTTCTGTTCTAAGATGACCTGTGAAAGGCATCCCATGGTTCAGGCTTCTCAACAATATAACACATATATAAATATATATGTATACATATATATTATCACTATCACTGTCACCATGTTGTTCATTGATTTGCTCGAGTGGGCTCCAGTAACGTCTCAATTAATCCTAACCCTGAGATTTTAGCAGCCTCTCTTTACTCATCCTTCCCAACAGTGCTGCATTGGAGGCTCTTTCAGGGTCAGGGGAATGAGACCCATCATTGTTATTGTTTTTGGCATATTGAATATGCCATGGGGAACTTGCCAGGTTCTGTTGTGCGGGCAGGATACTCTCGATAGTTTGTCGAGTTCTCTAAGAGGAAGAACTAGATAATAAGAGATCGCATGGCCGCAAATGCGGCCATGTATTTCTGGGAACTTTGTTTTATAGTCTCTGGATCTTGGTCATTGATTGGATTACACAGCACCGGAGGCAGTTTGCGGGTGTGACTGCCTAGCTACTGGAAGATGGGGGGTCTGGGTGGAGGAGACCCAGTCCCAATCTGAGCAGGTTAGGAGGTATCAGCCCCAGGTCTTGCACACCTGGGCTCCTCTGCTGGTTCCTTGATGCATGAGGCTTGTCTGAGCACATAGAGAGTGGCCCTGAGCATGGCTGTGACTGGATTCTGGAAGTCTTTGGCTGCCAGGACTTTGCTTGGGGCAGGGAGGGAAACTCAACCCGACCCCTCCAAGGGACCCCAGTGAAGAGAGCAAAGCATGGGGGCAGGAGACTCTGCCTTGCTCTCTTCCGGGAGCTTTGTTTTGTAGTCTCTGGATCTTGGTATATATCTTACACACACACACACACACACACACACACACATAAAATTCAAAAGTTAAAAAAAGGAAGGAACAAAAACAAAGATAGACATCCTATTGCCAGACTATGGACGGAAATGCCATGCACAAAATCTACAAAGCTGAAACAACTATCAAAATCCATGAACAACACTGAGTCATGCTTTGATTTCTGCAAAAAAGCACACAAAAGCTGACAAGACTGCAGAGAAAGGCATTATTCTCCTCCACTGCCTATCATGGGACTGGCTGTCATGAGCTCCCAGTCCATTACCAACCAGAACACTGGCTTTCCCGCCTGCCTGCAAATACAACCTTTGCTACAACTCCTGAGCATCATTTATCTCTGTTCCAGAAACAATAGCCCAAGTGCCACACGTGTGAGGAGTGACTCCCACTGGAAGGAGTAGGGTTCCCCAGATAGCTTGCAAATTCTTTTGTAGGCATCCTGATTCCTGGAGAGCTCCCCAAGAGTTGCAGATGACCGGGTAAATTGGGAATTGAGGAAGAGTATATTCAACCTCTCTGCTCAACCCACTCGGTTGAGCCACTCAGGGAAATACCTAGCATGGACTAGAACTGGTAATGTCCATTAAGAGCCCCTACATGGTATAGGTGCCAGCATCCCACTGGCTCCATATGACACTACCCCTGAAGTCACTTGGTCTGCGTGATGCGGGAACTGGTTCCCACCAGCCAAGTTGTTGGGGAGATGTGAACCCAGATGTGAACTCAGCCTAGTGCAAGGAATTCCTCTTCTCAGGCAAAGGAATGTCGGTCCTTCCCTTGGCCCAGGCATCCAGAATACTGCCTTCCCTCACAGAAAGGAGTTTTAGGAGGAGGCAAAATAGTGAAGCAAAATAGTTTTATCGAAAGACATTCACTTAGACAAATGTGAAGAGGGTGGGAGGGAGAGGTATGAGCATCCAAGAGAGAAGATGGGGTTCTCCAGCGGGGAAAAGCTAGGGGTGAATCGCTCAGGCTGAGATATGGGCCAATATCCGGGCTAGGGAATGAGTCCTCCCACCCCGTAACCCTGTGTGCTTCCAAAGTTAGTGTCAAAATGCAGCTTCTTCAGAACGGCTTGGCCTGGAGCTCTCCGCATTCATGAAAGTTAATACTCTTATGAGGACCGTTAGATTCCCCTGGAGCCTCTCCTTTTCTGAAGGGGTCCACCTTTTCCCCCGTGTGCCTCCATTTCTGCAACCGGGTAGTGGACCGTTTTCTCCGTCTCCAAAAGAGCTCAGTATTTGCTTCTCAAAGAAATGTGGTCTTTATGCTTTGGGCTTTCTTCAGGACTAAGGAATATCTTCTTCGTTTTGTTATTTCCTAAAATCACTCATGACAAGGATGCCCTTGACCCCTCTGTCTATCTGTCTGCAACACAAGTACCCCTTATACTTGTGTTACTTGTGATACTTGTGGGCGTGCCAGACGGAGCACCAGGTAAATGTACTTGACCCATTTAAATCTTATCCATGGAAAAGGTATCCAGTAAAAATAGATAATGGGCTGACTGGGGTTGGGAGATGGCAGCAGATACTAGGAAGCCTCCGGCCAGTCTTCCTCTCTCCACACTCCCTTCACAGATGCCTGGATGGGCAACAGGATCAGAGATGTCCCATGTGCCCAGATAACAGGCCCCGTGCAGGCAGGCCTCGGAGGCCCGGACAGGGGCGGAGTACAGGCAGGGCTCAGATGACCAGGAAAGCTCAGGTTCAAGTGGGGTTTGGACACCCAGGCAGAAGTAGGGGTGAGCGTAAGGTGCTGGGCACAGGAGTCTCACCCACATCCACATGGCAGTGGCCTGACATGAGGAAAATCAGGAAGGAAAGACAGAAACTGCTGGGGAACACCTGGGAGAGACCCAGTGACAGGTACAGAGTACATGTATCTCACTCCACACCCGTGGCCGTGGCTGGAGATTAAGGAAAGCGAAGACATCCAGGAATCACTGGGGGACAGTCCACGAGAGGCCTAGTGGTAACATCTCAGAAGTCTACACAGGGCGTGGTGAGACAGAACAAGTGACGACCTACACGGGTAAATGAGGAAAGGCCTGAATATTTGGGGACCCATCTAGTTGACCTGGATCACAAACTCTTAATTTTTAACCTTCTGAGTTTTGTGTGCAAATCTTTCATACACTTCTCAAGAAGCCACCAGAGCAGGAAAATCCATTTTTGCATTAATATTGCCCCACCCCCAAATAGATAAATAGATCAAAACTGAAACGTAAAATCACAAAAGACTAATAGAATAAGACATAATGACACAGAGGAACGGGAAGTCTAGTACAGTGGGGACAATAGTTGCCTCGAATATGGCTGACCTAGGTTCGATCCCCAGCATCCCATAGAGTCCCCCAAGCACTGCCAGGAGTAATTCCTGAGTGCAGAGGCAGAAATAACCCCTGGGAATCGCCAGGTGGACCCAAAATGAAAAAAAAAAAAAAAAAAACACTAGAAACGGGGCTGGCCCCACTGCCTTTCTCGTTGCCTTCATCAGAGCAGAGGTTTGGCTAGGCTTTAGCATGCCAAGTAAGAACTTACAGAAGGTTTGATAAAGGTCACCTTTCTTGAACAGTACCATCAACAGATAACATTCCCACTGTCTTGTATAGCATAGAAAACCTAACTGATAGATTCAGGCCACATTTATCATCCTCTTGCTAGTGTGTCTTCAAAGAAAACAATGGGCACTCCAGAGACACTGTGTCATTCTAGATTTCTAAAGCATTCTCTGTGCTTACCTGCCTTCCTGCTTGGTTTTGCCTTTGTTCTCTCTGCCTAGGGAAAACGAAATCCCTGCCTCTCCTTCTTTAAGCCCACGGAAACCGGCCCTGCTGTTACGCGTCTCTCTTCAAGGCTCTCATTCTTCGCCAGGTCTTCCCAGATCTCAAAATTGGAATCTCTCCCTCCACTCCCGAGTCACGTTGTCTTTATGCTTGTACGTGACTGCTTGTGTCTCTATCTGCCTTAGGTGGCTGGCTGCAGGGTTGCATCTCGCATTGGACTGGAACTCTTCTATTTTTATTAACTAGCACATATTCTAGTGCCTTCTGCATCAAAGAGCTGCTGCCAACATGTACTGAAGCAACCGAAGAGAAGAAGAAAAGCAACCATCGGGCACTCCCACTCAGATCTCAATTCTTCTCACTTGGTTTTATATTTATCTTTCAAACAATAGCTGGGCTTTGTCACTAGGCCAGGCTGCAGGCTGCAAAGGAACTAAATCTTGAATTTCCTCTGCAGTTCTGAAGAGGAAATCCATAGGTGACACCTTCCCTCACAAAGTAAAGAGGAACTGGAGGGCACAGAAAGGGAAGACGGCAAGAGGTTGAGGTTAGGGGACAAAAGGAAGTTCCATTTTCTAATCTGCACAGGGATGGGCTTGCTCATCACTCCTGGTACCTAAGAGTCAGCTACATCCTAGAAGGTTGGTATAAATCTGAAGGTGGTAA
Source organism: Sorex araneus (assembly GCF_027595985.1). Classification (NCBI taxonomy): domain Eukaryota; kingdom Metazoa; phylum Chordata; class Mammalia; order Eulipotyphla; family Soricidae; genus Sorex; species Sorex araneus. The sequence goes on from NC_073302.1 coordinate 290,008,585, forward strand.
AAGCAGAATCCAAACAACTATGGGTAGTCAAAGGACTTGAAGGCTCCATCTCCATTTTCCTTCTTCCCCTCCTCCTGTCTAATGATAGAAATAGGATGTCAGTTCCGCACATTATGTATTTCCTAGATGATGATAAATCATTCATCTATCTATCCCAGTCGTTTCCCAATGACCTCTTCTCTAATTCTCTTTATATGAAGTTGTCCATTTCCAGTCATCCCCAAATCAAAATATGGAAAACTCACCTCTTCATGTGGGTCAGGAGAATTTTGGTCCCATAATGACTTTGAAGGAATCTGGAGTTCCAACCTCTGTCGATGATCAAGAATCAGGGATGCTGTCTCATTTGCCAAGGTGTCGAAAATCAGATGGTCCAGACACATGATGAGATTTAGAGATGACCACTGGACTAGAGCTGTTACCAACTGGATTCCACAAGACGTCAAAAGAGCACATGGCTGCCCAACTACGAGATCATCAGACTTCTTTGTCAAGACCCTGAATGAACAGTTTGAGGCTCTTCATGTTCCTGGAGTGAGCAGATGCCATTAGGCTACACTAGAATGCACCAGGAACAAATGGAGATGTTACTGGCACCTGCTTGAGCAAATTGATGAACAACGGGATGACAAGTGATACAGTGATACAATGACTTTGAAAGGCCCAGAGGTTGTATTTTGCTTTCCTGGTCTCCACAAATTCAAGAGCAAGATTGCTGGAGATTTTTCAGTTACTTATACAAGAAATCCAAATCAAGGTTTTGCTGTACTCCAACATGCCACAAAGAGATAGATGCAAAATAATGAGGCAAAGCAGGCCTGGCCCCCGACCTCGTGAAGATAACCCCACAGGCAAGACAGGGACCAACAAAATGACTTCATGAATAAAAGGTAAATTTTATTGCTCCCAAAAAAGTGTTAGAGGCTGATAGAGAAAGAGACATTGGTCATGAATTTTTCAGGAAATAATAAAACTAAGAAGAAATGGTTTAGGCCTGAAGCAGCCCAAGGGCACGAGAACGACATCCCTTTGAGACGCAACTGAGGGGCTCCTTGGAGATGAAGAAAATGAATTATCATTCAGATGTAGAAACTGAGGCACCACCCAGAGAAGGGTGGGCCTCCTAAGACAAGAGGCTACAGGAGAATCTAAAAGTCTTGGGTAAGAATATAAAAGTACCATCAAGAACCCAAAGCTTTTCTCCTTGCTAATCCCCTAGCAACAGATTCTTCTTGGGGGCCTGGGGGTAGTTTGGGAAAGTCTGTAGTATAGAACCAACTTTGTAAAGGCATGTGGAGTTTATTCTGGAGCGTGGCCCACTGAGATGTGTATCCTCAGTTTTCTCCTATTGGAAAAGCCTGTTTTGCCCCTTAAACACTCCCTTTAGGACCAGGAGGATCACTCCATGGCTTGGCAACTGGCCTCACATGCCGGGGAAAAGGCATCTGGGAAGGAGAAGGGACCACTAAGTGAATGATGCTTGGAGGGCTTGCTCGGGATGGGAGATGTGCGCTGAAAGTAGACGATGGACCAAACATGATGGCCACTTACTACCCGTATTGCAAACCATAACACCAAAGTGAGAGAGTAAAAGGGAATGTGCCTGCCACAGAGGCGGGGGACAGGGGGTGAGGTGGGGGTGGCAGAAGGGATACTGGGAACATTGGTGGTGAGAATGGGCACTGGTGGAGGGATGGGTGCTCCACCATTGTATGACAAAATTGTAAGTGAAATTATAATTTCCTACAATCCATCATTGTAATCACGAAAGTTTGTAAGTCTGTAACTGTATCTCATGGTGATTCATTAAAATAATAATCATGAAAAATAAAAAATTACAAAAGGGAAAAGTAAATAAAAATTAGGCCTGGCAATGTGCTCCATAGAGACCGGTTCCCATGCCAGGTAGCTCAAGTCGACTTCAGGTGCAACTCTGAAGTGTTATCTAGTGGGGTTGGCAGGATGGTTGTGTTCGTCCAAGCTGCATAGGTGCTTGGAGCAGACTTGACCAGTCCAATGCCATGCCAAAGGTGACTGGGTTGGGTACAGCAGAGTGGTGGAAGCCCCCCTCCCACTTTTTTTTTTAAGGCTACCTCCCTTCCTCCCCACTTCACCCAACTTACCTGAAACAAACACTGGAGGTTGCTATTCTAACAGAATTCTAGTTATTTGAGAGAATTAAAAAGCCTTCCAAAGCCTGCCACAAGTGCTGGGGGAAGAAGGCAGCTGGGATAGAGAAGTGACCACTATGTCCGTGATGGCGGGAGGGATCAGTCGGGATGGGAGACGTGCACTGAAAGTAGATGAAGGACCAAACATGATAACCTCTCAGTATCTGTATTGCAAACCATAATGAGCAGACGTAGAGAGAGAGAGAGTAAGAAGGAAAGTGTCTTCCTTAGAGGTAGGGGGTGGGGTGGGGTGGGGGTGGTGGGAGGGATACTAGGGACATTGGTGATGAGAAAGATACACTGGTGGAGGGATGGCTGTCCGATCGTTGTAGGACTGAAACTCAATCGTGAATGCTTTGTAACTGTATCTCACACGGATTCGATCATAATAAATAAATAAATAAATAAATAAATAAATAAATAAATAAATAAATAAATAAAATAAGCATTTAAGAAAAGCTTTCCAAGGAAAGGCTTGTATGCTGAGGTCTGAGGGTTGTCTACGAGTTAAGAAAGAAAGGGTGTGAGGAGGACTAGGAGAGAAGATGTTCTAGCAGAGTACAGCCAAGCACACGAAGCCCAACCCCCCCGGCCGAGCAAGCAGGCTTGGGGACACAGAAGACAACGGTCAAAGCCGGGCTTTGTGTCCACCGCATAGTCTCTCCCTCTCTGCAGGCACCTGAGTGGCCAGGCCCCTGGGACTCTCCACATGGCGTTCTAGCTAATCAAAGTCCATTTGTTCACAGTTCGCAAAGCTCAAAATTACAGAGTATTTTAAGAAATTGAGTGGTAAACAGAAGTCACAAAATGAGGGAGGGGGAAAGGATATGAAATAACTATTTCTTGAAATGTTTGAATTTGCTTTCTCATTTTGTAACTCAGCCTCCTCTTTCTTCCTCTCCAAGACGCATGTCTAAGTGGCATGTGTGCAAGTACACATTTGTGCGCACACACACACACACACACACACACACACACACAGAGCTTATATTCTGTACTTTGCCTTTCAAATGAAAGGCAGCCACACAAAAACAACTCAGAAAGAATTTCATTGTCAGTTTTCCTGGGCAATCTGCCCCTGGATTTACTGACTAAGCTACTGTAACATTCTGATGCATTTTTCTTGAGGATCCTGAAATAGAAAACATGTATATATAGAGTCTATGTGTTATATAATATCATATATTAATACACACATATGCATATATAGTTATACACATATAGTGTACCAATATATGGACATATATAGTTATATATATACATATATATACAATGTACCTATATACAGACATATATGTATATACATATTATGTATGTATACACACTTAAAACCAGACAATGAAGACTGGAAGATTTTCCATTACCCGAGAGCTCATTTCTTAAAATTTTCAAAGTCTATTTCACAGATTAGATGGAATTTTGAAGTCATTATTTAACTCAATTTATTTGCCTACTGGCCAGCATATTCTGATTCCTGTCTTGGCAGAAGCAACTCATTGATTATTCTCCCCCCACCCCCACCCACATTGGCGCAGCCTGTTTTCCATTCACTTTAATGGTTTTCTTCTTTACTGTCACTACCCCAATAGCACGTCCTCCCACCCTTTTTCTTAGCGTAATGTAAAAGGGGATCAACCCTCAATTTGTTGAGGTGGGATTAATAAACAGAACCAAGAGTTGAGAGCTATCATCTATTTAGACATCACACTACCAAGCGTAAGATGAATTGCATAACTTGCCATCCTGTGTATTAAATTTTTCAAATAGAAGAGAAATTATTCATTTAAATAACTTGAAGAAGATACCCGAGAATGAAGTTGTATGGTTGTCTTTCTTTTATATAGGATGTAAAATAAATAATGTATTTTTTATTAGCTTGACTTACAATGTCCTATAAGTGCGTTTTAAGTGTGTGCCCACTGCCTAGTTGAAATGGGCACACAGATCAAAGAGATTCTATTATGTATCCTTATCTAGAGCATTTCATAAATATCTAGATCACTGTCACAGTATCACTGTCATCTTGTTTCTCATTGATTTGCTGAAGCGGATACCAGTAAAGTCTCTATTGTGAGACTTGTTGTTACTGTGTTTGGCATATCGAACATGCCACAGGTAGCTTGCCAGGCTCTGCTGTGTGGATGAGATACTCTCAGTAGCTTGCCAGGCTCTCTGAGAGGGGTGGAGGAATCAAACCGTGGTTGGCCACGTGCAAGGCAAACGCCCTACCCGCTGTGCTATCACTCCAATGGCTTCCAAAGTCAACTCTTATAAAATAAAATTTGGTCAAAAGGAGGGAAAAGAGTTCTGACTGGTGTCTTTAATCTATACCTTTGAAACTGGCTCAAAGATTAGAATAGATAATGCACCCAGTTTTCTAAACTATTTAAACCTACCTACCATCTTGTGATTTAGGGAATTAAAGATCCCAGAAAACGAGAGAGTTATCCAGAAATAACCCCATAAAGAATAAGAATGCTAAATTTCTGTATGGTGCCAAGAATAGAACCAGAATTGTATCTATCCTTCTCTTTGTTTAAAAGAATGTCGAATAAGCACTTAACCCCTCAGGTTTCATGACTTGCAAGATAGGGATAAAAAGTCCATAGTTTGGGCTGGAGCAATAGCACAGCGGGTAGGGCGTTTGCCTTGCACTCAGCATCCCAGCATCCCATATGGCCCCCTGAGCACCGCCAGGGGTGATTCCTGAGTGCAGAGCCAGGAGTAACCCCTGTGCATTGCTGGGTGTCACCCAAAAAGCAAAAAAAAAAAAAAAGTCCATAGTTTAATTGGATTTAAGAAGAGCAAGATGAACCTAAGATCCCAAGAAGATTATTTAAAAAAAAAAAAAACCACTAACGAAGGATGGGGTTGAATTTTGGAGTAGAATTTTGTTTGTTTTGTTTGGTCATTGCTGAGGCTGAGGCTGGGTCGGGGGTTGGCGCCACACCTGGTGGTGTTCAGGACTTACTCAAGGCTCTGTGTTCAGGTATCACTCCTGGTCCTGGTGGTGCTCAAGGGAGCCATGTATGTTTCTGGGGGATCAAACAGGATGGTTTATCCCTTGTACTGTCTCCTTCAGAACCTGTAAGGAAGCTCACAGGTCCTGCCCCTGGGGCCCTTGGGCCCAGAGTTAGAGTTGGGTGGGTTTTAGAGCCATGGGGAATGGGACCTGTGAGCAGGGAGGGTGGGTCTCCAGACCCTAGGGTGCAAATACAAGTGCTTCCAGGTACCCAGCAGCTGGAGAATGCTTGAGTGCTGAGAACTCAACATCAGAGTTCACTGGAGCACTCAGGCATTCCGGACAGAATGCGTTGATGAGCAAAGTCTTCCCCAAGTGCCTACAAGTATACAGATGGGTTTTTCTTGAATACCCAGTGGATCAAGATACTTCTCCCAGGCCATAGAGATAGTACAGCCGGTAGGGCATTTGCCTTGCACATGGCCGATCCGGATTCGATCCCTGGCATCCCATAAGGTCCCCCAGGCACCGCCAGTAGTAATTCCTGAGTGCAGACCAGGAGTAACTCCTGTGCATCACTGTAAACTAAAACACAAAAACAAAGAGAGGGGGGAGAGAGAGAGAGAGAGAGAGAGAGAGAGAGACAGACAGACAGACAGACAGACAGACAGAGACACTCCTTCCTTTTAAGAGTTTGTAAGCTTATTTATTTATTTTTGCTTTTTGGGTTGCGGGGAATCAAACCTGGGTCAGCCGCGTGCAAAGCAAATGCCTATCTACTGTACTATGACTCCAGCCCTGTAAGTACTGTTTATAAATGTTGTTTATAACCAGAAATTCAAGCAGCTATTGTGACTTTTGTATCATTAGAAGAATCTTTAATATTAGTACTGTTGTTACTTTTTTTTTTTGCTTTTTGCTTTTTGGGTGACACCCAGCAATGCACAGGGGTTACTCCTGGCTCTGCACTCAGGAATTACTCTTGACGGTGCTTGGGAGACCATATGGGATGCTGGGAATCAAACCTGGGTCAGCTGTGTGCAAGGTAAATGCCCTACCCACTGTGCTATCACTTCAGCTGCCCTGTTGCTAGCTTTTACAGGTGAAGAAACAAAGCAGAGATGATATGACAAAGGCAGAGACAATATGTCTGGGGCAATAAAAATATGAGGGACACCACTAAGAGTCAGCCCCAATCTTTCTCTCCCTCTCTACCCGACAGGCTACCAGGCCAGAGACAGACTGCAGTTGGGGTGGGTGTTCTTTCCAGCTAAAAATTAACTCATCTTTACCAGGGATGACATTTTGACATCCAGGGAATCTCAGGTTCTTGTGGAACGTGCTAGAATATTAATAGCTTGATAGTTCAGTTCTGTACAGTGAGTCCATTGACTTGGACACGATGACTTGCTTTTGATAAGTCTCTGCTTGTATTGGGTTATAATCACGAGGCGTTCGTTCCTCACTGCAAACATCATCAAATTTCTGAGACATTTCTGGGAAGACTCAAAATGCGTAAAGAGGTAACATTTTGAAAATGCACTGAGTCCAGGGAGGAACGTAGGGTAGTAGATAAGCGCCTCTGAAGCTTCTAGCAGGATTTGCAACTAGAACAATCTTGGAGATCACTCCCTGGACTCAGAGCTCAGCTCCCTCACTCTCAGCTCCCATTTTGCGTCACGTCTGGTACCAGGATGTTCAATGTCAAGGTGGCTTTATACAGGGCCTTTGTTTTCCCTGCCCCCTGCAACTGTTAGTTTTCAGGCTGCCCATCCCTCCAGTAAGAGGCAAAAAGAAAATCCAGGAATGGATGTGACACAGCATGTCAGCCCTTGAGTCTCAAGGCCCATAGTGGCGGTACCTTCTTCTTTCCATCTTTTCAAGCCTTCTTATGTTTTAATTTAGTGTCTCTAGAGTTTTTCATTATACTTAGGGAGACAGTAAAAAGTATTGTGCATTACATTTATTTTTTATTGAATCACCCTGAGAACAGTTACAAAGCTTTCCAGCTTAAGTCTCGGTCATACAATGATCAAACACCCATCCCCTCACCAGTGCACACCCTCCACCACCAAGAACCCCAGTATACCCCCCATCCCACCCCTCTCCCTGCCTCTGTGGCAGATGATTTCCACCTTACTCTCTCTCTCTGCTTTAATCACATTCAATATTTCATCAAAAGAGCCACCATTATTAGTTGGAATTTTCCCCAACTAACCTGCCAAAAAGGCATCATTAGATAATTTTTCTATTGCTGATATGAAGAGCATTTTGGATTTCTGATATTTTAGTAATAAGTCTGAAGGGATTTCTGCCCAAAGCCACTGGGTTCCAAAATTGGTTTGTGTGCCTCTGGGATGATGGCTGTTCAGGAGCCAGGAGCCATTCGTAGGCGGCAACTCTGGGCCTTGAAGGGGCAGGGAGGGGGACCGGTTCCACCCCCCCACCCCATCCCGTGAGGCCCAGAGTGTCACGTCACTGTAGTCTCATACCTGGCTGTCCAATAGTCTCTGAAAAGCTGGCAGCCACAGCGCCGGGGGGCGGAGAAAAGGCGGAAGGGACAAACACCTTTCCCCACCCAGGGTGGCACGGTGCCGGAGTTTAATGCTTAGGCCAGATGCATTTCTGCCAGAAGCCGCTGGGTTCTGAGGTTGGTCTGTGTGCCTCTGGGATCGTGGCGTTCAGGAGCCAGGAGCCTTTTGTGGGCGGCAACTTGGGGCCTCATTGGGGCGGGGAGAGGGGCCAGTTTCACCCCCATCCTTCGAGGCCCCACGTGTCACCACTATCTCTCTAGTTTGGGGCAGGGGCAGATGCTAGATCATTTATTTTCCATTGCTCACTTTGTATATCAGAAAAGATTCCGTGGCCGCGTAAGAGGCCGCGTGCTTTGGAGGAATAGTCCTGTAGCCACATACCGGAGCCATGCTTGTAGAAGCTCATGGTCGCCAGGATTCTATCTGGAGAAGGTGGGGAGACTGCACCTGACCCATGGGGGGGGGGCCAGAGATATCAGCTCAGTATGGGGCCCGGAGAAGTGTTGTGGTGCCCGCCAGGTTTCTTCACTGCTGAGTGCGGCAAGATGGCGCTGGGGATGGCTGTGCATTGCATTTTTCCAGATGTGACAAACCCTTGACTAATGTGTGTGCAAATTGAAATATCTATAACATACCATTTGCCATGTCAACCATTTCTAGATTACAGTTCAGCGACACTGATTGCGTTCTGTTGGACAACCATTATCCAAAATGTGTTCATGCAGCAAACAGACTCTTTGTACCCATTAAACAATAACCACCCGTTTCCCCTTCCCTCTAATAGCTGTAACCTATCGTCTACTTCCTATATCTATGGACATTCCTAGCCCACATTATTTTATCTAAGTGAAACCATACAACATTATATATAATGTTCTGCATTTTATATATTATATAACATGTCTACATAGTAACATATATTCTTATATAACATATGACATGCATATTATACATAACTATGTATATGTAAATACATATATATACAGATACATATATTATATATATCTACTTATATATATGTCATATGTATAATATTATAATATATATTTTATCCTGGCAGTGCTTGGTCTCCTAAGTATCTCTAGGTGATATATATATGTGTATATATATTACATACATATATACATATATTTTGTATATATACATATGTCTGTCTGTCACTGTCATCCCGTTGTTTATTGATTTGCTCGAGCAGGCACCAGTAACGTCTCCATTGTGAGACTTGTTGTTACTGTCTTTGTCATATCGAATATGCCATGGGGAGCTTGCTAGGCTCTACCGTGCAGGCGAGATACTCTCAGTAGCTTGCCGGGCTATTTATTTATATACATATATACATGGACTGGAGTGATAGCACAGTGGGTAGGGTGTTTGCCCTGCACATGGCCCACCCAGGTTCGGTTCCTCCATCCCTCTCGGAGAGCCAGCAAGCTACCGAGAGTATCCCGCCCGCACGGCAGAGCCTGGCAAGCTACCTGTGGCGTATTCAATATGCCAAAGACAGTAACAACAAGTCTCACAATGGAGATGTTACTGGTGCCCACTCGAGCAAATCGATGAACAACGGGATGACAGTGCTACAGTGCTACATATATACATATATTATGTATATATGTCTATATATACATATATATATTAACTAGGGGTACTTAAGAGACTATGCACTGCCAGGGATAAAATCCAAGGCCCCTGTGCAAAGCATGTACACTAGCCCTTTAACAGTGTCCCTGGTTCTGAACTTTTTTGTTTGGGTGCCACACTGAATGGTGCTTGGGGGTTATTCCCAACTCATTGCTCAGGAGTCACAGTGATTGGGGAACCGTGTGGTGCCTGGAAATTGAACCCAGCATTCTCACATGCAAAGTATATGCTCCAGACCTTTAAGCCATGTCTTCTACCCTCCTATGTGACCTTTCATGTCTGACTTTCTTTTTTTTACTTAACATAATGCTTTCCAGGTCCATTCGTGTTGCCATATGTGTCAGCATTTCCTTCCTTTTTGCACCCAAGTAATATTCCACTAAAAAGCTATTCTTCATTCTTCTATCCACTTGCCCTGTATGGGTGCTTTGGTTGTTTCCAAACATGTCTTTTCGACGAGCCATTGTAGAAGGCTAAGGGCAAAGGGGCTGTGGGAGGTGAGCATCTCACCGGGCTGTGTATTTCCCTATTGCCTGCCCTCTAGTAGCCAATGACTCCCAGGGCATACACCTCAGCATCTGAAAACAGTCCTCGGTTAGAGTTACCCTGGGAAATTTCAGCAGGTTGGCAAAGCATCGTCCACGTGTCCGAACCACTTTCCAATATGGATTCCCTCACCCTGCCATCTGATAACATTTTACTGCCAAGAAGAAAAGAGAAAGACAAGCATCTTGTTAGTCTGTGCTGCCCCAGGCTCCTCAGTCCCTGTCACACAACAGTCCCATGCAGACTGCCCAGTGCTGTCACCGAGCCTCAACAAACCAGTCAACCCAACCTGTCAGCGGGGAAGAACAGGAACAGGAAAACCCTGAGCAAACAGGGTTGTTGAAAGAGACAGCCTTCACAGCAATGTAGAGATTCCCAGAAACACAGCGGAGTTCTGCAAGGCACACATTGCTGCTGGGAACCAAGGAAAACTCACATCAAGGTGATGCGACTTGAGAAGCAGAGATGATTGGGGCTCAGTGGTAGGAACCCTTATGGATCCTGAGTATTCTACATTATCAGGAGGTGGTGTGGAGGGGCGCATGCTTTCTCAGGGATAACCAAGCTCCAAAGTCAATACTCCACAAGTAGTAGTTTGAACATTCCACAAACACCATCTGACTGCAGTTAAAATAAACACATCCAGTGACTTCCCCCATACTTGAAAGTGACCGTCTCCTGGCCACCAGAATGACAGATGTGTGGCTTTTATTTAGGATGTTAAGTTGTTTAGGGGATGAGACTATTTTGCTTTTAAACATACGTCATCTCTTGCCATCGTGATGCAGTCTGAGAGATTTATCTTCTGGATCTAATTGTCCCCTGCCGTTCGATATTTCCATGACCAACTTTAGATGTGACTATCTCTGAGATCTCAAATTTAGTAAAAATCAAATCCTTGTTTATAGCCAAACCTAGAGCTGAAATTGATAGGCTATTCATTATACAGAAAACATGGTGTTGGGTGACATCTCAAATATAATCATGTAGAAGTCAATGAAATGGACACTTCCTCTCAATTTGCAATATAATTTTACCCCATGGGTATAACTACTCATAGCATTAGTGCAAGACATTAGTGCATATTATTGACAACAACATAGGACTTGTGCCATATGCTTTATATATACATATTACTCATTAATTGTATGACCAAAGCCCAATTATAAACAACTTTGTAACTGTGTGTCTCATGGTGATTTTATAAAATAGAAAAAAATCACTTGAGAAACCTTAGCTAAATTATTGTCATTATTATTGTTATCAGCCTGACTATATTAAAGTTAGTAGAATGAACCTAGTGGCCCTCGATACTGGTCAATTTTATTATACCCAGCACATGTAATCTTTCTGGGCATCGCTCAGTGACATTATTACATTTTCTATTTTAAAATATTTTTTATTGAATCGTAGTAAAATACACAGTAACAAGTTACAGAGTTGTTCATGATTGGGTTTCAGTCATATAATATTCCAACACCCATCCCTTTACCAGTGTATGTTTTCCACCACCAATAACCCCAGTTTCCCTCCCCCTGCCTCTATGGCAAATCCATCCTTCCTTCCTTCCTTCCTTCTTTCCTTCCTTCCTTCCTTCCTTCCTTCCTTCCTTCCTTCCTTCCTTCCTTCCTTCCTTCCTTCCTTCCTTCCTTCCTTTCCTTTCTCTCTCTCTTTCTCTCTTTCTCCCTTCCTTCCTTTCTTCCTTTCTTTTTTTCTTTCTTTCTTTCTTTCTTTCTTTCTTTCTTTCTTTCTTTCTTTCTTTCTTTCTTTCTTTCTTTCTTTCTTTCTTTCTTTCTTTCTTTCTTTCCTGCCCTTCCTTCATTTCTTTCTTTTTCTCTTCCTTTCTTTCTCTTTCTCTCTCTTTCCTTTTGGTAATTATGACTTGTAATACAGATACTGAGAGGTAATCATATACATCCCTTTACCTATTTTCAACACTCAGTTCTGTCCAGAATGTTCATGTAAGAGTATCATGCTGAGTGAAATGAGTCAGAAGGAGAGGGACAGATATAGAATGATTGAACTCATTTGTGGATATTTAAAAAAATAGTATGAGACCAATATCCAAGGCCAGTTAAAACAGGAGCCAGGAAGACTGGTCAATAGCTGTAAGCTCACCACAAGTATGTCAGGGGCAAAGGGGAATTAGCATATTCTACTTTCTAAATGAGTTGCCTTACTGTCCTCACTATTGCCTGTAGTATAAGTTCTTGTCTAGTTTCAGTTAAGTATATAATTAGAATGTTTGATAATCTACAACCAAAAACCACACCAAGAAACTTTGGTCTCCTTGTCATGTAAGTCACTTGAGAGACCCAAAATAGTCTTTATTATCACTTGACTACCAAGCCCAGAGTTGGGTGATAATATCATCCAGTTTGCCTGGGACAGCTTCAATTTTTGCTTAATGCCTAGATTTATTATTAATCACACCCTAGTTTTACTCTCAAAAGGGTGAAAATTCAGGTGATGGGATGCATGAAATGAGAGTTTCTTTTTAAATTTGATTAAAAATATAAACAGCAAAGCAGCTTTAGAGATGATCTCATGTTCACAGAGGGGATCTAGGCTGCAACCCAGAAATTGCATGGGCCCTTCATGACCAGCAGGAAAACAATTCTCTCCCTGTATTCATTGGGGAAATTCCCCAGATTTTGTTTTCTGGGCCTACCAGATGCTGTCTTACAGATAGAGGAATGAGGTGATTTCATATTATTTTTCAGCTATTCCAAAAGACAAGACTATAACCCCCACAACAATGGTAAGTTGAAGAAAAACACCTCTTGCATCTGAACAACTGCAGGAAAAATCAAATCTTCCTTGACTGTCTACTCTGGGAAGGCTAGCACTGGGCTCTGGGTGAGGGTCTGAGAGAGAAGCTACATCTCTGGTCTATGGCTACAAGTTCTTGCTGCTCTCTGGGGCTTTTCATGTGGATTTTGTTATCAATGCAAATAGTGACACACTGAAATCATATTTCTTCCATCAAAGAAATGACGTGCAATAACCTCCAGGGAATATGGCAAGACCCTTTGAACCATCTGGTATCTGTTCCAAAAGCTACATGCATTTAGGTTCCGAACAAAACTTAGGTTGAAATATATAAGTAATGCTGACTGCACTCCAGCAGGAAGCAATTCATTTCCAGTGGAAACTTGGGAGCCCAAGAGATAGCACAGGGATGTGGTCAATACCTGGGACCTCATGTGGTTCCCAGGAGGTAAGCCCTGAGTGCAGAACCAGGAGTGATCCTTGAGTGCAGAAGTAGGAGTAAGTCTGAGCACTGCTGAGCATGGTCCAAAGACAAACAAACAAATCCAATAGGAATGTAACGAGAGCTACTGGAACATAGCATTGTGCATGAAGTGTGTTTTTATCAGGACCTTTCTGGTTGCAAGCAATAGAAACTTTAGAACTCAGAGAAAAATTAGCAGCACTATGGAATTTGAGAGGTGTCTTAATATTCAGTGGCAGAAAATGTGATTGAATGGTCTCATATGCAGGAAGGTTCTCAGAAATTACCAATACACCTCTCTCTGTCTCTCTCTCTCTGTCTGTCTGTCTCTCAGTTTCTGCTTAGTTTAATGCAATTTGTCCCCCAAAGCTTGCGTTAATAAAATTGACATGCATTATTTGCAAGATTTGGACAGAAACAAAAATACTTTTTTATTTGCTCCTAACTGGAAACAATTGCATCATATTGTCAGCACTGACATAGACTGTACATTATCAGATCAACTACAAGATTGTTACCCTATGGGTTTTAGCTAGATGTCTGGCTTGCTGTATTCACAAAATGTAAAAAATTTTATTGCATAACTGGGGAGAGGAATTTAATCATTACAGCTTTCCAAGTTCCAACTGCACAATTAGAACCTGCATGGCATCTCACAAGGGTTTTCTGTGGAAATTGCTAAGAGCTCCAGGAAGCAGGAAGGGGAAGATTTAGGCTGAAAGTGGTGACTAGCCCAGTGCACAGGTGTAAGTATTGGTAGGACAATTCAGAACGTGAGGAGTGGCATTACATTATTTGTTTTGTTTTCCCTTTGGCTTGGGGTCACATCCAGTGGTGCTCAGGGCTTACTTCTGGGTCGGCATTCAGGGATCACTCCTGGTGGGCTCCGAGACCAGATGAGGTGCCAGGGACTGAACCTGGATCAGCCGCTTGTAAGGCAAGTGCTCTACCCACCATACTATTGCTCCGGCCCTGTGCCACTACCCTTTTATACAAAATACAACAGCATTTCATTCGACAAGCTGATTTGCTTGCAAATATGGCACGACACAATTCTGCTAAGATTTCCACAGATCTGTGAAACAGAAGAGAGTCATGTCCAGAGGGTGGTTCTGAGAGTGAAATAAGACAGGATGTTCGTCAAGATCTTTGGTACCTAGGAGCTTCTAAACAAATGTTCGTTCTCTTCTCCTTTCGCTATGTGTATGAAGCCTCACCCAGTGTCCCATCCTGGGAAACGACACCTGAAGGCACGCTAGTTTAACCCTCAATCTGGAAAACGCTCAACACTGTCCTCCTTCCCCTCCACACTCCAACAAACGGACGAGGACTGGTTTAACTCACACAGTTCTCTACTTCTCTTTATAAGAATGTGTGTGCTTTGGCTTTTCTCTGTACATTGGCACCCACTGTCATTTTTTGTAGGATGACATTACTTTGTCCTTTCCCTCCTTGCCACAAGTAGCTTGTCCCGGTTTTACCCAGAGTTTAGGCTTACCCCAGTCACACCCATCAAGGTGTTCCCGAATCTCTCCCATCCCTTTGTTTAGCTATAATCACTTCTCCATGCTCTCTTCCCCAAAAGAGTTAATCCGAGGCTTTCCCTTAATCTGACTCTGCTAATTTGCAAGGTCAGACCTTCCTAGGCTACTGAATTTATATTATATAAGTTAATATTGCCTTTCTCTTCTTCTTGTGCCTTTTGAATAATTTACTTTAAAGCTATGACTGTTTTGTATAGACACAAGGAGACAATATTATGTTTTTATAACTTGGGAATTAATTGGCCTCGAATATTCCCTCCCGGGCCTCTGCTTTCTCCACTTAAGCCTCAGTTGCCCTCAGTTCCTAGCACCCCAAAGTAGGGTCCCCGACGTGGGACAGGAAGGATCCAGGGCAAGCGGTGAGTTATGTGCTACCCTGGCATCGAGATGGGCCTGGCCAAAGTGCCTAATTCTTAACTATAAGTTAAGAGCTTGATCATAGACAAATGCTGTCATGATCCAATAGTAATTATGAGACTGGGACCCTGCCAGGCATAGGAAAGACTGATCTGGCCTGAGCACTGTAGTCTGAGATTGAGATGTCCCCAGGAGAGCAATTCTATAAGCTTTAATGCATCTCTTATTGTGTCCATACAAAATAATTAATATTATGAATTCTTATATGTTTGCTGGCTGAGGAGAAGAGAAACACATTCATGGGACTCCGCCCTTGGGTGGATCCTCCTGCTGAAAGAGAATTAAGTCCTAGGAGAAGCATCCCCTAAGGGAAAGGAACCTTACCCTATTGATGGGGACCACACCTATGTGTATGCCCCAACCCCCTCATGCTGTGGAGATTTAACTAGGCTGTAAGAGTGGGTTGGGGGGCCAGATTCAGGGGCCAGATCCACGGGGCAGATCCACGGGGAGAGATCCAGGAGAGCGGGAGAGAAGCGGAGGGAGAGAATGAAATAAACGGATCGAGCAACCAGTTTGGCCTTCTTCCTTCTTCCTTCCGTCGCCTGCCCTCGACTGACGGCACACACAGCGGTTCTGGGGCACCGGACACAGGCGGTGAGACAGAGCCGCCTGGAGAGCCCGCGAGTGCACGCGCCCCTCGGCGTTCTTTAGTTTTTTACAATTTTTAATTATTTTTTTTGTGTGTCACATTTGGCGGTGCTCAGGAGTTACTTCTAGCTCTGCACTCAGGAATTACTCCTAGTGGTGCTTGAGGAACCATATGGGATGCCGGGGATTGAACCCGGGTCGGCCGTGTGCAAGGCAAATGCCCTACCTGTTGTACTATCGCTCAGGCTTTCTCCTGTAGGCCTTTGCATCACTTCCTAGGTCAGAGGCCCTTTGGATTCCAATTTCAAGTGTTTAGGAGGAAGCCGGGCTCATGTGTAGGGTATAAGGAGCCAATATGACCAGATAATTCGAATGCTATAATCAAGGACCTTCAGAGGAGCTGATTAGTGGCTATTGAATGATCATGTGTGATTTTAGTGCATTTCCCCTAAACTCAGGATTTTCTATTTCCCCCAATAAGTCTGGAAATAAGTCAGACATATGGATACACAGAAGCATCAAGTTCTGAGTAGGTAGCAATGCCGTTTCAGCCCACTCCACTGTGCCTCTGAAAACTTCTGCATTGCAAAAAGATGGGATTGCATCATTCTTGAGGTTTGTGCCATGGGCCCCGCACCCAGACACCTGCTGTGGACCCACAGTGAGGAGGCTGGCATTCGTTATATTCCCGCCTGCCTGCTGGCATCCGGGTCTTCTTGCCTGAGACTCAGGAAGTCTCTATGCTCCCACCATCTCTAAGTCTTCCAGTCTATACTAGATCTCAGGTTGGAAAGAAAGTCTGGAAGAAAAGGATGAAAGACACAATCAAGTTTCCTTAGGCAGCCCTCCAAGTCCTTCCCAAATGCCCTCTCTATCCAAGCAACAAGAAAAAGGGACACAGAAACTTATGTAAAAAGTCTCATAAATTATTCCTTTTTCCAACCTTCTTGACATATATTTTAATTTGCATTGGTAATTTGTTTTATAATTGTTGGTTTATAAATTGTTTATCTAATTAAAGCTCTTATTGGCTTTTTTGGGGATTGAAATAGATCTTAGTGTGATTTCTTTAAAGAATGAGTTTCTGTGCCAAGACAGAAGCCGAGTACTTTGATTTTTCACTATTTTCTCAAATCTAGAGTTCCTTTCTCTTTCAGTCTGAGGAATTGTTAAGAAAATTAAGAAATGTTTGCCTATAGTATATGATCCAGTGGAGGGTCTTGTAAATCAAACTGATTTCACTACTCTTATAGAATTATATCTCTCAAAAGTTCCCATAATTCTGACTTTTGCTGGTTTATAGTTTAAGTTCAGTGTTTCAAACTACCACTGAGTTTAATTACTATTACCATGGAAATAACAGATTTTAAAACAGAGGATAATAAAGATAATCCAGTAATTTGGAACTTAATCATTTAAACTTTTATATTTAATTCAACTCAACATTTATTTACTACATTCTACGTACTAGCCCCAGCATTAAGAGATTAGGAATATGGGGGAAATTAAGCATCTTCATCCATCTTTCTTCTAACCCAAATGACTATGGCTTGCTTCCTAGATAAAAATCAGTAAAATCTAAGAACTGTAGTATATATGGGAAGAAAAGTATGAGCTTTTAGGGAAATATCACTGTCACTGTGAGCACTGTGTCTCATTGCTCATCGATTTGCTCGAGCGGACACCAGTAATGTCTCCATTTTGAGACTTGTTGTTACTGGTTTTGACATATCGAATATGCCACAGGTAGCTTGTCAGGCTCTGCCATGTGGGAAAAAGATAAATTTATTTTAGTTCAAAAGACATGTGGGGAGGTGGGATTTTAGCTAGTTTGGGGGTAAGTAATATAGTTATTAAAATCCTCATAACAATTTTCAGAATCACCATGTAAGTATGATTTTGACTTCAGAAAGTACATTGCTTTCCAATCAGGGGAGGAAGGTTCTAGAAGACTATTTTAATTTCCATTAAACATATACCCTCTACATCCATAGTTGGTGAGATTGGGGGAATATCCCTTCTCCAAAACACACATAAATATACACAAAAGACAGGACAACACAGAAACAAGACATTAAAGTGTTTACATTAAAAAAAAATGGCGCTGGAGCAATAGCACAGCGGGTAGGGCATTTGCCTTGCACGTGGCTGACCCGGGTTCGGTTCCCAGCATCCCATACGGTCCCCTGAGCACCGCCAGAGGTAATTCCTGAGTGCAGAGCCAGGAGTAACCCCTGTGCATCGCCGGGTGTGACCCAAGAAGCAAAAATAATAATAATAAAATAACAAATTTAAAAAAGTGTTTACATAGACCTAATCAATGTGAAATAGACGTCCCACAAATATTTTCTTTGGATAAACATGATTTCTTGGAGAGATCTCACATTGACTCTTACATACTATTAGAAAAAAAACACCAATTTAGTTAATTTTTTTTTCTTAGTGGTCTCAGGGACTGAACTCAGGGCCTCACACCTCAGAGGCATGTCTGCCACCGAGTGAGTCATCGCCTCAGCCAGAACTGAACAGAAATTTATTACAGTTATCTCTTATGCATTTTTGAAAAGTACGTCAGTCCTTTCTGAATACAGCCCAATACAGTGAAACCACAAACTAGGAGTATGATAGAAATACGGATGGATAGTTACTGACCTGAATACATTAGAGCCGTTTCTACTTTGGAGATCCAGGGTTTAAGGAGTGCTATTTAAAGACAGGCAGACAGCACGGATCGTTCACCGAGCCATGGTTTGTGTCTTCCTGATTCTTGGCCCCACTTCTACCCCATCAATCACCCACCCAGAGGTAAAAGCCCCCGGCTCAGAATGATCTATAGCTGTAATGGACACGGCAGCATGGAGCCCTTTGAAATTCTGCAATTTCAGTGTAAGAATTTTAGTGACACGTGCTAATAATCGGTCCCCTTTCTCAATTATTTTCCACTTAGATTGTTTCCTTTTGTGTGTTTTTGTTTGTTTTGTTTTGGGGACACACCCTAGACTTTACTCCTGGCTCTGCACTCAGGAATCACTTCTAAAGGTGCTCAGGGGACAGTATGGGATGCCGGGGACGGAACCCAGCTTGGCCACGTGCAGAGCGCTTTACCCACGGCACTCTCTCTCCACCCCCCCTCACGCTGCTCTCTCTGAAAGGGCATAATCACAGCCTTACAAGACCATGCATTGCCCATGTTCTCTTCGTCAATGTGTGCTCACCAGGACTCACGTTCCATTCTGGAGTCCATTCTAGAGTTCCATTCTAGAGCTCATAGAATCGAATTATGTCGACAGATGAACAACTTCCTAGGTAACTTACATCTGTCTACAGACTCTTCATAGAATACAACATTAGTTTGCATGGGAAATAACCAAATACCTTTTTGTCAAAAATGACCTAGTGAATGTCAGAGGCTAGGTCCTGACAGGATGGAGTCAAAATCACTTGCATGAGCGAATAGCTTCTCTTTGGCCAACTGTCGGATATGGCAAGGAAAAGAAAAAGGCTTAGTCCCTCCCAAAATGTCCCCCTTGGCTGGTCTCATTCAAATGTGGACTAGAATCAATTTCCCCATCAGTTTCATAGCACAGAGAGCATTTTGACACAGCAAACAAGATCTCTGTTTACTAGTAGAGCCATTTGAAGGTGGTTAATTATTCATTCGTGCTAATATTTTGTGAAGCTATGTGAGAAGCATTCATTAGGACCCTGATAAAAGAGGATACAGTTTTCTGTAAAAGCAGGAAGCTGAGTTTTGAGGGGAGAACCCTGGAGAGCAGAATGAATAACTTGGCTTGACAAAATGACTGGCTCACTGCTGAGGACAAATGGATGGGTCTTCCACTGTATCTCGTCTCTGTCTTTGCCAGCATGCCCCAATTCACTGTGGAACACAGCAGTGCGGGGATCAGAAGAGGAATTCAGGGGGGCCCAGCAGAGCTGCAGCCCCAAGGTTTGGAAAATTCTTGCAGTTTCTGGAAAAGAGAAGAGTGACTTGAATTAAATCTAAGAAATGGATAATTCAATAGCAACAAAGGCTGCTATTGTTCATGGTATGTCATGTGAAAAAGATTAACTTTGTCACTAAAAAGAAAATATGTGTAGGACACCAAATACAATGGATTCCTATCACGCGCTCATACTCCCTCTCTCTAGACGCACACTGCTTCCATGGCTTATGCCCTGATTTAACTTATTTTCTTCTGCTTGTTTTGTTTTCTTCTGGCCAGGTAAGCTTAGCCAAGTGTACAAAAGTTGAGGCATGGATGGTGTGCTTTAATTGCAAATATCCTATGTACATTTAAATTTGGAGGAAAAACCATTGACAACAAAAGATGTGGAATTTTACATAGCAGTCCATGATTAAAAGAGGTGGCTTTACTTTGTCTCTCTGTCTCTGTCTCTGTCTCTGTCTCTCTCTCTCTCTCTCCACCCCCTTCCCAGAAAAAAAAAAGAGAGATGGCTTTTAAAATGCTTCCTGCCCCTGCTAAGGCCCAGATGCATAGATTTCTTCCTACCTTTCCTACAATATCCCTAAGCTGCAGTTTCTTTGGGGATGAGGCCAGTGTCAGAGGAATATTTCTCTCTCTCTCCCATGATGTTGAGAAAGCATCCCATTTGTTTCCCTGGTTTTCATCTTTTCTCTGTTAAGGTTATCTTTCATTCAATCACTCACTTATTTGCAAACACTTTATAAGTTACCACAGTGTTTTATGCAATGTGCAGGCAGGGGTTAAAACCCAGTGGAATAAAACACTGGCTTTGTCCTTATCAGTAGCAAAGACAGTTCATTAATGTGCTATCAGTGTGGAGACAGAAGTTGACTGAGAGTTACAGTGGGGGCTACAAAGTAGTAAGCTGTAAATTCTAGCTTCGGGACCTATATCATTATGAGCCTCTTAATCTCTGACTAAAGGATACTTCATTCGCTGTATAAAAAATTTCTGATATCGGGCCAGAGAGATAGTACCAAGGTTAAGACACTTGCTTAGCATGAGATTGTGACTGTGGTTCAAATCACAGCACTGTGTGTGGTCACAGCACACCACCACTCAGAGTGCCTGAGAACAGAGCCAGGTAGAGGCTCTGAGCTGCACCAAACGAGATTCCCTGCCCCCTCCCCCCGCCTCCCACCAACAGAATATTGCAACCCTCGCCGAATATTGCAAAGAAACTAGCTGTTATTTTGAAAAATTGTGTCCTAACTCAAAGTCTTTGGGTTAACCACAGAAGTATGACCACTGGGAAAGTTACAGCCTAAAGACTTAAACCAGAAGGAAAGTTGTGAGTGAAAAGGGAAGCAAGAGAAGGAAAGCCAATTAATCCTGCCCCTAGCACTTAAGATGCTTTTTCAAAGCAAAATCTAATCATTAACATGGCTGATGATCACACACACGCACACATACACACAAACACTGAAAAGGAAATTGTGTGTGTGTGTGTGTGTGTGTGTAAGCCACACTCTGCAGTTTCCCAGGCTACTCCTAGCTCTGTGCTAGGGGTCACCCCCAGCAACACTCAGAGGACCAGACAGTGCTAAGATTGGCCCCAGGTCTCCCAAATGTAAGTTTGCACTCAACCTGTCCCAGGAGTTCTTCAGCCACAGAAGTCCCTTTCATTTCTGACACAGGTAAGTGGCATGTAGTAGGTGGTCTGTGACGGCTAAAGACTAAATAGCATGATATGAGTTGCAATAATTTTTTTCAGTGACACAGGTGTCATCTTTATTCTCTTTGAACTTACATTTTTGTGTGTGTGTGCATATTTTGTGCACTCAGATTTCTCTTGGTCATTCAAGAGAAATGTAGTAAGCATTTGCTTTGCACTAAGCACTGATCTAGGAAGCAATGGTTACCATGAATAATAAAAGCATTCTAGTGGAGGAGATAGATCATTATGAATTTTTTTCTTTTTTTGGGGGGGTCACACCTGGCGATGCACAAGGGTTACTCCTGTCTCATGCACTCAGGAACTACTCCTGGCGGTCCTCGGGGGACCCTATGAAATGTTGGGAATTGAACCTGCGTGCAAGGCAAATGCCCTCCCGGCTGTGCTATTGCTCCAGCCCCATCATTAAGAATTTTAATTTGTTAATTTTATCTGGTGTTTTTGATTTGTTTGGGTTTGGATTGGAGGTCAACATTGTGGTACTCAGGGACCACTCCCAGCTCTGTTCTGGGGGTGAATGGGGGGGGCCACTTCCAGCTGTGCTCAGAGGACAATGTGGTAGTTAGACTCAGACACACCTGCAAAATACACTTGTCCTGCACACAGCCATTGAGCAAGTTCTCCAACCCTGTTTAATTTTTTTATCGGTGTCTTTCTTGTCTTTCCCCACCAGATCATGGAGCTTCGTGGGGGGAAGAATCAACCTTATTCACGGTTGCTATTGCCAGCGTTTATAGTAGTACCCATTTCACAGTTCGCTCCTCAGAAAGATCTGTTGAATGGGTCAACAACAGCGACCTTCCCCACACCCCCATCACTGCCTTAGAGAACTGCTTTGGCTCAGCACCTGAAGGATAGGCAGTGAAGACATCTGCTTTTAAAGCTCATTTTTAGGGTCCTTGAGTGAAGCTGGGGAAGGTCTCCTGCCACTGTCGCGTCAACAAGCATTATGACTTGGAACTATGACTTGCACGAGGAAAGCACATTTTCTTGCACCCATCTATGCAGGTGGGCAAAAGCCCGGAGTCCATTAGGACCAATGGAGTTTCTGGGGTCTTCATCAGCACAGGGCTTCTCAGCGGCCCTGATTTTCCTCTAGTCCCTTGCCGCATAGCTCTGAGTTACCACCTGTTGCACCAGTTTTGTGGGAACAATAGTGAGTAGCTCATGATTTCTGAATATTGCTTTACCCTAATTATCAGTATTTCCTAAAGTGGGCACTACCACCCTCTGAGGGAGGGGCAGGTGCTGAATAACCCGAGGGGTTCCAGTAAAATTGGAGGGTCTTTCTAATTTGCTTATAGAAGGTAGATTTCTAGGATCATGCCGGATGACCTTCTGTAAAATGAGCTGTCGTCTAAATAAGTTTGGAGCATCTTTGTTAAAGCTATTTTACTCTCTCTTGGGATGTGAGGCTGATTTATTGTCTCAGGCATAAACCACCAGAACCCTCTTCTTTTAGTGCCCTAGAAAACAGTTCCCAAGCCTAATCCTCATTTACAGGATTTTCTCATAGTCTTATTAGAAAGAAAATGTCACCCTCCTTTATTATTCCAGCCATCTTGGAGAACAGAGCAGTAACAACACTCATTCGATGTCTTCATAACACATATTCATACAGTTGATTCCAATTATTTTTGAAATGTTTATTTAAAAACAAAAAGCTTATTGTATATGTGGAAAAGGACTTTGAAAATGTTAAAACACCATAAATAGTAGTTACATTACTATAATAATGACAAGTATTCATATGCCTCTTGGAGCTAAATTTTAAAAACATGTTCTTATATTTGTATAGAAAATAGCATTGGAAAAATCACTATAAGCTTATTGGGCCAGAAACCACATACAGTCGGATAAACATCTGATTTTAGTTCACTTATTTATTATTGTTGCTATACTATTATGTTGGCACATCTTGTGTTTTTCTTTTATTTTCAAAATGTGTCACTAATCTGTAACCTATTATTCCTTAGATTCTTTATTAAAAATATTTTTCTATGGCAAGGTACAAAAAGGCATTCAAGGGAAAATATTTTAAATTATATTCTTTACCAAAAAGATTATCTTTATATATTACTTGTCTGTTGACATTTTTCTTTCAATCCAAGTTGATTCATTTCTACACATGTCAAGAACTGCTACCATAGAAAATAAACATAACTAAAAACTGTTTTCCTGCCTGTCTTCTTCTTCTTCTTCATCATCTTTTTTCTCTTACTCCTCCCTCTTTTTCCTATTTGTGAAAGTTTGGCTCTTTCCTTCTTAAGGCCCCCAGAAGTCCATAATTACTTCTTAGAATAATTCTTTTCATGATGCCCAGGTTATAAATTATTCATAATTCTGAATAGTGCCTTAATTGCAAATGTTCCTGGTACTCTTTATCCTTTTCTTTCTGTATCGTTTTCTCTATTATTTTTATACCTTCTATAATCTTGCTTGAGGCTTTTTTTTTAACTACCCTCCACCTTCCTCCCAGAAAGGAGTAGCTACAGGGGAAGAATTAATTCTGTAGCTCCCTTATTTCACTCCTCTCTCTCCTTCCATCTGCAGTGCTCCCTTCTGCCCCATCTCGTCTCACCCATGGCCATTTGCTTCAATGTCTGGCTCCCTATCATCTTCCCTCAGACAATTTTCCTTGACTAAAGCTGCTTTCATGTACTTGACCTCTAAGAATCCACATGGAGACCACACATATTGTTGTATAGTTGGAACATTTTATAATTTTATTCAATTTATCACGTTTTATTATCCACCCTTGTAAACTCTTTGATTTTTCCTTATCAGGATAGGGCTATTATTACTAATAAAATTATCTATTGTTTGCTTCACGTCCGTCTCTGTAATGATCTCTATTTCCTACTGGGTAGCCACCGATTTGCCAGTCTATTGTTCTAACCCCAGATCCTCAGGAAATAATATGTGTAAGTGCTCATTAAATCCCATCATGTCTTTTAAATGCCATCCCGATATTCCTAGAATTAAATATTGCTTTGCTTATAAACATTGATTTTTTAAGGCAACATTTTGTCTTGAATCCCTCTTATTTTTGCCAACAGATTATTTTCATTTGATTGCAAGTCACCGAAAACCTGATGAACTTTAATTAACAGGACCTTAAACCGAAGGACGTTACCTGTTTACTTAGCCACAGTCCAAAGGTGGTTTTTTCCAGTATTAAGCAACACAGCTGATACTGAACTAAGGTTGGTTTAATACTGTCACCCAGGACGTGACTTCCTGTCATCCTTCCTACCCACAGAAGGTAGTTGGTTTAGTCATAGCCACCAGAGGCTAAAGCCAGAGCCACATTCTCATGCTTTACGTGAAAAGCAGGAGGCAAAGGAGTTATGTCCAAGGAAAGGGGTATCTATTCACTCTTGTCAGAATTCTGAAACTTCCTTGTCCTTTCCAAAAGCCAGAACTGAGTCATGTGTGTACTCTCGGACTAACTGTGGGTGAAGCACTTGCATGAATAATCAAACCTGTTTCCTGCCCCCCTTTTTTATAATCGGCAAAAAGAAAGAGAAACTTCTGACTATGCAAACGACCTTGCTCCTGCTTGTCCCCGGCATTGAATGAACCACAGTAAAGATTCATTTTATCCCTAAACCTTTAAGCTTTTAAAATTTTTCAGACCTTTCATTTTTCTTCCTATGCTGTAATCACGAAGGCTTTCCCTCCAGATTGGTTTTATTCCCCCTGCTTTAAACTGCCTTCTTACTGAAATATTTACTTTCTTGTCTAAAAGGTTTCTCTCATGACTTGTTTACACACTCACTTAATTTCCGCATCCTTTTTCTTTTCAAAAACATGGAGATATGTCACATTTCACATGATAAACACGTTTATCTTGCCCCCCTCCTTTCCACGTTTCCTATATTTTTGTTTCCTAACTGCTTCAGGAGCCCCAGAGGCCAAGAAAAAAACCTCTCCCTGCTCCTTTTTCCGCTTCCAGCAGCATTTCAAAGGTGGTAAATGTACTTGACTGTTCCTCCCCTCTATGGTGAATCAGAGATAAGCAGGTTTTCATAGGAAGCAACAGGAATCAAGGGTTTCGAGCCAAGAAATCTTGGTCATATTACAAACAGCCTCTACTAACTTGTTTATATTAAATTCTTTGCATACTTGCCTCTTGCTGTTGTCGGGAAGTCCCATAACACACTGTACTTCCCACTTCATCTACCTTCCCAACATCTTTCACAGAAGCAAAGGAGCTGGGTTTCCATGGCAACGCCAGTGTGACAGTTGAGGGTATTTGGGCATCGGTGAGATAACTGTCAGGTTCCATGGGGAGAGGGGAAATGAAGTTTTCTTTCTTTTTGCCTCCCAGCAATGCCCCTCCAAAGGTAGACAGAGCCTCAAGTGTCAGCATACAGTGTTAACTTTCCCCTATCCTGCAGATTGATGGCTCTTGAGGAAAATTCAATTTCATTTTATCTCATTTTCATTTTGTCTTTCTCACAAACAAATGAATGGAGACATCCTTTTTATTTCTAAAATGGCTCTCAGGATAGAGCACGGAGGCACAGGAATGAAGACGTTTAGGAGATCAGAAGACAGACACGCAGCTCGCACTCAAATCGTCAAAATTCTCTACACCTGTGGACAGCCTTCTTTCAGCAACAGCGGACCTGTCAATCAGCATATCCTGTGAAACCTCTACTTAGTTAAATATCATCATCCTAGAGACAACAGGTCAGAAATCATTTTTACTTTTCCTGTTGGGAGTTAAAAGTCTACCCTTGGGGTTCTGAGAACTGAAGACCAGCAAGTAGGAAAATCTAAAATAAGTGCAGCTTCCCAAGGGCCATTGTCTTTGTATTTCTTATTTTAAGATGTCAGCACTGGTGGGAATACTGACTGGTCCAGCCTTTTTGGAAAACAACATGGGCATTTCTCAAAAATCTAGAAAGTGAGCTTCTGTACAACCCAGCAATACTGCTCTTGGGAATATACTCTAGGGGCCCAAAGACACAATGCAGAAAAGCCATCTGTTATTCTGTGTTCATTACAGCACTATTCACAATAACCATTATCTGGAAGTAACCCAAATGCCCAAGAACAGATGATTGGATAAAGAAACGACGATACAACTACACAATGGAACACTATACAGCCATTAGGTAAAATGAATTCCTGCAATGTGTTTATTCATGGATGGACTTGGAGTGTATCATGATGAGTGAAATGAGTCAGAGAGAGAGGAATGGACACAGAATGATTGTACTCATTTGCGGGATTAAAAAACAAATAAATACAGTATGAGATTCATATCCAAAGACAGTAGGAAAGAGGGCCAGGAGAACTGGTCCATGGTAGGAAGTATGCCACAAGTGTGTGTGTGTGTGTGTGTGTGTGTGGTGGGGGGGTGGGGGAGTGGGGGGGATTGTAGAGTGCAGTTAGGGCAGAGAAGTGACCACTATGACAGCGATAGTTGGAAATGCTCACTCTGGATAAGAACTGAGTGCTGAAAGGAGGTAAAGTGATATGCATGATAACCTTTCAGTGCCTATATTTGCAGACCACAATGCCTAAAAGGAGAGAGTGAGAGAATGAGAAAGCAAGAGCAAGTGAGAGAGAACAAGAAGGGAGGGTGGGAAAGAGAGTGGGGGAGTGTCTGCTATGGAAGTAGGCTTGGGGTATTGGGAGGGAAACCGGGGACATTGCATTGGTGATGGGAAATATGCACTGGTGAAGATATGGATGTTGGAACACTGTATGACTGAAACTCAATCATAAACAGCTTCATAACAACTTTGTATCGCATAGTGATACAAGTGAAAAAAAAGCTGTCACTGAAGAAACATTAGGGAACACACAGTCCTAGAAATTTCTAGAAGCTCTCCAACTCTCCGTTATGCTTGCTGGAGTAACTAGGCAGCCCGCTGTGTGTGTGTGTGTGTGTGTTCTATCACAATATTCTCCAATATAGAGTTTCTCAATATCTGGGGACCTGGGAAATAAAAAAAAAACAGTTGTTTTAGGTTGCATTTGGGACCCACAAACCTGGTGCAAATTTCCTTTTAAAAATGTCACTGGACCTCTAATCCTTGCAAAGTGAATGCTTTTTCCAGCTCTACTGTAACACAAGATTTTCCTCGGGCTTTAATGAACGAGACGAAGACAGAAAGTGTTATTCTCTTGCCTCTAACTCCCAACAAACTTGGTATTTAACCCCCAACAAACTTAGATACTTACCTGTACAATGCATAATTTTTTTTTTCCTTTTCAGGGTGGCTACAGTGGCAATGTTCAGGGTTTACTCCAGGTAATGCACTGAGGTCAGTGCGGCTGGCGCTAAGGGACCAAACCAGATTCAGCTACATGCAAGGCACATAATGAAATCACTGGTCTGTCTCTTTGGCCTGTACAGTGCATAATTTTAGACAGCCTGTCTTTCTTCTGAAAAGTCAAGTCGTTCCAAATCTAAAGAAATTACCAATGGGCACACACACTTTACACAAAAGATGAGATTTCTAAAAAGTTAGATGAACATTCTATTCACCCATATTCATGAACATTCTATACACCCATATTCATCCCCTTAAAACTTCCCTGTAGAGGGGTTCAGTTATGATGCACCCTATTCTTTGAACTCTCAGGTCAGAATCTGCTGGGCTCCAAATCACTTCAAATAACCACTTTGATTCTTAGTTCCTCAGTAATCTGTCTTCACTACTAGTTTCTGCCACTCAAAATCAACCTGGCATATTATGATGTTGCATAACACAGAAATAATGACTGAATTATGATCTGGTAGGCATTTTGACTGGGAACTCACCCTCAATTAAGTTTTTGCTTAATTACTTTAAGCAAAAACTTTGGATCTCTGTAAAACAGATAAAGTGAGATAAAGTAAACCAGTAAATTTAAGCTACCTATTCTAACAATGGAGTGGTAGGGAAGTAGGCCACTCCAAAAACGGAGTCTGTCTTTGCAGTGGCTTGATCATTAAGTCTCTTCCACATCCCCAAAAAGTTGCTTTAAAATGCCTAATTCGGTCTGAGAAATTCATACCAAAATGATCATGAGAGGAAGAAGGCAGTAAAGACCAGGCTAGAACACCAAAACTACATAAGTGTATTATATCCATAAAATGTAAGGCATGATACGGACAGGGAATAAAAACAAGTAAATCTAATAACGAGTTATAACACACACATATCCAAGCATATTTGAGGATATAAATTCTCCTAAATTTGACGTCGTGGGTGAGATAAAGTAACAGATCTAACAGCCTAGAGACAAAAAGCTACATTTTAAAGTAGTAGTTTCTTTCTTCTTTTTCTAAAAAATAAGGTTTTTGGAGGCTCGCATCTAGGACCCACGAAAGTGCCACAGAATGTATGTCTCTTTAAGGCCAGGGCATTTTTCTCACCCTAACGACAAAACTCCCTGTTTTCTGGATTCATTCCGTATCCTTATGCACCGTGCCCATCTTTTTGGTAGAATGCCTGGCAGACGACATTAAAAGCGATTTCATCACCCTCGCCTGGTTCCTTTGCCTGCACAGGCCACAACGGCCCGCACTTCTATCTCTGACCCCACCCAAACCCCACCAAACTGGGTCTGGTTTCCGTACCACCGGCAGCAAAGAAATCGCGAGTTGTGATTGGCTCAGCGCAAGTACGTCATCGCCAAATTCACCTACCATTGGTTGGCAAGAGTGGGAGCGAGCGCAGAAGCCAACGCCCAGCCTGGCCCGGCTTTAAGGGAGGGGGCTGGCCTAGCATGAGACTCGACCTTTTCCCATTGGCTGAGGACCATGTCACGTGGTACGAAGCAGAGTCCTATTGGCTAGAAAGGCTCCGAGCTGTGGCCTGGTAGGTTGGAGCGAACCGCAGCTTTCTCCAAGCCGCTTCCAGTGCACTGTTGCTATGAGCTGCCCCGGGGCCTCGGGGCGGCTCCGTTCTCCCGGTTTTCCAGGTTCCCAGAGCTTGACCGGGCGTGGGAAGAGCTCCGGGGGGCGGAGCGAGGAGGGTGGGTGGGCGGGACGCCAAGCGACGTGCTCCGGCGCGGGGCCCGGCGTCGCCCAGTGGTCGCTCTCCCTTTGCACCTTCACAGCCCTGCCTCGACTAAAAAAAAAAAATAACAAAAAACCCGCAAAAAACAGCTTCTGTGCCGTGGCTTCCTTCCCTGAGGCTGCTTCCCGTAACGTGTTAGCCCAGACGCACACACAAATAACTCGAACTGCGGGCGGCAGTGCTGCCCGACGGGGTGGTGCTGAGTCAAGTCGCTCAGCGAGAGATCAAAGATTTGGGGTGGGCGGGAGAGGGATCATGCCCATCTCTTCCTTCCCCTCTCGGCCGCAGGTGAAAGCCCGGAGGGTGCGCCCCCTCTCCGCCTCCCCTAAACATCTGTTCTCCGCCAAATCCGAGCGTGGGATTCTCGGCGGGACACGCTTCCCCCTCGCCGGCGAGCGCACTGCGCTTGCGCAAGCCGCAGGTCGCAGGCCGCAGGGCCCCCGGTGGGTGGGGAGGGAGGGTGTCGGGGGTGTCGCTGGGTGGCCCAGCGGTGGTGGCTCTGTGTGTGTGTGTCTGTGTGTGTGTGTGTGTGTGTGAGTGTGTGAGACAGGGGGGGCTGTGGATAGCAGCGCGCAGGGAAAAGGGGCCCGCAGTTTCCGCGCGCGAGTGCGCGCGCCCAGTCGCCGAGGCAACGGCCGCCGGGGGCGGGGCCGGTAAGGGAAGCCCCGCCCCGCGTCACAGGGCCCCGCCCCCCGTCGCCTAGACAACGCCCGCCTGCGGGGGCGGGGCCGGCAAAGGAAGCTCCGCCCCGCCGCCGGGCCCCGCCCCCGCCCGGGAGCGCTGCGGCGGGGGCTCGGGCGCGCGCTCGGCGGCGGTGGCGGCGCGGCGGGCGGGGCCGCTGGGCGTGGAGGCGCGAGGGGCGGGCCCGGCGGGCGGCACTGCGGGCCCGCGGCTCGGGCGGCGGCGGCGGCGGCGGCGGCTCCCGCTCTCGGCGCCCGTGCGGCCGCATCGCCGGCCGGCTCGGCCCATGCCCAGCGGCACTGCGGGGGCGGCGTGCGCCCGGGGGCGGGGGCGGCCGCGGGCAGCGGCGGGGCTCGGGTGGGCGGCGGCGGCGGCGGCGTAGGAGGACGGCGAGGAGGAGGTCTATGTCGCGGGCGGCGGCCGAGGGACGATGCGCGAGTACAAAGTGGTGGTGCTGGGCTCGGGCGGGGTCGGCAAGTCCGCCCTGACCGTGCAGTTCGTGACGGGCACGTTCATCGAGAAATACGACCCCACCATCGAGGACTTCTACCGCAAGGAGATCGAGGTGGACTCGTCGCCGTCCGTGCTGGAGATCCTGGACACGGCGGGCACCGAGCAGTTCGCGTCCATGCGGGACCTGTACATCAAGAACGGCCAGGGCTTCATCCTCGTCTACAGCCTGGTCAACCAGCAGAGCTTCCAGGACATCAAGCCCATGCGCGACCAGATCATCCGCGTGAAGCGGTGAGCGGGGGGCGCGGGGGGTACGGGGGCGCGGGGCAGCCCGCCCGGGAGTCCCGCGCTGCGCCGTGCGTGGGTCCGTCTGGGTCCGTGCGTCTGTCCATTGGGTGCTTTCGGGCCGGCCTCTGCATCTTCAGCCCTGCCTGGGGTTGGGGTGGGGTGGGGTGGGGGTGGGGGGTGGGAAACTCCCAAATTTTAAGGGCTTTTGTTTTCCCCCCCACTGGAATTTGGCGTCCCGGGAACCCGCAGCCCGGGCCCTTTGTCTCCGGGATATTATTAGTAGCGCTGCTTGCGGAACCCCCCGAAGGAAACAAAGTTTCAAACTTGCGGGCGGGGAGAGGGAGGGAGGGGGTGGGAGAGGCCCGGAGAGCGGTGGAAACAGTTGCAGAGGGAACCCAAGGTGGGGTAGAGAGAAAAAGAAAAAAACACAGCAATCAGCTTCCTTGGTAGTGTCTGAGCTGAAAAAAAATATAAAATACAAGCTCACCCGTGTAACGGAAAAAATTGCCCCTCCTCCCCCACTCCCAAGTCCAGAGGAAAAGCGACTTTCCTCTCGTCTCCTAAAAGGTTGGTCACGAGGCGTTTGACAAAAACCAGCTCTTGGATTCAGATGAAACTTTATAAAGACATTATCAAATTATTTAAGAAGAGTTTGGTGGGATGGAGAGAATATTAGCAGTGAGAGGCACTGATCTGTCACTCACGTAAGAAATAAATATCAGGCTTTAACTTATTCTAATTTGGTGGCAAAAATCTCTTCCCTTCCCCTCCTCCCCCCCCAGGGGGTGGGGAGGGGGGAGAGTAAGTGGGAGGGAAAGATGGCATTCCTGGAAACAAAACAAGTTTCTCCAAAGGTGTGACTCAGGTATTAGCTAATTTAAAGTTAATGCACATAAACTCTTGGCGCACTCATAACCTAAAACATGCATTTTGGAAATAGGGTTTAAGTGCCTGAAAGTGTTTTTCTTTCCAATTGACCGAGTATCTTTATTTCCTGCAATTTCAAGCATTGAGGTCGTGATAATAGTTGAAAGTCTTGGCAGATTCTTTTTTTTTTTTTAATTGCCATTGCCCCCCCCCCTCTTAAAAACGCATTTCTGTTTTGTCTGGTTCTTATCATTAGCTACTAATTGCGACTCATTTTCCTTTTCCTTCCTAATTCCACCCATAGCCCTCAATTGGAAGCCTTTTATTGAAAGGTAGCTGTAAGTGTAATGTGGACAAAGTCACTTTATATTTCAGTTTGAGTCTGCTTATTTTGAAAGCAAAGATCAGGTCACATGTTCTCAAAGACTGCTCAGAAATTCATTGCACGTGGTGGATTTTAATGCAACATGTGAGATCAAAAGGGAGGTTCTCTCTTCATACTCCCCCCCTCCTTGTACTGTTAATAGGTACGCTGAAATTGTGTATGCTGTTTCTTCCATTAAATTTCAGAGTGGAATAAAGTAAATATTTTCATGGCCTCTGTTGCTGTTCTAATATTTGTGAATCTGATATTTCACAATTTTTTCTTCAAAGTTAATTTCTTATAAACAAATGAATCATTTTGGTGTTAAGCATAATATGGACATAGTATTTTTAGGGGTCTGTGATTAAGCAGTAAAATTCTTATTGCTTCTTCCTTCCCTTTACCACTGCCCAAACAACTCCAGGACAAAGCAGTCTTATGCCTAATGACATGTAGACCTTATCTCATGTGGTATATTTAAATGTAGACATACAGTCTTTTTAATAAACTCATATACCCTGGGGCAGACTTTGGTTCAGAACAGGGCAGAATACCACTCGATTGTACCAGTCCAAATATGATGATTTGTAATGATTCATTTACCCTCTGACCCAGGAAGGAAAAAAAAAGTAAAATTCACTAGTTCAAATGTGGTTCTCCTGAGTAGTCTCAGTTCTTGATTTGTAAAGATCATTGATGAACTAGAGAGATCATAAACTCTTTTCACTGGAATTCACCCCACTGGGTTCTTTTTCTTACCTCTGAACTCCCAGCCCTCCACTGAGGAAAAAGATCTGTGGCTAGTTCTTGCATATGTCATGCTAAAGTTTGCATTGGAGTTCTGTTTAGTTTATTTGTTTTGGGGCCACACCCAGCAGTGCTCAGGCTTACTCTGGGCTCTGCACTCAGGGATCACTCCTGGCTGGCTCAGGGGGACTTTATGGGATGCTGGGGGTTGAACCTGGGTGAGCCACATCCATGGCAAGCAACTTCCTGCTGCATGGTCACTCCTAAAGTTATTAACTCCACCCACTTAAAAAAGAATAAAACATGTTTTGATTAAACATGTATTCAAATATGTGGATTTTCTACCCTTTCAAGGGATCAAGTAAAACAGAAAGTACCAGGTGCATAGAAGAGCGATGCAGTAGTTTTTCTTTCCCTTCTGCCTCGTGCTAAGGTTGTTTGAGGTATACATCACCATAGTGCGGAGGAGCTGGCCTAGGGCAGAGGTTTGGAGCATTGGCGCAGGGAGAGGGTATTCCAGTCGGGATTGGTGTGAAGCCATGTGCTCTGCCTTCCCTCCAGGGTGCCTTTCAACTTGGGGGTCTCTAGCCCCTTTAGTCCTTCACCTCTCAGGGCCTAGGACAGAACAACGCATAACAAATAGCATGGGCAACACTTGCGTAAATTAAAATTTTCTAATAGCTGAATTTTTAAAAAAGTACTGCGGGTAAATTCTCTTTAATGTCTGTTAGTATGAACTCTGTGTAATCAGTAGTCAAAGGTTACAGAGACATTTTGCTCTTTTCATGCTAAGTTTTCAGAAATTTGGTGTCCAGCTGTAAAGCGCATCTTAGTTTAGAGCCATAATGGTCCAAGGGCTCAGTAGTCAAACTACCCTTTGGGTAGCGCAGGCCTGAGGCTGTGTGTGTGTAGACGGGAAATGCGTATTTCCAGAAGCCTCAGTTCCCTGGGGCTTGATATACACAACTCAGACTTGGCTACCCTAAAGTGAGGTAATGTCCTTGGACATGCCTAATGCCACACCTTGAGCACTCTTGAAAATCCAGCTGTAGGGTCAGTGAGGTGTTATCGGGGTTCAGGCACTTGTCTTTCATGCAACTGACTGTGGTGGATCCCCGGCACAGCTTATGGTCCTCTGAACTGTCCCGGAAGTGACCTCTGAGCACAGAGCCAGGAGTAAGCCCTGAGCACCTCTGGGTGTGGCCCAGCCTTGCCCCACCCCTGAACAGCATAACAACCTCTAGCCTGAGTTGTTTTCTTATTAATAATAACTTTGTCTCCCCTCCCTTTTTTTTTTAGTTTTGTCCTTGCTGTGAATGTAATTTTAAAAGAAATGAGCTTATAGACTGCATATTGAATTTTAATACTTAGAGTAGACAAGATGACACTACAAAGCAATAAAGCAACCCTTGGAAGAATTTTGTTGGGTATTCTGTTAAAATGTCTTCCTATTAACAGAAGGGCTAGGAGAATGAACATTTGACTTCAAGGTTACTTGTATTGCATTGGCTAGGTAGAGAGATGGAACTTTTTATTGGACTATTACTGTGAGGTACTTTCCCCCTTTCAAAAATTAAAACTGTCCATACTCTGAAGTGTTTACAGGTGCACAGCTCCCTGTAAACACACATACACTCTGGTCAGAGTCAAGAGAAGTCACTGAACAGGGCTGAGTTTATAAATTCATAATGTTTTCTTAAAACTTGGCTTTGGGTGAAATCACACCCCGAGACGGAGTGCTTCAGGATACAGAAAATGTTTCCTTTGAAACAAAACTGGAATTGTTTCTGATTTCATAATTACTGCTTTCATTCCTCCAGGGCAAGCCGTGGTCTTGACTTGAAGGATCTTGAAGCAGCCTCTCCAAAGACCTGTTAGGATGGGGCGTGACCTTTCCCGGACAGGGGTGCTGTGGTCTCTTCTCCACCTCTGCAGCCCGGCTTCTTGCACCCCTCCTCACCTTGTAGATTCTGATACCCAGGTCGCCCTGTGCTTGGGGCTGTTGTGCCTGCCTTGGGCCTTCCTGCTCCTGCTCCCCTGCCTTTTTGCTGAGTTTATTCCCCCTCTCTGGCTCCTGCTTGACAGATTCCTTCCTCTTCCCAGGCTGAATGGGCGCCTTCCTGCCTTCCAGCACTCCATGGGCCTCTCGCCTCCCCCACCCCTTCTGCTCTTGGCCCTTCAGATGTTACAGGCACAAGATAGGATACTCAATGCTCCTACAGGGAGGCTTGCTTTTCACCCTCTTCAAAGGTGGTGTGTGGGAACATTGACAAGCAGTTGGTATTTCTCACGAAGTCCTTATCCCATGTGGCTGTTGCAATTTCTGGTGCATCAGAAAGAAACAGCAGGCATTTGCCTTGCACGTGGCTGACCCAGGTTCGAGTCCTGGCATCCCACATGGTCCTCCAAGCCTGCCAGGAATGATCCCTTAGCAAAGAGCCAGGAGTAAGCCCTGAGCACCTCTGGGTGTGGCCCAAAAATTAAAAAAAAAAAAGTCAGGAAAAATATATGCTGGAAAAACTAGAGTTAAAAGTATTTAAAAATTAAAGTTGGAATGTCTGTCTTCTGGTTTTTTCTTCCCCAAGTTTTCACTGCATCCGTGGAGGGGTGATTACGTAAAGCTTACTTGCAGATGGCCTGGCCAGGTTTCCTCCAGCCTTCACATTCCCTGAGAATAGTTGGGGTGACAAAAAGAGGTCAGGTTTACTAGGAACCTGAGACAATCAAAGAGCGCACTGTTTTCTGGGTGCAAGAAATGTTCCCAGAAATGTGGAGAACATTTGTTGATTCTCAGTCCCCATGGGGGAATCTCAGAATTCAGAGCTGTGCAGTGGAGACCAGGTGAGAGGCCGGGAGGGGGGCGCCATCGAAGCTTAAGGACCACACTCAGCCTGTCACACTCAGATGTGTCTGCCATCACATCTGTTGGCGGGAACGTAGGGATGAGCCGGTGGCTTCGTGACAGTTGGGGGACGAGTTGTGAAATGTTGTGATGCAGCCATATGAAGTACATAGCACTGCACTATGGTCCCGTTGTCATTGATTTGCTCGAGCGGGCACCAGTAACGCCTCCATTGTGAGACTTGTGACTGTTTTTGGCATATCGAATACGCCACGGGTAGCTTGCCAGGCTCTGCCATACGGGTGGAATACTCTCGGTAGCTTGCCGGGCTCTCCGCGAGAGATGGAGAAATCGAAGTGGGTTGGCCGAGTGCAAGGCAAACGCCCTACCTGCTGTGCTATCGCTCCGCTATATAGTATATAGTATGAAGTATATAGAGATGGAATTAGCCTGGTGTCTGTAGGAAGGCAAAGGAAAGAATCGATGCAAATAATATCGTAGCAGATGAATTAATCAGACTTGGGAGAGCGAAAGGTCAGAAGAAATGGTGGCATTTTGGGCTCATGTGAACAGGATTATGGAAGAATGGGGGGGTGCGAGGGGAGATGAATTTGGCTTTGGAGAAAGGAATCGCCAGGTGGATGCCCCTGATGTTACTGAAGTGCTTGGACATCTGCGTAGCCCAGCTTTGGATAGCAGAGAAGGCCGGAGGGAACCGAGTGGCTGTGGACACGCACGAGCGCTAGCGATGAAGTGGCCAGGGGCCCGGTTTTGAGAGCGGTCACCCGAGGTGATGTCACACATGTGGTAGACCAGAAGGCATGTCTCGGCTGTGATGGTGTGTTTCCCCCTTCCAGTAGGCCTTGAGAACGTGCCTGAAGAGCAGAGTGCCCTTGGCCGGGCAGAGGTCTTGAACTCGGGGTTAGCATCAGGACAGGATGGCGGGCAGGGTGCTTGCTTGCAGGCCATGCATGTGGGTTTGAACCCAGCACCCCGTATGGTCACCTCACCCATACCAGCAGCGATCCCTGGGTGCAGCTCAGGAGTGACCCCTGAGCACTGTTGGGTGTGCCCCCTCCCGCTCCCCCAAAGAAAGGTCTTGGATTCAGATGGTGTCTCGGGTGTAATAGGGAACACAAGGGCTACCCCGGGGGTGTCTCCAGCCCTGCCTTTCCAAACTTACCCTTCCCGACTTTGACACCTCCGAGATCAGGATTGTACCCTGGGACCCTAGACCTCGGGGATGAGCGGAACAGCCCGAGTCACGTGACTCTTCTTGCCGAGGAAGCCTTTCCTGCTGCACCGTGAGTTAGGTAATGGCACTAGAGCCGTTTTCTTTTTGCCATCCCGGCATTGGCATGTTTTAAGTTCACTTTGCAGATGGTGCAGACGAGCTCCCGTCAGCTCAGCACGCTAAGACTATTTCTGTCTAGCGGGCGCCAGGCGGGAAGAGGGAACGTTTCCTCTGAACCTTAACGAATCTGCAGCTTGAGACCTGCAGAGCTTTGCCTTGTTAAATGTTGACTGCAATCCTAGCAATAAAACCTGTAATCAGAGGAAAACTTCACGACAATTTTTCTTTCTTTCTTTCTTTCTTTTTTTTTTTGAGGGAGGGAGAGGGGGCAAAGTAGCTGTAATTCTGCTCCAGACAGACAAAGGTGTCGGTTACTCACCCTGTGTGTTCTCAGATCCTCTCAGCAGTGATTGGAACCTGACAGGCTCGCGGAGAAGTAACCAGGCAGGCGAGCAAATGATCCTGTCTTTCTTACTCCTTTAGGGGAGTTGTTATCGACTGGTAATTAATATGTAGAGCAGGAACAGATGAAGGACCCAGTAAAACTTTAGATGACATAACCAACAGGCAGAGCCAGCGAAGTTGGAATCTTAGTTTGCTAAAGTTTTCTGTGTGATGCACTTGAGTAGTTTCTGTATGCCATCCTTGAGAAAATGATACGTTGAATGTTAAAATATATATTATACTTTTGCATATATTTCTGAATAATGATCTTTACATTTAGCTTTGAACTGGAGCGACAGCACGGTGTGTAGGGCGTTTGCCTTGCACGCGGCCAACCTGGGTTCGATTCCTCCGTCCCTCTCAGAGAGCCCGGCAAGCTACCGAGAGTATCCCACCTGCATGGCAGAGCCTGGCAAGCTACCCTTGGCGTATTTGATATGCCAAAAACATTAACAACAAGTCTCACAATGGAGACGTTACTGATGCCCGCTCGAGCAAATCAATGAACAACGGAACTACGGTGCTACACTTAGTTTTATGTACCATAATGAACGGGTCTTCCCTCCCTCCCTCCCTCCCTGCTAGTCCTCGCTCTGTTGTTGGGGCTCACACCTAGCAGTGCTTGGCGTCCATGCAGCCCCAGTGCTGGGTCCAGGTTTCCTACGCGCAGAGCATTGGCTCAGTCTTGCGCCACCTTCACCGCGCCCACCCAGCTGCTGTTCTCAGTGTGTAGGGGGCATTTGGCATTTGGACTCCTGGAAAAAGGAAGATTCCACGTACAAGTGAGGTCACATATTTGTGTTTTTCTGTCTTACTCCACGTCGCATTGTGTCCTAAGCGACCTCCATGTTACTGTCAGTGGCCGGATTTCCTTTTTTTCACAGCTGAATATTATCCCATCATATTTCTCTACCGCCTTTTAAAAGTCCATTCACCCATTGATGGACATACAGGTGACTTCCATATCTTGGCAGTTTTGGGGACAATGCTGCAGTGAACTTGGTACCGAAATCCTCCAGACAGATTGTATTTCCTTAAGATAAATATTCAGAAGTAGAATTGTTGGATGACACGGCAGCTGTGTGTTAATATACTGAGCCATCTCCGGACTGTCGGCCCTGGTGGCTACAACAGCTTACATTCCAGCAGGCAGCACTCTGGGTTTCTCTCGGATTTGCATCATCGCCAACACTTGGTTTTGGGTTGTTTTCTCTCTCACTCTCTTGCTCGTTCTTGTGTGTGTGTGTGTGTGTGTGCGCGCGCGCGCGCACTTGTTTGTTGCCATTCTACTGGATGTGAAGTGATGAAGTGATACCCCATTGTGCCTTGATGATGCGTGATACTGAACCCACGTAGCCATCTCTATGTTGTCTTTGGGAAACTATTTAGATTTTCTTCAATGAACAGATTTTTTTTTCCTACTGAGTTACATGTAATCTTGATAAATTTTGGATAGCAGCTCAGTTGCAGATATTTTTTTTCTCATTCCATGTAAGTTTCCTAAGTTCCGTTTCATTGATTTCTTTTGTTCTATGGAACTTTATAGTTTATTGCCCTGTATAGTTTTGCTTTCGTTGCCTTTCTTTTGTTGTCAGCTACAAAAACTATTTGTCAATACTAATGTCAAGGAGCTCAATCATTTTAGATCTGTGTATTCAAGTCTATAATCCATTTTGAATGTTTCGCTCATGATATAAGATCGTAAACCAGTTCCTGGTTTCAGTTTGCTCAGTACCACTTATTCCAGAGCTGGTTCTTTTCCCTTTGTATGTTTTTGGCTTTTTTTGTTGTAAATTGGTCAGTTACATGTGCATCGATTTACTTTTCAGTTCTGTTTTCTGTTCCATTGCCCTGTGTCTTTTTAGGTCAATACCCTGCCATTTTCATGGCGAAAACTTTGTAATATAGATTGAGGTTGCGCAGTGCTGTGTCTTAAGCTCTGTTCTTTTTCCCCACGATTGTGTTGGCTCGTACCTCTTAGGGTTCCATGCAGACTTTAGGGTTGTTCCATGTTTCTGTGAAAAATGCCACTGGAATTCCATTAGGTTGCTTTTGTATATTATGAACATTAGGGGCATTTCAGCAGTCTTCTAAACTGTGAGCACAGAACATCTTTTCCTTCATTTTTAAAAAATTTTGAATTTCTTTCATAAATATTATTTTCCCATTGTTACTATCTGTCAGAGTATCTCACCCGCCAGAGTATCTATCGAGCCTGGCAAGCTACCCGTGGCGTATTCCATATGCCAAAAACAGTAACAAGTCTCATAATGTAGACGTTACTGGTGCCCGCTTGAGCAAATCGATGAGTTGATGAGCAATGGGATGACAGTGATACAGTGATACTGTCTGTCAAAAACAAATACTGAAAATGATAGCCCATCTATGCTCTTCCTATTCGCTCAGTACTTGCTTTCACATTTTCTTTATCTTGGCCTTCTAAAATACATTTTACCTCCTGATAGGGTACAAATTTGTGCATCTGAAACTAAAAGTTTATGAAATAATTACATTTGCAGTGTTGCTTGTATTATGCTTTCTTTTTCAGTTTTGTTTCCAAACATTCCTCACATTCACTGAAGTTGATCTCATCACACACAGCCTGAAAACGCTGTCCTCGCCCCTTTCACTCGGAGGGACTCTAAGGAACTCTCCCTCCCATTAACAGTTTGAAGCCACTTGTGTCTTCCTGCCTCAGGGTTGCCAGCTAGGCTAAGGGCATGGTGCAAATCAATGACACGTCTGTTCCAGAGATACTATTTGATCACTGATTACAAAGAGACCTAATGCGTAGCTTTGGAGGAAGCTCTTGTCACTGGTGTCCTGTACCCATACACTGGCTGTCTCGTGTGATTCTGAGTATGTGGTGAGGCAAGATGGTACCTGTCCTGTGAAGACTCCCTTGGCCGAGAAGCAGGTCATTGGGACAGGATTCAGATGCGGGGGTCACCCACAGCAGTGCTCAGGAAGCTAGGGAACCAGCTCAGAGCCTTGATGAGAGGTTTGCTACATCTGCCCAGGACTGTATTGATTTCAGTGCCTCCTTTCGGGCGGTATAAAAATAGCTGGGGAGGCGATGCTCATAATTAGATACCTGAAGATCTCTTTGTGAAATCACCCAAGGGCCACATTGGGAACCTTTACTTAAAACATTTACGCTTGCTATTTCATGCCTTTGTAGGCGCAACCCCTTAAAAATTAATAATTCAGATGTGGGAATCCTATATCATATTAATAATTCAGTAAATATTTTCTTCTTTACTTGATGTTTTTTACAGTCTCACTGTAAGTAAAATCTCACTGTTTGCTCCTTTCAAATGGAAGTCTTCGTTCAACCACTACTCTTAGGTGTCCATTCATGACTGCTGTGTATGTATAAGCAATTGTTCCAATTCAGTGGGTTTTTTTGTACATGGGGATCTAATCTCGTCTACGAAAACTTCAAGTATTTTTATTTTATTTTATTTCTTATTGAGTCACTATGAGGCATACGATTATAAAGTTGTTCATGATTGGGTTTCAGTCATACAATATTCCAACACTCGGCCCTCCACCAGTGTTCATTTCCCACCACCAATGTCCCCAAATTTTCCTCCCTCCACCCCACCCCCCAGCCTGCCTCTATGGCAGGCACTTTTCTTCTTCTTTCTCACTCCCCCCCTTTTGTTCTCCCTATCCTTTTGAACATTGTGGTTTGGAGTCCAGGTACTGAGAGGTTACCACGCGTATCCCTTTACCTACTCTGAGCACCCCGTTCTTGTGCAGAGTGATCATTTCCAACTGTCATTGTCTCCGTGTTAGTCTGTCAAAGCTAGACTGTCGTACTTAGGTAAGTGGTGCCAGTTCACATCTGTATCTCTGTCTGATGTGTGGCACGGGCATGGTTAACCATTCAAGTCCTGAATAGGAAGTGCTTGTTTCTCTACCTGGCAGTCCTTATATTCCAATTAGTAGTTTCATCAGAAAGATGCCGGAATAATATCACAGCGGGTAGGGCACTTGCCTTGCACACCGCAGTTCATCCCTGGCACCCCCTACGGTATTCCAGGTTTCCCTTCCCGCCCACCCTCCCCGTGATTCCTGAGCTCAGAGTGAGGGGTACACGCCCTGAGCACTGCCAGGTGTGGCCCCGAAGCCAAAAAAGTGAAAAAGAGGAGTTGGAACGATAACACAGTGGGTAGGGCGTTTGCCTTGCACGCGGCCGACCGGGGTTCGATTTCCAGCATCCCATATGGTCCCCGAGCACCGCCAGGAGTGATTCCTGAGTGCAGAGCCAGGAGTGACCCCTGAGCATCGCCGGGTGTGACCCAAAAAGCAAAAAAAAAAAAAAAAAAAAGTGAAAAAGAAAGATGCTGTAACCGTTCGCTCTCATCACAAGACACTGCTGCCCTGTGGTTTCTTGGGAATCACACCAGTTGCCTTGGACACTTGGAGCCGCTAATTCAGTTCTTTTCTTGTTCCCATTGCTTGCGTCTGTGTCTCGGAACCCGAGTCCACATTTCAGACAGGGAGTTGTGATTGTCTTTCCCTAGAGATCTAAATATGGCAGCAGGTTTTAGTGACTGACCCCCCCCCCCCCCACACACACACACAAAAAGTTGAAATATTTTAATGCTATTTAAGTGTAGGGCTACTCTCTATAAAATGACTCGGGTGGGGGGAAAAGCTGGAGAGATGACCTAAGAGCCTCTCTGCGGGTGGGGAGCCCAGCTTCAGCCCCCTTGCCCCTCCCCCCAACAAACTAGAATGATTGGATATATACAGTTCAACAGTGTTTTCCTTTTCTTTAAAGACGTTGATTATGATTATAAATCCCTTTTCTAAATATCAAAATGGGGCTGGACGCGAAGATAACTTTATCCTCCTTAGAGCTAGGCAGGACTGTTGAAGAAGTTGATTCCAGGGGAAGATTTGGGGTGTTCTTTTTGTTTGATTTGGTTTTAGGGCCACACCTGCCGTTACGCAGGGCTTACTCTGACCCTGTGCTCAGGGGTCACTCCTGGAAGAGCATTTGGGGTGCTGGCACTGGGTGAGAACCGGGTGAGCTGAGTGTCAGGCAAGAGCCCTGGGGGGCTGGACTCTAGCTCCTCCCCCCCCCCCTCAGTGCAAGGTTTATCTTTGTGTAAGAGTTGTCTCATCAACATCAAATACTGTGGTTCTCCTCGCTTCATTTGCATAGCATTGCCCTGAGCATTATGCAAAATAAGTACAAGATAGTATCTTTGTCCTTCTGGAATGCCAGAATGTACTCTAAGTGAAGAGCTGTTTGACAGCGTTGTTAATTATGTATAGGCAGAAAGACATTTTTAAAAACAATTTGATTTCTAAGTTTCCAAGGTACTTTCCCTCCTCCCCACCCCTGTTGCTTTTGCTCAGCCACCCTGGCAAAGGAATTTTCATAGGTTGGAAATCAAAATTGTATCTAGAAGCCTGATGCCTGTATATTTACTTTGTTATATTTAGTGCATTTGAATCCTCCCTGGAAATGAGATCCCATCTTCTCTTTGTCTTGTTTGTACAGTGGTTTAAACATGGTTTTTTTTTTTTCTTGTCTTGTTTTAGGAAGCATTGTAGCAAAGTAAACTGATCTATGGAAAACTGATAAAACAGAATTGATTAGTGTGTGTGTGTGTGTGTGTGTGTGTGTGTGTGTGTGTGTGTGTGTGTGTGTGTGTAGGGGGGTAAGAAATCTGGGAGACTAGCTAAAGATAAAAGCTTGTTATCAGGAGTGGTCTGATTAGATTAAGAAGCAAAGATCATTTTGATCTCCCTATCATCTTTTTTTTTTTTTGCTGTTGTTGTTCTGTTTTGTATTTTCTAAAACAAACTTTCTTATAATTTTGTATAAAACTACATCCCGAGAGGGAGTCCCACACACACCAATCTCTAGTTTGTGAGCCAAGACTCCGAACCAGCTTTGTCCCCGGCGCGGAAGGACGGGCGGTGTAGACTCGGGGAAGAAGAGGCCTTTGAGCTAGTGTTTGAGGTGCAGGAGACCAAGAATTCCCCAGGGGTCCTTCACTCACGCCCCCTGGTACCCGTGCCCTCAGTGCCTGGCATCCTGCATCCGAGAGCCTTCTCAGAGGCAGCTCTCACTGGCCGCCGCCCCCTGGGGCATGCCGGGGTGGTCTTCAGCTCGCCTCTGGATGCAGCCGTGGCTGGCACGAAGCTCTTTGCAGAGTGTAGGTGTGGGCTGAGCTGGGGGGTGGGAGGTGTTGCTGTGACTGGCAGCGCTCCTGTGCTGTCCCCCCTCCCCGCCCCCAAAACCGCTGGTCCCCATCTTCCTCCGCCCCTGCCCCGTACACCAGGCCCTTAATGGATCTTCCCACAGAAAGGTCCCCACCCTTTTTTAAAAAAAATTCTCCCTATCAAGTAGGTATTTACTCATAGATTTATAAATGTCTTGCAGGCTGAATAAATAGATGTGGGGTCCTAATATCTAGTAACTTGAAAACAAGTGTTTTTTTT
Organism: Sorex araneus; assembly: GCF_027595985.1. Classification (NCBI taxonomy): domain Eukaryota; kingdom Metazoa; phylum Chordata; class Mammalia; order Eulipotyphla; family Soricidae; genus Sorex; species Sorex araneus. The sequence goes on from NC_073302.1 coordinate 290,052,365, forward strand.
TTTTTCTTTTTGGCTTTTTGGGTCACACCCAGCAATGCTCAGGGTTTGTTCCTGGCTCTGCACTCAGGAATCACTCCTGGTGGTGCTCGGGGGACCATATGGGATGCCGGGGATTGAACCCAGGTCGGCCGCGTGCAAGGCAAACGCCCTAGCCACTGTGTTATCGCTCCGGCCCCAAAACAAGTGTTGTTTTTTTTTTTATTTGAAAACAAGTGTTTTTAGATATAGTTTCGCTCTATATTCCCTCCTACTCATATTCTTTTTCTTCTTCTTTTCTTTTTTAATTTTTTTAATGAATCACCATGAGGTAGTTACAGACTTAAAACGTTTGTGCGTACGTTTCAGTCATACAGTGATCGAGTACCCATCCCTCCACCAGTGCCCATTCTTCACCCATGTTCCCAATATCCCCCCTACCCACCCCCCGCCTTTGTGGTAGGCACATTCCCTCTTTCTCTCTTTTTTTGGGTGTTACGGTTTGCAAAACGGGTGCTGAGTCCCTTTAAAAGGCCAGTCTGGGTCTTTGTGAGGAAGGGTCTCAGCGTGGCGAAAGGGGTCGATTCTCGCCCACTCACCAACGCATCCTCTTAGGCCCGGGGCCGGAATGGTAGCACAGCGGGGAGGGCGCTTTCCCTGCACACGGCTGACCCAGGTTTGATCCCCGGCATCCCATGTGGTCCCCTGAGCACTGCCAGGAGTAACTCCAGAGTGCAGAGCCAGGAGTAACCCCTGAGCACTGCCAGGTGTGGCCCCAAAAACAATACAGTAAAAACCAAATAGCACATCCTGAGGATCCCTCTGTGCCCCCTCCCCAAACTGGCTTGGAGAATCCCACGTAGGTTTTCTTTTCCCTGTAGGACCCCCGGTGGGTAGCCCCCTCCTGAGAGGTGACCCTGTGTCTCCGGCTGGGCCTGTGCCCGTGGCCGGCATGTTCGTCCGCAGTGCCCTCACCGTCTCTGAGGGTGTGGCACTGGGGCAGGGAGGTGCAGGGGCACTTCTGAGCGCCCCCTGAGGTGCCCTGTGTTACTGAGGACCCTGCCCAGGCCGGTCCCCTTGCTGCAGAGGCTCGGGTGGCACCTAGGGTTTAGCGGCAGTCTCTCTCTTTGAACTCGCCGCTCTGTTAACGTGGGTCCCAGAGCCTCAGGAACCGAACATTTTATTGAAAAGGTGACATTTGTTTAATTAAGCGCGCTGGATTGAAGATGGTTTCAGCCTCTTGGACACAGTTCTTGTTGGGAAGTAGGATCTGCCGCCCCTCCCCTTCCACCAGGGATGGGATGGGGTCGGGGAGATATTGGGGACACTGGTGGTGGAGAATGTGCACTGGTGGAGGGATGGGTGTTCGATCGTTGTATGACTGAAACTCAAACATGAAAGCTTGTAACTGTATCTCACCGTGATTCAGTTAAAAAAATCTCCTGGCTGAGCTCCGCCCAGTTCCTGATCCAGAGCACCGTGAAGTAAGCATGACATGGCTCTGTTGGGTTGCCGTGTGTTTTCTTTTTATTCCGAAGAGGGGGCTGCAGGGCTCAAGGGACCCCGAGGTCCCTGCTCATGGTGTACACGGATGCTGGGACCCCGGGCTCCAACCAGCCCAACAGTGCTCGGGGACCCTGTGGTGCCAGGGTGGGGCAGGGTCAGCCTTGGGCAAGGTCTGTATGCCTTAACCCCTGTAACTACCTCAGCTGGGGAGTGGGGGTGGTGTCACTTTTAATTAGCACCAGTTATCTGGAAGCATCAAGCATTTGGGGGGCAGCACGTTGGCAGTTTAGAAATGACCTTGATAGACGAGTGCAGTTGGGTTCCTTGGATCACCTCGTCACAGTCCTTCGAGCATGTCTGTTGAAGAGTGAGCAGTGGCCGCCCGTGGGATGCGGTGGACGGACACAGGCCACCAAGCCCCACGGTGCATCGTCCCTGTGTCTCTTCACTGTCTGCCTCCACGCCACGTTCAGTTTTATTAAGAACGTAACTTTCAAATGCAGTTTCTCAGAAACACCTGAGTGTACGTGTGGGCCCTTGGTGCGGGCTCCTAATAACGGCCTGGGCTCCCCCAGCCCCCCGCATGCGGCCTTGAGTGTGTCATCAAAGGGATGACACGTACCGGCCGAGTCACGTTGACGAAACAAGCGTCTTGCACTTAGATTCTGGTCCCGTGCTTCAGCGCTGCTCAGACCTGACGCCGCGTGTTGGATTTAGGACCAGAAGTCCCTTCAGACCGTCGGATTGTACTGGGGGACATTTCCCTCACACGTCTCTGGAAGGCCTTGAACCCGAGAATCCAGGTCAGCATCGCAGCAGCAAGAGCAAGTGGGCAAGTGGACAGTGCGGCCCCCCATGGGGCCAGCTGCTGTCTGTTCTCATAGAAGCAGGTAGATTCGGGCAGGAGGGTTGGTGAGTGTGTGTTTCTGAAAGGGGAGCAGTGGGCCGAGTCAGTTTGGGAACCCTCTGCTCCCATGTCCCACATGAAAAAGAATCGAAAACGGGGTGTGTCAGCGCGCAAACAGGTCGGACGTGTTCCTTTGGTCTGTTGACGGGGAGACGTTTGCTTCCAAACACCGCACTGCCGGTGAGAGCTGCCCTACTGGAAAATCATCCCTTCTCCAGCTCTTCCTCCTGTGCGCCAACACGAGTCAAGAATTATTTCCCAGGGGCTGGAGCGATAGCACAGCGGGGAGGGCATTTGCCTTGCACGTGGCTGACCCGGGTTCGATTCCCAGCATCCCATATGGTCCCCCAGCACCGCCAGGAGTAATTCCTGAGTGTAGAGCCAGGAGTAACCCCTGTGCATCACTGGGTATGACCCAAGAAGCAAAAAAAAAAAAAAAAAAAAGAATTATTTCCCAGGCCTGAGAGATGGTTCAGTAGGCAGGCGCCGTGTATGACCCCAAACAAACAAACAAACAAAAAAAATGGATTTGAAAAAAGAATCGTTTACTGTGCTGGAGAGACTCCCACCACCTCCGTAGTATAAAACTTGTGCAGACCTTGGTATCCTGCCATCACTGATGTAAACTTCAGAGGCTTGGGGCAGAAGCAAGGCTTTAGCCCCGCTCTGGCAAGCCTGTCTCAGTTTGAGGGTTCTGTTCTCTGTTTACTTTTTGTTTCCTCGCATGACTTCAGGAGCCAAGGTTTGCAGTCTAGTGGCCCCGCCTTCGCAGTTTGGAGCTCGAAGATGCATCGATGAAGGAAGATGCTTCTGTTCAGGGAAGATGGAATGTGACAGCCTCTGATGCTGGCGGGAAATGTTTCCCCCTGTTTTTCTAAAGTAAATTGGTGGTCTTCGACTAGGATGCGATTAGAGGCTCCCAAACCTCCTGTGGCCTGCCTCCCCCCTTATCAGGAAAAAAAGAATCACTCATCACCCGCCCCCGCAATCTACCTTCTTTAAGGGAACACACAAGAAGTTCCTCCCATTACACTGGGGGCTGCCACCACTCCCCTCATCACTCCATACCATCTGGGGTGACGCCCCCCACTTTGGGAAGCACTGGTCCAGATCACAGTTTCTCAGTCTGCACCGTGTGGACCCTCAAGCTACACCAGGGAGGCCACAGGTGAAAAATCACATAAATGTGGGACCCCACGTGAGAGAGAGAGACTAGAGAGGGAAGTTGCACGACGGGGACCAGAGACGGGACACAGCAGAATAGCATCGCGGTCGAGAAGGGGGAGAAACACCGAGTGCAGATAGACTTCACCGTCCTTGCCAAAGAAAAAAAAGGAAGCCAGAAGTAGATGCATCTTGTACATTTTTTAGGTACACCACCAGAATTAAGGTTCTAGGTAACATGGTTTGCAATAATGCAGCAAAAATAATGAACACCGATTCCATAGTAGCACTGTAGCACTGTCATCCGTTGTTCATCGATTTGCTGGAGCGGGCACCAGTAACATCTCCATTGTGAGACTTGTTACTGTTTTTGGCATATCAAATATGCCACGGTAGCTTACAGTATCCATATTATCGTCTATGGAGAATTCACACCAAGTCTCTGGAACCCTGTGCCATCCCAACAGTGCCCTCTTCACTTACTGGTACAGTTAACCAGTATGTACCAGTACGGATGCCACCTTCACTTACTGGTACAGTTACCAACCATCACTTTACTTGCCGTATTGCCAAAGTAATCATTCATATTTCATTGCACACCTGAGGACTCTGAGGCCTCAGCAAGCTCGCAGAGCGGAACTTCCTTCCTGGCCTTCTAAAGCCAAGCCTTGTGCTTTCTCCCTCTGTCTTGACTTTAGCCAGTGACTGACATTGTGACTGGGCTTCACTGTCATTCCAGGGTTCGGCTTTGGCTGGCCATTGAATCGCAACCCTCTGTTTTTCTGAGATGGTGGGTTGTGGGGTGAGTAGTCTCACCAAGCAGAGGTTGAAGATAATTATTGCACAGGATAGAGGGGTGAGAGAGGGGTGCAGGTGGGACCAAGGAGGCAAGGGCTCTGGCGAGGTTATTATGGAGATGAAAGGGGGTTTCGGGTGGGAATGAAGATGACGGGACAGGTTTCTCACACCCTGTAATTCTTGCTTTTCCATTCCCTTGTAAGCACTCCCTGTCAGATCCTAGGCCTGGCCTCTCCTCCCCGGCCTGATGACTATTAGAAATGATGAGCACTTTTGATGACCACCCTTTCCTCACTCCCTGTAATGCTTCCTCAACATCTCAGTTGTCCTTTTATTTAGTCATTGTAGTCATTGGTCCAAATGCTTCAGCTCATTATTCTCCATCGTGTCACCTCAACGTTCTTCCAGTTGAGAGATTTGGGGGCGTGGGAAGAGGAGAGAGGAGAGTGACCCCTTTTTAATGGGCTTTACCAATCTTACAGCCCGTGGGCTAACCAGGTAAGGCATGGTGTATGTAATTGATGTCTTCCTGTTGACGGTTGGAAGGAAATGCTAATTCTGTTGGGTCGATGACTTAAGTTTTCTTGAAATCCAGTGTAGTGACAGGGTGGTTTGGTTTGCTTTTAAGTTTCCTTTGGTGCAGCTTTAAAATAAATATTCCAAGATCTTACTGGAGACAAACAAAAAAATCAGAGCAAATAGTTTCCGATTGTAATATCAGCATTGCAAAGAAGTCTAATTTCTTCATAGCTTTGATGCATCTTTAAATATTCTCTGTTCAAGAGTAGTAGTGAAAAAAAGTATTTTAATTGAACTTCATAGCAGATACATATGAATTTTCATTCAGAAACATTTTGTCCAAGAGTTCTGAAATGAAAGAAGGCCGAGAAGACAAATCCTATAATTTTATCTAGACATGAATTTAGATGACATTTTAAATAGCTTGCCTATTCCTAAGCAGTTGACTCAATTTAGTCTTCTCAAATGCAATCACTGGGCTTGTTTTTAATGCGTAGGTTTCAGATTTTGACTCTCCCTAAAGATAAAATACTTCTTTTATGTCTAAACACCTTTGTTACTCTGACACATGAAAGCTATCTTTCATAGATGTGTCCAAGCTTGAATTTTCCGTACTGTTTAATTATGTAAGAAGCAAACTTTGTCGACAGGCTTCAAAAGGACATATTTTTGATTAGATGGACATCAAAATGTAGGTTCAGTCCAAGCTACCATTAAAGTACCAGGTGTAGGCCAACAGCTGCCTTCTTTTATTTTTCATGTACTTGAAGTGCCTTCTCTTTTTTTAGATTGAATGATACTACTTTGTCATATATATTACCAGGATCTTTACTTAATCTTTGTCTTACCTTTTCACTCCCTTAATCAGTTGTTCTAATGAGCATACTTTTTTTTGTTCTTTTTGGGTCACAGCTGGCAATGCACAGGGGTTACTCCTGGCTCAGGAATCACCCCTGGCGGTGCTCAGGGGACCATATGGAAATCTGGGAATCGAACCCAGGTCGGCCACGTGCAAGGCAATCGCCCTCCCCGCTGTGCTATCGCTCCAGCCCCAGTGAACATGAATTCTTAATGAAGTCTGGTTCCTTCGTGTTTTATGATCATGGTTTTCACTGTTTAATTAGGTCTTTGCCCTCCAGGACTGCAAAGATCCATTTTCCGTATTTCCTGGAGGCAAATGAAGGCCGATGGTGGACTTTTTTCTCTCTTGATGTTCTGGGATGTGAGGGAGCTGGGGCCGGGGATGCCCTCACAGGGCTGTCAGTGAACCCCAAGGTTTGTGCAGAACTGTGAGCACAGCCTTGTCAGAAACCAGGCAAGGCAAGTGTGAGTCTGTTTCTGGGCGCTCTCACCTTTGCCCTTTTTCTGCTCTCTTTTATATGTTCAAACCACATTAACTAAATTATCGTCATTTGATAAAGTCTAGTATCTTGTACTTACTCCTACAGTTTTTTTTTTCTCATTTGCATTGGCTACTCTGGCTATGCTGTTATTTTGTAGACTATTTTGCACTTCCCAAAGGACATTTGTCTGTTCCTACCCTCCCCCCCCCATCCCCAAATTGGTAAAATACCTGGGGGTACTTTGGGATTCCATGGAAGTTGTCAGTTTGTGCAGAATTGGCGTGTTAATTATATTGAAGCTTCCAATCAGTCATTGTTGCATCCTTCAATTCATTTAGGTCTTCTGTAATTACCCTGAGCAGTTGTTGGTAATTTCTATTGTAAGGGCTTTATATCACTGATTAGATTTATATCTGATTTCTGATCTTATTAGGTGCTCCTGTAAATACATTTTTTTAAACGGATCTTCGAATTTTTTTCTATTTCTAACACAGGGAATTTCTGTAAATGTTTTGATTTCCTAGCTACTGCCTTGCTTTTAAAAGCAGTCATGTTTAGCACAGGCTAGGAACTTACTAGTATTTTAAGGACTTGTGGGGTGGTGTGTGTGGGGGGGTGTTCTAGCAGTGCTCAGAGGCTTGGGGGCCACTCCCCGTGATAACTCGGCCCAGTTTAGTTTTCAAATATTGAGCTAGCCTCGCATCCTGCAATAATCCCCACCTGATCTTGCCTATAATTCTTCTGCTATGTTTCTAGATCGTATTGATTCAGGTTTTAATAGAGGTGTCTGGCATGTATATTCATGAGAGGGGTATTCCTTCTTCATTTTTGTTACCAGGATAAATTGTGACATGCCCTGCCTTTTCTGGAAACCATGGCAGAGAAACTTTTTTTTAGCATGTTTGTGATTCATCTGTGCCCAGCCACCTCTTGGGGAAAAGAGTGCTCTTCGAGCTCAGTGCTGGAGCGGTCACAGAGCTGGCCCTGTCACATGTCTCGTATTGTCGTGATGGCCTGGATGGTGTTCCCCTTCCTTCTCCCTGCCGGCCCAGTCAGGCGCCCCATCTCTGCCTCACTCCCCCAAACCTCAGAACTTCCTTTTCTTTCTTAAGCTGGGATGTTCGGCCCGAGAACCTCAGGCTGTTAGACCGACACAGTAATTGCTTCCTCCCATCTTAGGAGGACCTAAGGGATAGGCGTTGGGGGGTGGAGGGTAGATACTGTTGGGTGTTTTGTGTTGACTCTTCTTCCTGTCAGAAAGCATTGGGTTTTTATTGCTATTATTAAAAAAATAAAAGTAGTAATATTTTTTAACCCTTTTAAAGGTCTGATTAAAGAAACCGGAAAGCTCCCCCAGAACACATGGACCAAAGGTCTGAGACCTCACCTGGCACAGGCAGGGGGGCAGGGAGGAGCAAAGTGTAGAAATAGGAGTTTATTGGGGTGCACTGGCCCAGGCACGCGTCCTAGGGAGAGACTAAGTGGATTCTCAAGTTGCATTGGGCAGGAAAGGTGACAGACCAGTGAGAGCGGTACCCTGGTAAGCACAGGACGTGGCCTGGGAGCTGCCGGGCTTGGGGGGGACCCCGAGGGGGCAGGGCGAGCTCTGATTCCGGGAAAGTCACTTTCATCAGCCAGCAACCATTTGGTCCCGAGCAAACCTTGACAATCGACAGGCTTCGTTTCATTCATCAACTCTAGACATAGGGGCTGGAGCGATAGCACAGCGGGTAGGGTGTTTGCCTTGCACGTGGCCGACCCGGGTTCGATTCCCAGCATCCCATAGGGTCCGCTGAGCACCGCCAGGGGTGATTCCTGAGTGCAGAGCCAGGAGTAACCCCTGTGCATCGCCGGGTGTGACCCAAAAAGAAAGAAAAAAAATCAACTCTAGACATAGACCTAAGTGTCAGGCAAAAGTGGAAGGCTAACATGTTATGTTTCGCACAGGCTAGGACTTGCGGGGGTGGAGGGGTGTTGCTGTAAGAAATAACTGTAGAATCTCTGGCGTAATCTCTCGGAAAGTCCAGTGTGAGTGGCAGGGATCTTATGACTTACTCAGGAGTTTGGACCTGGGAGCACCCAGCTATCAAAAGATTCCCCGGGTCACCAGTGAAGAGATCTGGAGAAATTCAGGAGTAATATTAAGGCACACTTGAAGCAGAGTAATCTCAGTAGGATTTCTGGAATAAACCTAGAGGCAATGAGGTCACCATTTCTATGAGAAATTTGTTTAGTAAATTTTGGGGCCAGAGCGATAATACAGCAGGTAGGACTCTTGCCTTGCAGGCAGCCGACCTGGGTTCGATCCCCACATCCCCTGTGGTCCTCCCAAGTCCACCCGTAGTTCTGGGTGCAGAGCCAGGAGTAACCTCTGAACACAGCTCGGTGTGTCCCCCACCCCAAGAACCCCACCCCATTTGTTTAATAAGCTTCAAGCTAAGAGGAGTTATTTTCTTAGAAACTCCCTGATGCCCTAAAAGTTCCATTGCAAGGAAGATTGCTGTGGCTAACCAGGATTGTTTTAACGGAGAGCATGAAGCAGGAGAGGAGGTGTGGCATTTGGCAGTGCCCCTTGGGCCCTTCTGTTCTCAGCCATGAGAGAAAATGTGTTTAGAAGAGCAGGAGTTTACCCGCGAGTCAGTGCTGATTTCTTTCTTCTTCTTTTGGTCAGAAAATACCTGCCTTGCCCCCTCCAGCAAGTTCCATTTGCCCAGTCTGTGTCATACAGTCTCGAGAATCCGTCCTGCGTCTCATTTCTTTCCACTGTTGGTGATGCCACAGCCGTCCCCTGCCTGGAGAGCCGCCGTCTCTGTCCTCCCGGGCCCAGAAAATCCATTTTCTGTGTATTAGCCACACTGACCTCTTAAGCACATGTAGCGTGTAACTCGCTGCCAAAAGTCTTTCCGCCTTTATGTTTTCTCTTAATTTCTTTTCTTCCTTTCCCTCCCCTCCCCGGGCCCCTCCTTCCTTCTGGGCCGCCGGCTCTCAGAGCACGGAGCCGTCTCCCTGGCACCTTTCAGTGGCTTCTCTTATCCGTAGACCCACATCCCTCGAGCCTCCTCCCGTTACCCTTCTCACACCTCGCGCTTCCCGCCTCTCCTGCTCTTGTCAGAGTCCGGCGTCGACCACCCCTCGAGGACAGAGCCCATAATGCAAATCACATGGCGAGGTTTATGGTTCCAGCTAGCTGGGGTCCAAGTATCCGTCCGGCACGGCGGGGTTCAACAAGGACCCGAGCCCTAGGTTCAGCCAGTCCTTACGCTTCACTTTGGCAAGGCAGCATCACGCAGCAATTTTCTATTACCTGCAGTGTACACGTATGTTTGTTGTTGTGGTTTTGGCCCGCGACATCCGGCCCAGCTCCCTGACAGTTACGTTCCGGAGACCTCATCTTATTCCGGACATGTCATCTTTGACGAGAGCATCTGGTTTTCCTGCTTTTCTTGCTCCTGGAAGAGAGAGGCCTGAGTCACCCAGAAGGACACAACGCCTGTCGTGGCGGGTCTCCCGGCTACGTGGGTCCTGACACTCTGGTGCTTTAGCGAGGCTGATCATCTTGTATGCATCTTCTCACTCCTCAGACCTTCCTTCTGCCTGAATTCTCAATTCCTTCCTGTCAGTTGTTCTTTTTCCCTCCCACAACTCTCAACATTTAAGTTGCTTAGACTTGTCTGGATCCAAATCTGGATCGATTTTATCTCCTCCTCCCGTGATCACTTCATGTAGTTTTGGCTTATCCAAGTTACTCGGTTCTTAAGAGTACTCGTTTTCCATATATTGTTTCTCTGTTGTGTTTCTTCTAACTGGACTTTAGCACCAGGTCAAGTTAGATGATCTCATTGTCCCAGCTCCTTAGTTCATACTTAGTAAACACTACAGAATGGGGGCCAGAGTGATGGGACAGCGGGTGGGGAATCTGTCTTGCCTGCAGCCAGCCTGTGTTCCGTCTTGGCACTGCCCCAGGTGGTCCCCTAAACCTGCCAGGAGTGACCCCTGAGCACAGCAGAGTAAGCCTGGCCCAAAACAATCAAAAAAAGAAAAGAAAGAAAATTCTGCAAAATAAAACCCAACTAAGTGGAAGAAATGAGAACAGAGACAACAGACACAGAACTCAAGAAACCAAGGGGACTAAACTCCCAGTTCTCAGGAGCTATGAAAATGAGGGGGCTGGAGCAATAGCACAGCAGGTAGGGTGTTTGCCTTGCACGAGGCTCACCCGGGTTCGATTCCCAGCATCCCATATGGTCCCCTGAGCACCGCCAGGGGGTGATTCCTAAGTGCAGAGCCAGGAGTAACCTCTGTGCATTGCTGGGTGTGAGCCATAAAGCAAAAAAAAAGATAAGCCTCCAGTAGACTAATAACCAAGGAAAAAAGGTGACACAAATTAGTCTCACTGAAGGGAAAGAGGGAGGCCACCGCAGAAGCTCCCGACACCAAATGAACGTGCCCCTGCAGTGGGAACCCTCCCGCCCCCCGACAGAGTTTACTCGCATGACATCATCCATGCCTGTTTGCAGACAGCAGCCTGCTTCTGTGGGTGGACCTTATCGTCCCGAAACATCTGCCCGGCCTCTTAACCTCTCCAAACTCCTTCCCCTCCTGTCTGACTCAGCCTTATCTCCTGCAGCTTTCAGGGAAGAATCTTGGCTTGTCAATTTCCCCCTCATCTGGGGCTGCCCTCTCAGTTGCTGGGGCCCTGCCGTCAGAGCTTAGGTTAAGTGCCGCCTCTTCAGAAATGCCGTACTTCCATAGACAGCTGTTGGGCCTGAATTAGAGAATTCACATTTGGTACCACGAAGAATTGGAGAGAGATGTGGTTTCATTAGTTTACTTTTTTGTTTGGGGGGGAATCACACCCAGTGGTGCTCAGGACTTACTCCTGACTCTGCACTCAGGGGTCGAACCCAGGTCAGCCACGTGCAAGGCAAGCACCCTACTCGCTGTGCTGTTACTTTGGCCCCATATTTCATAGTTTTCTAAAGTTAAAAAAAAAAAAAACGACTCATTGCTTTGAGTCTTCCTTTTCAGATATTTGATGCAGTAATTTCCCTGCATGCTCTGCTTTAGCTGCCCTCTCCCAGCCCCCCGCCCTCCCCCCCACACACACGCAGGAGATTTGGGCATGTTGCTTTGTCTTGTCTAGCCCACTGCATTTTTTCCCCTGATTTTTCATGTGCTGTCTATGCTTTGAGGGGTCCTTTAGAAGCTTGTTAATAATAACATGAGGGTGGGACTGGAGCAACAGCACAGCGGGGAGGGCGTTTGCCTTGCACACGGCCGACCCGGGTTCGATTCCCAGCATCCCATATGGTCCCTTGAGCACGGCCAGGGGTAATTCCTGAGTGCAGAGCCAGGAGTGACCCCTGAGCATCGCTGGGTGTGACCCAAAAAAGCAAAATATATAATAATAATAATAATAATAATAACAACAACATGAGGGTTATTGACAAGGGTTCCGTTTTCAGATATCTGTAGTTGCTGGTTTCTGTCGAGTCCCATTAGGTCTAAGGACATACTCTGTGTCCTTTCAGTTCTTGGCACGCGTGGGAGTTGCTCTCGATAGCCAACAGTAGGGTCTGTCTTCGAGACGGTTCCGGGGCTGTGTGCAGAGGCCGGGCTCTGCTTTCGTGTGCTGGCACACTTTCCGGGAGGTCCGTGCGGTCAAGGTGCCCGATGGCCTTCTGCGCAGCGGCTGCTGGACCCCTCCTCCTTCTCCTTCCGGAGACCAACGACTCCGGGGCTTGTAGACGCGGGTACGGTTCACATTCGCATAGACTCTGGCGGCGCCAAGGCCACAGGTTCAGATCCGAGTCGGCACATTGTTGGTGCTCAAGGTCCGGAAATGACCAGCCAGGCTCGGACACGGCCCGCACCAGATTCCCGTCCACATGCCTGCCGGGGCTCGTGTCCCTACCTGGGGCTGAGGGGAAGAGACCTGGGACGTTGTCCCTCCCTCTGGGGCCTGGGGAGAGCCGTTCCCCTCATTCCGAGCCAAAGGTTTTCTTGCCGCCTGTTCCGCGGCTGGCGCTGCCCACCAGCCCAGCCGGCCGGGGTCCATGCTCTGAACTGGGGCAGCGGGCAGAGGGAAGGGGTGTCCGTCTACGCACAGGCCTCGGGTCCGGGCAGCCCCTTGTTCCTGGCCTTCTGGGGAGTTTGAATTCCTCGGAGTCATGCGTGGTGCCTCAGGAGCAAAAAGAGCACCCAGAGGAGAAGCGTCCCCTGCACACGCGTCTCATCCCCTGCACACGTGTCTCGCCCCCTGCACACCCTGCACATGCGTCTCGCCCCCTGCACACGCATCTCGTCCCCTGCACACGCGTCTCGTCCCCTGCACACGCATCTCGTCCCCTGCACACGCGTCTCGTCCCCTGCACACGCGTCTCGTCCCCTGCACACGCGTCTCGTCCCCTGCACACGCGTCTCATCCCCTGCACACGCATCTCGCCCCCTGCACACCCTGCACATGCGTCTCGCCCCCTGCACACGCATCTCGTCCCCTGCACACGCATCTCGTCCCCTGCACTCACGTCTCGTCCCCTGCACTCACGTCTCGTCCCCTGCACACGCATCTCACCCCCTGCACACGCATCTCGTCCCCTGCACACACGTCTCGTCCCCTGCACACGCGTCTCGTCCCCTGCACACGCGTCTCGTCCCCTGCACACGCATCTCGTCCCCTGCACACTTGTCTCGCCCCCTGCACACGCGTCTCGTCCCCTGCACACACGTCTCGTTCCCTGCACACGCATCTCACCCCCTGCACACGCATCTCGTCCCCTGCACACACGTCTCGTCCCCTGCACACGCGTCTTGCCCCCTGCACACCCCCCTGGCTCCCTCCCCGTCTGCCCACCTTGCCCCACTCTCCAGAGCGTGTTCTCTGCTGCTTGTTTTTTCGACTTGGGCCTTATTTTCTACTTGAAATCAGTGAGAGGTGAAGGCGCTAGTGGATTTATGCTCACTTGGTTAGACACACAGGCAGTCCCCGCGTGGCCTTCTGCTAATAGATTTTATTCCTTTAAAGTCCTGTCGGGCCGGGCGGAGAGGAGGGCGTCGGAGACGGAGCAGGGGCCGTCTCACTGTGTCTCCCGCTCACCGTGTGCGCAGTTCTTTGGTGCGGGGTCTGCCGTCTGACACCACCATGCAGGTGGGGCTTTCTTTCATCATTCAGGTTAAATGACCAGAAATGCCCTTTGATGATGATATTCTGTCACTTCGAAACAAGTCAGCTAGTTCATAGAGGGAGAATCTTACTTTGGCTTGTGTTTGCCACCTTTATAGGTAATCTTGGTATTTCACGCGAGCAGACCCTGGAAGGAAACTTTGATTCCTAGTCCAACAATCCTCTCTCTCTCTCTATCTCTTTCTCCCTCTCTCTCTTTCTCTCTCTCTCTCCCTCTCTCCCTCTCCTTCCCTCTCCCTCTCTTGCTCTCTAGCCCTCTCGCTCACTCTTCACTCTCCCTCCTTCCCTCCTTTCTCTCTCCCCCTCCTCTCTTATTCCTCCCCTCTCTCCTCTCTCTCCCTCTCCCTGTCTCGCTCTCTAGCCCTCTCACTCACTCTCCCTCCTTCCCTCCTCTTTCTTTCTCCCCCTCCTCTTCCTCTCTCCCCCCCCCCCCTCTCTCTTTAGAACCTCCATGATACTCGGCCCTAAGGGAGAGGAAATAGTTTAAATGAAAGCACTGATGGTTGTTAGAGATGTCTGTTTGTTGAAACTGTGTGCGCACATGTGTCTGTTCAAAGAATCACACACATGCATGCACACACGCACATACAAACACACAGAGTGTGTGAAGACAAAGGTTCATCAGATTTCTCTGTCAATGAAAAAAATGGATGACTGGAGCCGTCGGACGCTTTAATGGGGAAGAAGTAAATTATGGTACAGAGCCTATAAAACGAAATGCCTCTTGGCCATTAATTCAGTGTTTATCAGTTACTGACCTGGAAAGGTCCATGATACCAAAGGAAAATTAAAGCTACTAAATATTATTAGCCTGACCTTTTTTGAAAAAGTGTTTTCTACAAGCACATGTAGAAAAATAGTATGGAAGTGTATGTCCCAAAATAGAGTGATCATTCACACTGAGGTGCGATTAAGCATATTTTCATTTTCTTTACCTATTCAGATATTTCCAGGGAGTTTTTTTTTAAAGTCTTATTTAATATCAGGAAGGAGGGAAGCAGAACCTATTTTTATGTGAAGGAAGAGGAAAGATTTTTATGTTTCATAGTCTGAAAACAAAGAATCTTAAGAGATTCTTAAGGGGGACATGATGTTGGATCACGGGCAGTAAATAGGGATTAATCTTTTGTGTTTTTTGGGGTGCTGGGAGTGGGGGCAGCCACCCCCTAAGGTTCAGGCCTTACCCCTGGCTCCGCACTCAGGTATTCTGTTGGGGGGCTCGGGAAATGCACCCGGGTGCAAGGGAAGCACCTTGCCCGCAGGACACAGTCCGTTCCAGGGATAAACCATTTAACGCTGATGTTTACAGATCTGACAGGTCAGGGTAGCCACGTGCATTGGAATTCCCTGCCCCTGACTGTGTTCTAATGCAGTGACCATGTGGTAAACTTGTCACCTGTAACGGAAGTGGCTGGGCTAGAGCAATAGCACAGCGGGTAGGGCGTTTGCCTTGCACTCAGCCGACCCGGGTTTGATTCCTCGGCCCCTCTCAGAGAGCCTGGCAAGCTCCCCGTGGCGTACTGGATATGCCAGAAACAGTAACAACAGGTCTCACAATGGAGATGTTACTAGTGCCCGGTCGAGCAAATAGATGAGCAACGGGATGACAGTGATCCAGTGAAGTGGCAGAAGTTTGGACTGTTTTCCTATAAATTCTCTTGGTAGGCGAAATTTTTAACCCTGGGTGGAAGATTGAAGAAGAGGACCTCTCTACGTATTTTTAATTCTCATTTCTGAATGCAAAGAGAGTTGCAGCTGAACCAGTGAAAGCCACTTGGAGCCCAGTGGCCCCTTAGTCCTCTCCCCTGCTGCTGCCCTGTCCGTGCCACCTCACTCTCCTGGTGAAGAAGGGAGTGAGAAATTGATTCTGGACGTGGCGCAAGATACAACCTTGGACGCTAAACATGCAGTATTGACGGTTCAGGCCGCTGACTCCGAAACTCTTCTCGCCGTCACAGTTAGTCTCCAGAGCTTGGAGCTGCAGGTGCAGTTCCTCCTTTAATAGACTCTGAGCTCCCCGGCCACCGGCCCAGGTCTGAGCCCGTATGTTGGTTCTCAAGCTACTTGGGTGATCAGCCATGTCTGGACAAGCTGGATCAAATACCCGTACACATAGCTACACACTTGGGAGGCCCCCAAGCCCCTTGACTAACACTGGCGGTGCCCTGGCACTGTGGCGTGTGCCAGGCTGCCCTGCGGAGAACCTCCATCCTCCGAGAGTTTTGAGGTTTCTCTCCGAGCTTCTTGGGGGAGCTGTTTTTATTTACCCTGTGATATGTATATAGTCAACAATACACAGTGCTTATCTGGAGAACTCAAGGGACAGGCCGTCCACAGTGCTCATCTGTACAGTTTAGAGGGGAGTTCGTGGGTCAGTTACACAGTGCTCATCTGTAGAGTCAATAGGGGAATTCATGGGACAATATACAGTGCTCATCTGTGGAGTTCGTAGTGGGAGAATTCATGGGACTAGACAAGTCCACGGACTCCGGATAGTCATTGTCTGTCTGCAGAACCGTTGTCTGAGCTGGTCATGGCTCCCAGGAGACCCCCAAGGAGGCAGAGAGGGGACGTTTCTCTGTGGACCTGTGGCGGGGACTGTCTCCTGCTTGGGATCAGGTTCACGGCAGCACCCTGGGTGGACTTCCGGGAAATTCTGTGTGTGTCGCACTCCACCTTGGACTGTGTGTAGGCAAAGGGGCAGACGCGACTAGGAGTCAGACAAGCCTGCCTGCCCCTCCTGTGCATGCCCGGTCTTTCCACAGCACCCTTGGCTCTGTCAGGCGGGTTTAACTGTCTGCTGGGACCACTGGGACCACCCAGATTCCAGAGTTACTGGTTAGTGTCCAGTGTGCGCATTACCTCACGGCAGAATTCCCATGCAGGGGTTGAGGAGGGTGTAGAGACGGCCACCACTAGGGTCGACTGTTCAGTGCAGGGGGGTGTACAGATGGCCCCCTGCCACACACACACACACACACACACACACACACACACACACACACACACGTCACATGTTGCCTCCAGTTCTCCACCATCTAGTCCACAGGCCACCGGGGGATTCTTTTCCCAGAGACCTGCTTGGCAACCCCTTCTTCAGTCCCTTTCCAGCGGACACCACGGCTGTACTCCCCCGGCCGCGCCTCAGTGGGGATGCCATTGCTCCTGGCCCCTGCTGGTCCCTGCTGGTCCTTGTAGCAGCTTCCATGTCCCGAGCCCGTTCCTGGCGCCAAGATGCTGTTTGTTGTTACCCGTGTCTCTTTGAACAGTGCTCGGCAGTTGCCCGGTCCGTGGGGCGCTGATGTGGTGGGGGTGACCTGATGTGCAGGCTGTGCTGCTGCTAAAGATCTCGAGATGGTGCAGCCCAGCTCCCCTCACCCCCACCCCCAGGTTGAGAAACTGAGGAACTGAGAGCTTGAAGTGAGTTTTTCTGAGTTCCTAGGCGTGCCTGGTCGGAGGGCCGGGTTTGGGGGCAGGGGTCTTGGCATCCGCGCGGACGCAGCACCGGGGTGCCCAGCTCCGTGGCTCTGTCTGCAGCAGCCCTGCTGGCTGGCCCTTCCCCCCTCACCTTGCCGCCCTCCTCCCTCGCTCCTGCTGGGGACGGAGCGAGGGAAGGCGGGACCCGCTCGGCCTCTCTCTGGCGTGTCCCGTCCTTGGCCCCGCACCCGGGGCACCTGCTGCTGCTGCTGCTGCACTACGCTGAAGACATTGGCAGAAGGGGAACTAAAGGCAGTGTCCCCTGGGGGGTCTCATCCGGTGTCTCAGGTGCCCTAGACAGCAGTTGGTGGGTGTGGGGGGGGCAGATCTGTTACAGGGGAGGAGCGCGGTCTGCCCTGTCCCTTGTCTCGGGAACGGAGCCTCAGAGCCTCTTTGTAAAATCGGTTCCAAAATTTTACAGTGGGCTGAGGTGAAAGGTACCAGGACGTTACATTGAAATGTACAGTGTATCTCTTTTTTTTTTTTGTCTTTGCCACTCCTAGATCTTTTTTTAGACTTTTAAGGTCTAAATCTGGATTTCCCTAGCACCTTGCATCCTGATTTAGGAAAGAGCACTTTCGATTCCCTTGGAATTTCTCTGCTGCTGACTTTCCGCCGTCTCCCCCTCCCCCTCGTAAGCATCAGCTGCTGGCCCACAGGGGCCACCGTGGGCGGGGTCTTGCTGCCCTTCGACCGTCTCTCCCAGGTCCATTCAGACTCTTGGTGCAGGCTGTCCGATAAGCTGTAATAATCTCCGTTCCTGGCAAGCTTTGGGAAAAAAAAAATCCACATATTTGTAGGTTTTCATCAAAGGTTAAATGTGCTTTACATGCTAAAAAAAGGACACCGGATTTCATCACTTAGCTCGTCGAAAAAGATGTCTTAATAACCACGTCCCTCCCCTTTCATTTTTATGACACTGAAATTAGGTTTTGCTGAATTAGAATTCAGACAGTGCGTTCATTTCACTGGCACTCGGCACCCGGGGGGGGTGCGCTCTCCTGCCCCCCCAATGAGAGACACGTGGGGGCTGTGCAGGTTACACGGACTCGGGAGGCGGCCTTGGCGCTCCCTGCCAGGTGCAGAGAGCTGGACCGGGAAGGGCTGCTGGGGTGGAGATGGCAGACGTGGAGACCCCTGGTGTGGGGCCTTTGGGGCCTGGAGCCTGCCCTCCGCCTGGGAGCACCGAGCCCGGCCGGTACAGCGGGTCCCTAGCAAGGCCTGCGGTGTAAGTGGAACCGGTTCCAAATCCAGTTCTTGCAGAGTGGTAAAATCCAAATTCCAGGTTTACTTGTTGGTCTTGCTCTTGTTCTTTTTCTTTTTTTTTTCTTATCAGTTTTTCTATTCCAGGTTGCTAACTGGCACGGTGCCGGGAGCGTGCCCTCTCGTTGAGACCATTGTCAGTTTGCCCTCGTGCCCAAGAGCAGAGAGAGGGACAACCGGGATGGGAGGGAGCGTGGCTGGCTTTAAGCACTGTAGGGCGAATGGGGAGAACCCCCCTGGCCCGGGGGTGGGATCGGGGAATCAGCGTCACCACCACCTTCTCTGCCTGCCTCCGGAAAGCCTTGACTGTGGGGTGGTATTCTCCAGGGACGGGCCTGTGCCCCCTCTTGAGTTGGTCTTGTTCGCATACACCCAGCTCAAGACTGCTTAGAGGAAAAGACGAGCATCCAGGCTGATGTCTCGACTGTGCTGCTTATTTATTTGGGTCTGGGGGCCACACTCTTCAGGGGCTCTGTGGATGCTGGGATCATTGCTGGCAGGCCCTGAGGACCATTTGTGATGCTGGGGGTCAGACTTGCGTAGGCGCTAGCCATGTAAGCCCTGAGCTAGGTAAGTGCCCCACTGCCCTAACTCTGCTGTCGCTCTGGCCTCTGAAACGCTTTTGTAAAGTAACCCTAGGAAAACACAGCATTCCTCAGGACAGAATCAGCATGGGAAGTAGAGAAATACATAGGGTGGCCATTGTATATTCGAGTAGCTTTTGTATGGTGTTATCTGTAGGCACCAGAATAACTGAGGACCAGTTTTCTTTTTCTTTTCTTATCCTTTGTTATCTTTATCCCCTTGGTCTTTTTTTTTTTTTCCCTCTCCAAAACTTGTTTACTGAGATACCGCTTATCTTGGACCAGCCAGCCTGCTGGAGTAAGAGTAACCTAAACAGCAGAACAAGATTGCTGAAATTTCTGGAAGCTGGGAGGGTCCAGCGGCTAGCAAGAACCAGCTTCCTGCACAGCTTTTGGCTGCCTGGCAGAAGATAAGGGAGTTCTTCGGGGTCTCTTATAAGGACTCCTCCCCTCATCCCTGACTCCTCCCCTCATCTCTGACTCCTCCCCTCTCAACACCCTGAATAAGCATCGCATTGGGGTTCTGTTTCAAGCTCAGGTATTGGGCGGGGTGGGGTTTACAAGCTCAGGGTCTAGCACAGCTCATGTTGGGAAGGAAAAGAGAACATCACCGGAAAAGCCAATGATTTACAATACTTGTCACCTTAGTCACGTGACAAGCCCAGGTACAACCGAAGAGTCCCTGAGGGATAAAAGAGAGTGCAGTGAGGGGCAGGAGCGATAGCACAGCGGGTAGGGCATTTGCCTTGCTTGCGGCCGACCCGAGTTCGATTCCCAGCATCCCATATGGTCCCCGAAGCACGGCCAGGAATAATCCCAGAGTGCATGAGCCAGGAGTAACCCCTGAGCATCTCCGTGTGTGACCCAAAAAGCAAAAAAAAAAAAAAAAGAGCATGCAGTGGGGTGCAGTTCTGCCCCAGAAGGGGGGCGGGGAACGTGCCCCGGATGGCCGCCCCCGTGCCCATCTCGCAGTAGCTGAAGTGTGGTTTGCTCTCTCGTAGGTATGAGAAGGTGCCCGTCATCTTGGTGGGGAACAAGGTGGACCTGGAGAGCGAGCGGGAGGTGTCCTCCAGCGAAGGCCGGGCCCTGGCCGAGGAGTGGGGCTGCCCCTTCATGGAGACGTCGGCCAAGAGCAAGACCATGGTGGACGAACTCTTTGCCGAGATCGTGCGGCAGATGAACTACGCGGCGCAGCCCGACAAGGACGACCCCTGCTGCTCGGCCTGTAACATCCAATAGCATCGGACGGGGCGGCCCGGGACGGGGCCTGCTCCGGGACTGGAGGCGGGACGCCGCGGTGAAGCCGGAGCCCCCACCCCACGTACCCCCCCCCGTACCCCCCACCCCCCCAGGCCCCGTCGAGCAATGATTGATTGCCGGCCGGTCGCGCCAAGGGACGGGGGGTGTCCAGCCACTCCAGTCTTCACCAGCGTCCCCAGCCTCCTTTCTGCACCTGCAACTTGAAGGCACAGCCAATGGATCTACAGGGTGACCCATCCCCGCCGAGAGCCCTGCGGGGCACTGTCGCCGCATGGGCAGAAGCCAGCGGTTGGAACGGAAGGAAAAAACGTCGTGGCGAGCGTGAAGCCCGGAAGGAGTCCTCGGACTCCTTACAAGTAAAATATTTTTTTCTTCTTCTTCTTCTTTAAAATAAATAAATAAATAAATAAATAATAAGTAAAGGAGAAATATTTTCCTACGAAGAGAGTACTGAGTTTCCCGGACTCAACCTAGCGCTTCATAACCAAGGTTATTTCCTCAAGTTCAGAACCTGACAGCTGGCCTGCGGCTGAGTTCACGGGGAGAGAGTCTTCGCTCAGCTGACCCCTTTCTTGTCTGGTTTGATTTGATTTGATTTTTTATTTTTATTTTTTTTTCCTCGTTTTCATTTTGTTTTCAAAATTGTAGGCGTCCCTCCTCATTTTTTCTCGGGACCCGGAATTAGAACTCCTGCCTCAGTTTCCCCCAGAGAGCAGCAGAAGGCAGGCCGGGTCCCGGGGACGTGCGGCCCAGCACGCAGAGGTGGCTGTGGCCCCTGAGGGCCACTCAGGGGGGCTGGGGGGTCACGAAGGAGCCGCCCAGGCCCGCCCCTTTATTAACCAGGCGGGGTCTGTCTCGCTGTCTGCAAGGAGGAGGATGCCACGGGGACAGAAGGGGTGCGGAGCCTTAGTCACACGCCTGTCCTCGCCGGGGGACACGCAGCACCGTGTAAGGGAACAGAAGCCATTGCCAGCCGCGGGACCCCGTCTGCGGACAGCTCACTGGACAGGACAGACGCCTGGCGTTTCTTGGCGTCTGCTAGAGCCGCCGGTTCCTTCTTGCCTTTAAGGGCTAGGGTTGTGGTGTGATTCTTGGCTTAATCTGCTTTCGAAATCAAGTTCGCTACAGCAGAGCTTAAATTGCAGGCTTTGTTGTTTTTTTAAAAAAAAAAAAAATTTTTTTTTTTTTTTTGAGTAGCCATGTGAAAATGATTTGGGTTTCAAAGTCGACCTTAAATTACAGAGTGGAAGGTAAGGGACAAAACAAAACAAACAAACAACCCAACAACCAACCTTTATATTATTTCATTTTCCTGGAGAATTCTATGAGTTTTTTTTTCTTCTTCTTCTACCAATTTTGCCCTGATTACTGAAGTGGCAAATAAAGCTAGAGTGAATATTTTGTTTTTGAATAAGGTGCTCCAAGCTCTGACATTTTGGGTTTTTCATAGCCGTGAAGTATTTATCATTTGCATGACTAATGGCACAGGAAAAAAAAAAAACACAAAAAAAGAAAAAAAAACAAACCTATTCATAAGTCTTACAATCAAGTGGAGAAGGGTCCCCCGCCCCCTTCAGCGTGCTCGTGCCAGCGGGGGGGAGCCACCGGAGCCAAACTTGCCCTTGGGAACTGCAACATTGCCCGAGCCTGTGATTCTGTGATCTGTATACCGCCCCACGTTCTCGGTTCCCGCTCTCGTGCAAGATCTCTGGTCCGAACCGTGCGCCACCGCGAGCAGAGTGTATGTGCGTGCATGCGTGTTTACCGTCCCTACGAATTTGGCACAAGTCAGAGCTAACTGCCTGCCTGCGCGTCCGTACTGCAGAACACGCATACGGAAGAAAAAAAAACAAAAAAACAAACAGCTTTCTCCTTTTGAAACGATTTGTGTTTTCTATCCACAGTGGAAATGGTCGGTAGCCCCCACGTGTCAAGTGAACTGGCGTTGAGCTTAGAAGGTAGAAAAAAAAATAATTAAAAAACAAACATCCAGGTGGATAGCGCTTTTTTTCATAGATAATGTGGGTGTGACCAGGCCGCGCTTGTCAAAAGGCCTTGGATTGTGAGTGTTCCATGTTCCTCAGTGTAGGCTTCTAAATGAGTCCCCAATTGTGAGGCACTTTGCTCATAGGACAGGAAAAAAAAAAAAAAGTTCTAACCCATTTTATTGAAAAATTGACCTTGTTCAGACGTGGGGCAGAAATGAGAAAACCTAAAGAGAAATCGATTGACCAAAATAGATTTGTCCGTGGATTTTTGACGCCTCATATGACTGATTCTGTTCTTCAAGAATTCCGTATGGATGGCGATTCATGACAGCTAGGATTCCCCCTGTTCCAAACATTGATCAGAGATTTCTGCAGTTTGCCCTTACGGATTGCTCTGCAGACCCGAAAAGTTAGTCATCCGAACAGCGGGGGTAGAGCGTCCAGGGGAAAGGAGTACCTGAAAATTGGGGCTTCAGTTAGAAGTGTTTGTGACAGACGGTAAGGTGGGCGTTTTACTGTAAAGATGTTAATAATAGCAGATCTTGCTACCTGATCAGTGTTTCCACACAGCCCTGCAAATTTCTCGACAGAGCATGGAAGGATCCAGAACAACCCTGGCTGCCTCCTGGGCCGTCATATCTGCCGTGAACAGAACTCAGCCGGCGTGAATGTGTTCGTTGAATCGTTACTTAAAAAAAAAAAAAAAAGCTTAAAATCAGGAAGACTAAATTTGTTGGCACATGATGAAATAATAGTGGCTACAGAGAAAAGTTGGTGACCTCGTGTCACTGTTTATCTTAGGCCCTGATCAGACTAGCAACTAGATAAGTGAAAGTTGTTCTAACATGCCTTAAAATGTTATGGTTTGATCCAAAGACCCACTTTTTCTTTAGCTCTTGTGATAAGGTTTCCTTTTGTTTGGGCTTTGTCTTGCTTTACTTTTTTATACAAAGGCAGCATTTTCAAAAAAATAAATAAATAAATTTTTTTTCCCTTGTACCTGGCAACTTTGGGGGGTTCTTTCAAGCTGTGATAAGCGGTGGTGACGGATGCCTTTCATTCTGCTCAACTTACACAAAAACAAGCCAGCAGCTGATCAAAAGTGTTCCATCAAATCTTTCTTAAACTCTTGAAAGGTGCTTTGATGATTTATTTTTTTTCTCCATCGGTTTGTAAAATTAGGACTGAACTTTGAACTCTCGCATCACTCCGGTGAAACTACTGATATTTGCTTTTCTGTATCCAGAAAATGCTGCCTGAGGGTACCTGCTCTTTGCTTTCCAGAGTTTCCCAGTGGGAATGTCGTGCCCATTCGTTCGATCGTGCAAGTGCTCACTTGGTTGGTTGCTGTTGTTCGTTCCTATTCCTTGTCCTCAGCCGTCTTGTGTTAGCACTGGGTAAGCTTTAATTGTCTCCTTAGCCAATCAGCTGTTAAAGACTGTGGGGTCCCCCCCCCTTTTTTTTTTAAATTAATGTGTCATTGTGCATCTATTAAATCTTGATCAGGGTTTCAAGAATGACTGCAGTGGGTTTTGGAAACAAACTTATCATTATTGATTTGGGGTTTCCCAGAGATAGAGTTCACAGTTAATTGTTGACCTCTAATACAACTGACCATTTAAAAATTGAACAAAAGTTTATTGTTTTGTAACAGTTGTCAGTTGTTAAACCTTGACATTTCAATTAAAACATGAATTGTAGTTATAACTCAATGCAAATTCAACAGTTGTATTTGGAGTTAAATTATTTTAACAAATAAATTTATTTAATGAAACTTTGCTGGATTTTTCTGTGTTGTTACATGTTCGCCAGGAAAAAGGTAATAGAAAATGACCAAAAACTTCCACAGAAAGAATTTCATGCTCTAATTCAAAATACTCAAGTTGGATTAAATTGAAAGGTCATCATAAAAAAAAAAAAGAAAAAGCAAGGTCTGATCTTCATAGCCTTTACAAATGAAAACAAGGGACAGACTTTGAAAATCGGTGATCACCAGTACAAGACTTATCTCTGTGAGTCTTCTTTCCTGCTTTTTTGTTACTAGCTGGGTCGTTGAAAGTCTGGATGCTAACAGAATTCCAGATAGTTACCATTAATTAGCAGTTGTGTCATGGCCCTGCTGGTGTATCCCTAAAATTATCTATGTATTATCTATGTTCTAGTGATGGCTTGGGGGCTGCCTTTTTGTTCAGGCTTCATTGGATTTACAACTCCAGAAGCTGGAGGTGTCTGTCTGTCGGGCTGTGAGGCTGCCTTGTTGTATCCGGGGCCTGTGAATGTTGACAGATGCTGTTAATTATATACAGCCTCAGCTGCTCTGATAAGGAGTTCATTCATTGCCTAAGCCAATTTAAGCGACGCCTTTTGGTCATGTTCCCTTCAAACTCTGTTAAAATCCTCTGGCAGCCGTCCACTGGTTTAGAAGCACCATTGTTTCAGAATATAAGAATAATGTGAATGAATATAACAGAGGCTTTGTAGCCAGAATCTCAACTATTTAAAGGAAAATGTATCCATGCTTTCATATAATTAATAATTGTTGCTTGGTGATGACATTCATCATCTCATCTCAGTCATTTGCAAAATATGTAAACCTAGCAAAGTTTAGCTTTCATAGGATGGATCTTTTTGTTCCCGGACTCTTCTTTTTTAATTTTAAAAAAATTTTATTGTTTCAGTTTTAGGGCCCACATTTGGGGTTGCTCAGGGGTCACTCCTGGTGTGCTTGGGGGCCCAGTGGGATGTCGGGGATCATACCCATGTCAGCTGTGTGCAAGGCAAATGCCCTAACCATGGCACTATCTGACCTCTTCAAATTCTAGTTTTAACTAGAAGAATTTGTAGGTGGCTGAAAAATAATACTTTTGAATTCTTCTAAGTTGTGCTATATTTCTTGTTAGAGGGCCACAGATATAAACACAAAGAGCTGAATAAAAGTCCACCCAATCTGGGACCATCTGGTTTCCTAGATATGTGAAGCACAGAATTTTGTCACAGACTTCCTAAAAGATAGTGTGGACCACTTATTTGAAATAATGAGTTGCCGTATACATCTAGTCAAACCTAATGACACTGGGGCTGGAGCAATAGCACAATGGGTAAGGTGTCTGCCTTGCACTCGACTGACCCAGGTTTGATTCCCAGCATCCCATATGGTCTCCTGTGTACCACCAGGAGTGATTCCTGAGTGCATGAGCCAGGAATAACCCCTGTGCATCACTGGGTGTGACCCCTCCCTCAAAAAAAAAAAAAAACTTGATGACATTTCACTTATTAAATGGCTTATTTTTAAGCTGACTTTGCCTTTTGTCATTACAAACTTGTTTTCATTTTTGGGATTTCCTCTTCTTCAGAGTATTAGGTTGTAAGGATTTGCAGCTATACCAGTTGGATGATGTGTTATTTCTATATATAAACAGTAACTTTTATAATACCTTCTAAAGAATCCTGCAAGACTTTCTAGTGAAGAAACTTTTTCATCTCCCATACATAAAGGTAGTGCAAAGACCTATCTATAGTCTGCAGGACTTGGGGGAGGGAGGAGAATAAAATAATGGTCATTAGATTCATGGAGATTTTTAAAAGAAGATCTTTCCATTTTAAAGACTCAAAAACATCAGAGATTTGACTGTTAGAAAATACGTGGTTGCAGTTTTATATTGATGGTATCCGGGGTTTGGTTTATGTGTTTACCTTTAAATCTCAGTAGTGAAAAATACAAGGGAAACTTCACCACCCAAACAGTTCTGTGTCCAAATACAGAGGAAGAGGACCGGGGCCATGATACAACCGGTAGTGCATTTGGTTGCATCCTCTGACCCTGGTTGGTTCCCCAGCACACCCTGTTTGGTCCCCCACGCTCGCCAGAAGGGATGACCCTTGAGCACAGAGCCAGGAGTCAGCCCTGAGTACTGCTGGGTGTAACCCACAGCAAATTAGATGAAGATACATATACAAAAGGTTAATTCCATATTCCCTATGAGAAACTAGCTCCACACACTAACGGTGAATCTAAAGTCGAGCTAAATCAGGAAAGAGCTCAAGGTCAGCCTGGAACTGTTAACCTGAAACCCCCTTCCCCCTCATTTTGCCTTTTCCACCTAGACAGCCTCTGCTCACTTCGGGTTTGCTTGGCCCTCCGTGGAGCGCTCCTCCATCCAGCCTGGTACAAGAACACGCAGAGAGGCTGATATCAAAAGCATCCGGACGATCCTCGCCTGTGTTAGATGCCTTAGCAAGACACACTAGGCGGTGTGGGGTCAAAGGGTGTATGCTCATACCAGTAGGATTCCTTCCAGCCTGGGAAGCTCAAGGCCAAGTGAAGAAGAACGGCTTTCAGCTTGTAGGCTGCCCCTTTCCTCTGTGACATCACAGAGCAGCAGAGAGAAACCAGCTCACTGAGGTCTTTCACAAGGGTGCCAGCCTCTTTCAGCACGGCCCCACCCGTTTGATCTAGAACCCAGACTTTTACTCCTGCTCCCAGCACCCTGGGGATAAGGTTGCGGCAGATGAATCCTGAGAGAACACACATTCCTGGCATTGGTCTTGTCTCCTCGCCTTTCCCTTTTCTCTCAGGGCAGAAGATGGCCTTACTGGTGAAAAGAAACAAACTTCTATGTCCCCTGCTGGGTTAAGTCACCACTCCAGTAGCCCAGACCAAACTGCAGGTTCTGGGAGCCCGGAGCTGTAGGCACCCTTTTTCCTGCCAATGCTTTTCCATGCTGGGCACTTGGGGTGTCTGGGATGTGAACGACCCGAAGATGCAGCCGGGCACCCTTTTACAGGGCATCTATACCTTCAGGAGGTGTCCACGCCAACATCTCAGAGGGGCCCACTGCTAAAGAACGGGCGCTGGGCCTCTGGAAATGTTGGAATCAGAAAGGAGGGTGCCAGACGGATTGGTTGGACACTGAATTGGAGATTCACTGCTGGCTCATGTCTAGCTAAAAGCTTAGAGAGGTTCTCGGGCTGAAGAGGTAATCCAGTGGGGAGAGTGTGTGTCTTGCACATGCCAACTCACGTTCAATCCCCAGTGCCCTGTAGGGGCCCCCGAACCCACCAGGACTGATCCCTGAGAAATTCTGGGCTAACTCTAAAACAAAAAGCATAGATTCAGGTTTGAGAATTTTTTAGTTAAAAAAAATCCAAAAGCATCAGGATTAGGAAGTGTTTTCTTTAGCCTCCTACAAAATGAGGGGCAAGCGATTTCCATGTAGTTGGTTCAGTCGGCTTGATCACTGCTCAGTACAAAACTAACACCGAGAAACAATTCCAGTGGGGAAGAACAATAGGTTTCCCGTGAGTTACCAAACCTGGTGTAACAGGAAATAAAAACATGAGCCAGAGTGACCAGGGGCTTCATTCCTTTCATCCAGAGCCAGTGTAGTGAGAATAAGAACGAGGCTGCCCCACTGCCATCCTTTGGTTTGGGTTCCTGGGACAAGGTGTCCACCACCTGAAGTCTGGGACCCCAGGGAGATCTGTCCCCAGGCTGTGCAGGTCAGTGGACATTGTGAGCTTCTACAGAAAAGCATGGGCACGCACCGGACAAGAGCATTCACAGTGACCGAGAACCATTCCCCTGGCCGGCCCATTGCTACGGACGGACGGATGAACGAAGGATGGAGAAGAAACGGCCTGGGCCCCAGGCTTGTTGGTAGTGAGTTTATTCCTCTCTCCTCCCCAGCATAGTCCCATCTCTCCCCTTACAGCACAGTCGCAGTCATCACGGTTCCATTATCCTCATCCTCGTCTTCCTTATCCTTCTCGTATTCCTAGTCCTTTTAGTCCTAATATTCTTCATCTAGTCCTAGTCTCTAGTTCCCTCTTTCCCCTTAGAGCGTAGTTTTATAGAAATCACGAAGGGTGGGAGTACACAGGTGGGTTGAACATAACAAACAGGTAAAGCCCCTCCTTCAGGGGGAGGTTCCTGGGGATTAACTCAAGGACAAAATCTCATCTGAGGCTTCAGCACTGTAGATTACTAGGAGACCCGCCACTCAAGGGCGGGCTTCCATCCAGGGTGTATTGCTTTCTCCTTTCCTCAGCTAGTAATCCATTTAAACAATCATAGTAAATTTACTTCTTATAATATTTCTAGTCATTTTGTATGAACACAGTAAGAAATATATTAAGCTTAAAGGTTAACTCTTCCTGGGCACATCTTGTTATATAGCCCAGACTACAATACTCAGGCCAGGTTAGTCTTTCCTAATCCCAGCAGGGTTCTTACTCAGTTACTTCTTTTTGAGTCATGATAGAGTTTGTTCCATGACCATGCTCTTAACTTACTATGCTGGTGGTGCTTAGCTTGTCCCCTTTTGATGCCAGCTTACAGCTTGCCCTGGGTCCATCCTGTCCCTTGGTTGGGACCCTCATTTTGGGGGTGTTAGGAAGTAAGGGCAACTGAGGCTTAAGTCAGGTACATATGGATGCCCAGGAGTAAATATTATTTAGAGTCAATTAACTCCCATGTTACAAAAGCACAGCATCAGCTGTCTTCCTGTGTCTAAACAAAATGTACATTGCTAAACCATACAAATGGCATAAAGGAAGAGAAAAGCAATGTAGGATTATGAGTGCCTGATGGAATTGGGTGTGCCTCAGGGGCACTGTTGTGGGAGTAACTCAATAACCCTAAACTCCCTGAGGGAGGAGCAAGAACAACCCAATGTTATCCAACAGACATGACTGTCCCTAGGCAAGTTGGCTGACGTGGGTGTCTACCACGTGGTGGTTTCTGGGAAGTGGCTTTAGAGACACAAGGTTTGTGCCCCATAATCAAATAAGTTTGAGAACCATCTGATTAAACACATTTAAGCAAGTTTTTTTTTTTTAATTTGTGGGTCTTTTCTTTTTGTTTTTGACATTTTAATGGGCTACCAGCATGTAACCCATTCAAGAAAGATAGTTTATATCTGTGTCACCAAATTACTTGACCATTGATCCTTTTCGTCTGTATTTCTCAGGACACCTGTCTAGGCTCATTTGTTTACTCTATCATGACAAAAGGTGTGAGTCCAAAAAAAAAAAAAAGAAATAGTTTAAATGTTAAACCTGAGCACACTGTTATGTAAGTTCACAAAATAAATAAGTGCGCAACGAGGCATGGTCTGTCTTGCCCTCCGTAGTGTGTTACGTGGCATGAGCCACTTCCCCCACCCCACCCGCCACAGTCACAAACAGACGCGTGAAGGAGGGAACAGGGCCACCAGGCTGGTTGGTGATCAGTTGCTGTTTATTCCAATCCTGGTTCCGCCTTCTCACCACCCTCGCATTCCTCCTGTCCCCTATGCTACTCTCTCTGTGTGCTCCATCTTGCAGCCTTAGTCTAGCACCCAACCTCCAAGCATTGGGGGCAGCAACTACACCTAGGTCAGGTAGCACAATCAACACACGACAGCCCTTCTTACTGAGGAAAGAAAGATCTGTGGCCAGGAGTCCAGCTCAAGGGCCAAATACCATCTAGGGGTGTGTCTCTCCTTTCCTTTGTCCAACAACCACTTAAACATTCATCTTAATTCTACTTCATAACATTCGTTATTTTGTATGGACACAGTACGAGATACATTAAGCTTGTAGCATGGCTCTTCTGGGGACATCTCACTATAGACCCCAGACTACAGTGCTCAGGCCAGATTAGTCTTTTCTAACCCTAGCAGGGTCCTAATCCCGTTGTTATTCTTTGGATCATGGCAGAATTTGTCCATGGCCATGCTCTTAACTTATATGGTAAAGTATTAGGGTGCTTGGACTGGCCCGTTTCGATGCCAGGGTAGCTCACAGCTTGCCCTAGGTCCATCCAATCCCTCACTGGGACCCTGCTTTGGGGGTGCTAGGATCTAAGGGCAACTGAGGCTTAAGTCGAGAAAACAGAAGCCCAGGAGTGAATATTATTCAAAGTCAATTAACACCCAAGTTACAAAAGCATAGCATTAGCTGTCTTCCTGTATCTATACAAAAAAGGACATTGCTCTCAAGTAAACTATGCAAAAGGATATGAGGGAAGGAGAAAAAGCAATGTTTCACTTACAAATACTAAACCCAGAGTCCTTAGAAGAGTCTGACCTTACAAGTCAACAGAGTCTGACTTGGGGGTAAAGGTGATTGGCCGGTTGGAGAAGCAGAGCACAGAGAAGAGGATAAAGATAAACACCAAGGAATGGGAGTGCCTGGGGGGCACTGTGATGGGTGTAACCAAATAAACCTAAGCTTCCTGCAGCCAGGGAGAAATGGCAAACCAGTGTTATCCTACACACTGTGATATTTAAAAGACTAATAAAGGAAGGTCAGTTTTTCCTTTTCTTAAATAGAAGAAAGCCAGTTTGTAAAGACTAATGGAATCAGGAAATGATTATTTTGCACCCCTCCCCCCATATCAGTAGATTTAGGCAAGTATATGGAAGACCAGTGGGTGGAAAGGTTGGGAGACAGGACACATGCGTGTGGTCTCAATACATCTACCTACAAGCCTCTTTCACTGGTAAGGAATCTTCAGCGGAAGGTTCTGGATCATACCAACTGGCCTTAGAGATCAAAGTCAGCACCAATAACCAAGCCACCGCATGTCACCCCAAGCCCTTGGTGTGACGTCACAGAGACTCAGCCTGACTCTTTGGGTATCTCAGAAACATCTCTCAGGACCAAAAATAATGGGGTGGTACTTGGACTTGGGGAAGAGGGATTCCATCACCAGGGAGACTTGAGGGGTGTTTTTAAGAGGAAACTGATAGAAGCAATGTCCCTTAAGCACCGTTCTCGCCTCCTCCTTCCTGCATGCAGTGTCCTTCCATGGAGATCACCCCACTGCAGGAAGAGTCCCAGAAGAAGGAAAACGAGCTCATCCTATGGCAGAAAGCCTTAAAGGAACCCGAGTCCCCACGTACCATGATCTCCGTGGCCTCTGGTGGAAACCGGCCTTTCTTTGCTCTGGGAATTTGGAGACCAGCCTCCCCTGTGGCTGGTACCCCCTCCCCCTTTGCTGTTGAGCACTGAATTAGGACTTCTCCTTCAACATGAAAGAGACTCATAATGCTTAACTAACCCCAGATCCAGACTTGCGCTCTTTGGCCATGTCTCTGACTGGCCCATGCCCACACAGGTTAGCCCAAGTGCTGCTGGCCTGGTGTGGAAGTGAAAGCCGGTCAGTTATTCTGTAAAGGCTGAACGGTGGGATAGAGTCCGTTCTGTCCAACTCAGCTTCCCTGTGCTCCTTCCTTCAGCTTCCTGCCGTCCCTTTTGCCTCATGACCATGACCACGGGTTTCTGCAGTGCCTCAGTGGCTGAATTGTCTCCTCCTAAATGTAGAAAACTAGGCAGGTCATGACTCTCTTTCCTTTGAGTATGGTTTTGGTCTGGTGGAGTCTAAATATCTCATTGCTTTTCCTTTCCTTTCTTTTTTGTAATAAGTCAGTTCATTTCAATAATTCCTCACTTTTTCACTTCACTCCAACTTGTAATTTTTAACTAAGACAAAACAAAATAAGTAGTTCAGATATGATGGATAGATCCTTCTCGTGCATTCACTTTATTCATTGTTTCCAGAAATCTTATGCATGACAGCAGTGGTATTTTTTGACATTGATTTTGACCACTGATTCTTTTAAGGTAAGATTGTTGCTGTTTGTCAGAATCTCTCTGTTGCAAATTGTCTGTTATAGCATCCCATGGCTGTAGACCAGGAGAGAAAAAATCGAAAGAATCCAGGTGTCCACAGGTAGGGTTGGTTGGGATTCTGGAACCCAGCAGGAAACCAGAGCTAATGCTTGAAGAGAGAATAAAGACTGCAGGAGACATCTGAGGGAAACTGTGTAGTAACAAGTAGGAAACCCTTGAAAATAATAGCTGGTCAAAAAAATACATCTTTTCTTCTTGATTTATTCGATCTACAGACTCCCTAATGCTCTTTTAAGATAGCTCTGTCTTCTTTCTTTCTCCCTGATTATATGCCGCAGTCCTGAACAAATACCGTCTGACACATCAGCCCATGTGTGGCTTAGAAAAATATCATTAAAGGTAAAATGTGCTAGAAATGAACAATATAGATATCCTAGTCACTCACTTTTAATTATATTTGGATGGATTCGGTGTCACCATGGAAACTTGCTCTGCTTAGGAAATTTTGGAGACAGGGATCTCCTCCAAGTTTAACAGTCCTCTGTCTTAAAGAAATTTCTGGTTCTATCTTTGAGTTCTGAAACTATTGTAAGTTTCCATTGGAATAACACACAAAGCCAATGCTTTCAGTTGAAACTAGGCTACAATGTTCCACTAGAATAACACATCAGCTTCAATGTTGTCAGTTGCTCAGAACAGTTCCTATAAAGTGGACTGTTTTCTCTTTATTATTTTACATTTCCCCAGTGACAAAAATTGTTGCAAACTCTTTCGACTGGAATTATTTTCTTAACTGCCTGTTGGTTGATTGATTCATTAACCGTCTCTTTCCAGTATGCCAGTCATTTGCCTCATCCGTGGATAATTACTTAAATTCATCTTAATTAAAGCAGAAGTGAGAATATAATTCTTGCTCGAAGTTCACTACTCAAATTTCAAATTGCGCAGCCCCCGTGCTAACTCCCTGATAGCTAAAGGGAGTTAGTGGTGAGGGGTCAGTGTAGGCATCTACCCTTTCTAACGGCATGCAAGCTGCAAGCTCTGTTAAATCGTTCTGTTTTAGAACAGAAATAGTTTGCTTCCGACTTTCCAATTCCCTTTGCTCAAAACATTCAGAAATGACAAAAAAAGTATGCGAGTTTGGTTTCTTTGGCTAGGCAAGCTATGTGGTCTTAAATGACTTTATGCTTAAGAAAGGCCCTGCATGGGACCAAAGAGATTGCACAGCGGGTAAGGTGCTTGCCTTGTGTGAGGCTGACCCTGATTCAATCCCCAGTATCACATATTCCTCTGAGCAACCAACACCAGGAGTGATCCTGGAGCATAGATGGCTGTGTCCCAGGCCCGCACCTCCAAAATCAAATATACAACATAGTGTTTAATATAGTCATTGCACTGTGTAGTACTTCCCGGGACTGAATTGTTTAACTGTATACTACCTCTACCACTTGGGGGGAAGAGGGAACGTGTGGGACACACCTGTCAGGGGTTATTCTTGGCACTGTGCTCAAGAGTGAACCCTGGAAGTGATCTGGAGACCTTATGGGATGCCACAGATTCAAACTAGGGTTGCCTATGTGCACGCATAGTGCCTTAACTCCTGCACTAACTCTCCAACGCAAATCTAAAAGACCACATATTCTTATCAAAAACTTTGTTCCCTGAGTGTTTTGCTCAGAAACGTCTTTCCAACCACAGCCACGGGAAGTCAGGAATCACCCCAGAACAACCTTCCTATCATCTCCACACTTTAGTTGAGTTGACTGGCATTGGCAGGAGTGAAAGAATCTATCACTGTATCACTGTCATCCCATTGCTCATCGATTTGCTTGAGTGGGCACCAGTAACATCTCCATTGTGAGACTTGTTACTGTTTTGGGCATATTGAATACACCACAGGTAGCTTTCCAGGTTCTGCCATGCGGGCAGGATACTCTCGATAGCTTGCCAGGCTCTCCGAGAGGGACGGAGGAATCAAGCCCAGGATGGCCATGTGCAAGGCAAATGCCCCGCCTGCTATGCTAGTGAAAATGAGTAAATTGGAATTTTCACCAAGATTTTCCATGATCTAAGGTCCATCTGATTTCTTCTTTAGCAAAGGATTGCTTCTGGACAGGAACTTGGTGATTTTTTATTATCTAAAATAATTCCAGGCAAGAACCTTATCTCCTGGACCACCTTTTCCACCTGTGACATATCTTCTCATCAGTCTCACCCAATCTTGAAATTCTCACTAATTCTGAGCAAGGAACTCTGCATGTATGCCCTGGGCACCTCCAAAGATGGGGTCAGTCCTGGAGTTCACAGCTGGAGCCTGGGTATTTGGTTCTTTATTTTTGTTACTTAAATTACTTCTTTTCAGCCTCCTTTCTTGTAATCTTTAGAAAGAATGAGAGGGATAAAATTCAAGATTTTGTTTTTTGGATTCTCTTTTCAGGGATTATTTAAGTAATATAAGTACTTGTGGGAAATTATTCACCTAATAAAAACGCCAAGTCCCCTGTGGGCAAAACAGTTTAGATCTTTTAGAACGTCACTGGGCAACAAAAGTGCCCACAGGAAAGGGTAGAATAACTTGACTGTCTTAGAGTCGTAGAGGGAAACACAGGCAAAAATAGAATAAGAACGTAGAGGCTCTGTCCTTTCAGGGCGCTGCTGACTGGCCGTGTAAAATAATCCACACTGCTTTCCACGTGTCTGTTGAGCGTAGATGTGTCACTGGCTGTTCTTCTTGTCTCTGTCAACTTCCACAACAACTCTCGTGTTGGAAACGCGTGTGCGGGGTGGGGGTGTCATCCTGCACTGAATAAAAGGCCAGTCCGAGCTGGCTCCCGGCTGCCAGGGCAACCCGAACTGAAGTTTGAACAATCTTGTGTGTTTGTCGCCTCGCGTGTTTAGTTGTCTCTTTCTCCGCAACAGACAGCCCCCCGCACCCCCACCCCTGCTGAATGGAGGTCGAAAGTGCCAATCCAATTGGCCTCTGTGTGGTAGACTGTCACATGCGTTGTACCCAGCAGCACTGGAGACCGGAAGCCGGGCCCGACACTGCCATCGAAAAGGGGATTTCTGGGGCCGGAGCGATAGCACAGCGCGTAGGGCGTTCGCCTTGCACGCAGCCGACCCGGGTTCGATCCCCGGCATCCCATATGGTCCCCCAAGCACCGCCAGGAGTAATTCCTAAGTGCAAAGCCAGGAGTAACTCCTGAGCATCGCTGGGTGTGACCCAAAAAGCAAAAAAAAAAAAAAAAGGAAAGGGGAGTTCTCCTTAGTAGAATTCCTTTCCCTCACGAGGCCTTGTCAGAGCTCCCGTCTGGGCTTTAGCCTGCCCACCTTTGCTCTTCATTCATTCATTCATTCATTCATTCATTCATTCAATCCTTCGTTTCACATTCATTCATTCGTCATGAAGCATCGACTCTGAGACACGGTTTTATAGGCCTCCATAAAAAACGATCTGACACACTCCAACTGTGGCCATCTGGTAAATTAAGTGCTACAATTAACCCGGCATCAGCAGATTCAGGGCAGTAAAATCAAATGCAGCCTGAGTATCATCAAGGAATTATTAGCTGCTCTCCATGTTTCCACGGGCACATTAAACAAAATCATTAAAAACAGGATAATACAGCAACACTCTGACGGATTCATGGGCTTTTAGGAGGGGAATGTCTTCCAAAGCCAAATTTTTATTCCTCCCACCCCCCAAAATAATATATACCTGCCAGAAAAAAAAATAATAAAATGAGCGGCTTCTCTGAAAAATCACTGTCACTGCCACTGTCATCTCGTTGCTCATCGATTTGCTTGAGCGGGTGCCAGTAGTGTCTCCATTGTGAGACTTGTTGTTACTGTTTTTGGCATATCGAATATGCCACGGGGAGCTTACCAGGCTCTGCCGTATGGGCAGGATACACTTGGTGGCTTGCCCGGCTCTCCAAGAGGGGCAGAAGAATTGAACCCGGGTCGGCCATGTGCAAGGCAAACGGCCCTACCCACTGTGCTATCACTCCAGTCCAGAACAATCCTAAACAGCAGATTAACTACAGTGGAAACGGGATACTTTGAGAGCGATTTGCAAAGAAGGGCTCCGTGAGGTGCCATTCCATCAGAGGAAGGAAATCAGGTTGAGAAAAGAAAGATGAACACCCAGAAAGCATAACATGCAAAAAAACCTCAAAACAATGACTTTCTTACAGAAGGCCAAAAATGTAATTCCTAATTATCTTCGAGGCCAACTAACCTTCAAGCGGGCATCTATGACCCAGGTATGTATCAAATGACAGAGGCAAGTCAATCTGGGAAGAAACCAGCCCACAGGACTGCAAAGCCAATGGTGGTGGTACTGCACGCTTAGATTAGTATTCTTCTCTCCTTCTGAGATTTGTGGGGACTGGCAGGGAAGCAGACACCATTAATTGGCTAGAAAACAGGGGAAAGGGAGTATAAGTTAAAAATTAGGGAGAAATGAGGCTGATTGTATTATTCACAGTGCCTGCTAGATCCTCTACTCTAATCCTGAATGCAGACTTCCTTTTCTCATCCTTTAATTCTGAGTTCCCTGGCAGCCACAGTCAAGAGGAAAACCAAGTTTTATGATCGCTGTGTACAAGTGATAAAGATGGCCAACTCTGGAGATTTGTTCCAGATGTTTCCATGGATTCCCCAGAGCGAGCACACCGTGCAATGTACTAATATGCCACCCACAGAGCAGTGTGGGCTCCTTGGCTGTCACACTGTAATCTCTGTGACTTCTTGGTTCACTTTTTTGGTGCTCACTTCATTTTATGGTTTTTCAGCAAAGAGGCAGGTTTTGAACTCTCCTATTTAGGGTATTACAGGAACATAAGAGTAACGGTTGATTTCGGGTTTCAGGCACAGGACTAGTACCCACGAATGCTAAGTGGATTTTAAAACTTGTAGTGAATGGGAAAAGGACACTTGTGAGGTATCTCAGAGTTTAGGGGTCAAGAACTGTTTTACACGGGACCCCTCTAGTCTCTCATTCCAAGGAAGAGTGAAACTTGCAGGAATATAAAAGAGAGTGGGGGAGAAGGGCAGATTATGGACAAAGGGCAGCACCGAATGAAACTCAGCCTGGTTGGATGCAAGTCTGACAAAGTGAGACCAAGGTTTCGTGGGCTGAAGAGGCTAGGCGTCCAACAGGAGCACAGATGAGCTCTTGGGCCCTCTAGGATGACAAAGATGTAACATTGGCAGGAGTCCGAGGGTGGGCGGGTTGAAGCCCACAAAGCTATAATTTTAATAGATTGAGCTTTTGAATAATTTTATATTCGTAAAAAATAATATCCTGCACTATTTGTTGAAGATCTTTGTGAAATATTTCTGTTGGGGGGCTGGAGCAATAGCAAAGCGGGTAGGGTATTTGACTTGCAGGCAGGCAACCCGGATTCGATTCCCAGCATCCCATATGGTCCCCTAATCACCGCCAGGAGTAATTGCTGAGTGCAGAGCCAGGAGTAACCCCTGAGTATCTCTGGGTATGACCTCCCCCCAAAAAAGCGCAATATATATATGTATATTTGTGTTCAAATTCAGAATTACAGAAACAGCAAATTTGGGTTGAAATACATGTTTTTAGTTTCCCACCGAACATCCCTTGAAAATAGTGAAAGATAAACACCAATAAAGTACCAAAATCAAGGTGGATTTCCACTAACTACATTGTCCCTATATTTTGCCATGAAAATAATGTTGATAAATATACTCCCACTAATAATAAGTTAAACAACATATATTCACATTGACTTACAGAAAAAGTGCCAGAAATAATTCCAATATGGAAATGGGAAGATGTCTTTTATAATTTTTATATCATTATTTAACAAGATTCTAGAAGTTTTATCCATAAATAAGAAAAGGATAGAGAGGGAAAATAGAAACAAAAAGGAAATAATTCCAAATTGCCTGTGTGTAAATCTTAGGAAATACATTTGAAAACTACTATTGACTAAATGACCATAAATATGAACAAATCAGTGTTAACTAAAGAGCCAAATTAAAGCAATGAAAGAAAGAGTCCATTCATGATTGGTAGAAAAAAAAGAAAGCAAACATACACATAAAATGAAATAAAACACTTGAAAAATATTGACATGATTGTTAAAATAAGTTGGTCAGAATGCCAAAAGTGATTATACCACTACATATCTGAAATATTCATCATTCTGCAGTATTTATAATATTAAATAGTAATGTGACATTGACTGTGTTTTAGGGAAATGACACACTATTCCCGGAAATAGGGATAGATACATGTTTATTTATTTATTTATTTATTTTGCTTTTTGGGTCACACCCAGCGATGCTCAGGGGTTACTCCTGGATTTGCACTCAGGAATTACTCCTGGCGGTGCTCAGGGGACCATATGGGATGCCAGGGATCGAACTGGGTCGGCCACGTGCAGGGCAAACGCCCTACCCGCTGTGCTATCACTCCGGCCCCGATACATGTTTATTTTTAAATTTATTTTCTTTCTCCTATTTTTCTTAAAACTTTTAACAAATTTTCGTACATATATATATATATATTTTTAATCGCTGTTAATAGAGTTACCATTCCTGCAATTGTGTTTTTCTCTTTTAAAAGGGATAGTCAAGTAAAAAAAAAATACCACTGAGAGTCACGGTTACATGGATTCTTGTTAATGAGAATTTTTCTAGATAATGAAAAAATTACAGAGTACCTATATAGAATAAATCCTCTGCTAATGAGGAAATCAGGATGGCCTTTGGGACGTGGCAAATCTTGGTGAAAATTTTAATTCTCACTGTGTGTCATTTTTGTTTGCTTGTTTCTGGGCCACAGCTGGCTTTGTTCAGGCCTGAGTTTGGACTCTGAGCTCAGGAATCTCTTCTGGTGGGCTCAGGGGATCATAGGGAGTGCCAGGGAATCATAGCTGACACAGCTGCATGCAAGACAAGCCACCTACCCACTGTACTGTTGCTCTGGCCCTCCCACCATATGTCTCACTTCTTCCAACTTCATTCTTCCATTGAAAAATGGGGACATTATATTTTATTTTATTATTATTATTATTTTTTGCTTTTTGGGTCACACCCGGCAATGCACAGGGGTCATTCCTGGCTCATGCACTCAGGAATTACCTCTGGCGGTGCTCAGGGGACCATATGGGATGCTGGGATTCGAACCCGGGTCGGCCGCGTGCAAGGCAAATGCCTTACCCGCTGTGCTATCACTCCAGCCCCGAAAAATGGGGACATTTTAAAGGGTTGTTCTGAGGCCACTGTTGACAGCCCTCTGACTGAGATTAGAAAATCTAGGCTTTGGTTCCAAGAAATACATTCAGGAAACTAGGTGATCAATAGAAATATGCAATGTTAAAATCTGCATATTTGGGTTGAAAAATTAGTACAGGGGTTAAGATGCCTTTCTTGCACACAGAGGACCCCAGTTGAGTCCCCCGAACCATGTATGGTCCCCAGAGCACAGCAAGGGGTCACTCTTGAGCACCCCAAAGAAGAGCCCCTGAGTACTTCTGGGTGTACAAATAAAAATAAAACGTGCCATTTTTAACAGAGAAGAGCAACTCATCATACTTCTAGGGCATCACAGAAAAAGTTTCAGCAGAATTGGTATTCATTGAAAATGTCTAAAATCGTAATTGGAATGGAGGCTGGCTAGATAGGGCACTTACCTTGAGAGCGGCTGACCTTGGTTTGATCCCT
Organism: Sorex araneus; assembly: GCF_027595985.1. Taxonomy (NCBI): domain Eukaryota; kingdom Metazoa; phylum Chordata; class Mammalia; order Eulipotyphla; family Soricidae; genus Sorex; species Sorex araneus. The sequence goes on from NC_073302.1 coordinate 290,091,655, forward strand.
GGCATCTCATATGGTCCTTACAGCCCCACCAAGAGTTATCCCTGAGCTCAGAGCCAGGAGTAAGCCCTGAGAACCGCAGGGTGTCACCCCAAAATAAAACAAACAATAAAGTAAAATTTGAATTAGAGGACCAGAAGGTTTTGACGGGTTTGCAAGTTGGGCATCTCCCTGGTTAGCAGAACAGATGTGAGCTGGTAATCATGAAAGATAGATTTCCCCACCTCTGCTCCACCCATCCTTCCTTTATGTCTAAGAGATTTAGAAATTGTGTTTTCCAATGGCCAGAGCAACAGTACCATGGACAGGTGCTTGCCTTTCATGCAGCCAGCTTGGGTTTGTCCCTTGGCACCCATAATAGTCCCCGATCCTCATCAGGATTTATCTTTGAGAGCACAGAACCAGGAGCAATCCCTAAGTAAGCCACCTCTATAAACATCGTCCCATGGGGAAAAAGGAAGAAAGGAAAAGAAATTGTGTTTTGCAGTAAATTCCCACATAACTTAACTCTTAATACACAGGGGCGTCATCTGAACGTAACAACAGATTCAGAACTCTAGGTCCTTCCGGAATCTCTGTTGGGTCAAACGTCAGGAGTACTGTTGAACATTGAACTGAAGGAGGAGTAAGCACCGGGTCAGGAGTTCGACCCCTGGTGAGTGTGTATGCGAGCACTACGGCCAGAATGTGTTGGACAGCGCAGCTAAAGGAATGCAAACATGTGCCCGAGCACTGCCACCAGAATGTTCCTTCCCTAGGAATCACCAAAACCAAATACGTGTGTAACCTTCCCCCCTCCCCCCAACCCCCCTCCCCAGCCATAGAAACAACAGCCGCCAAGGGCAGCCAAGGGGGGGAAATCTAAAATAAAATAAACAAACACATGCTTTTAAACAGAAGACCACCCACTGTGCACTTAAACATCACTTTAACGTGGTAAATACAAGCTGGTTCTTTTCATTCTTGGCTTTCTCTGTTACTTTTTGAGTCGCGTTTAAGACAAAGAGAGATTATAATAAAATATTAAGCGAGTTAAAACACAATAGAAGATCCTGGCCTGAGTCTGAACTGGGAGCAGATTTGCTGAGCCTAAGGAAGCACATCCAGGACTTAAATATTTGAGATGTTTGAACAGTTGCCTTGCTCTGGCGCCAGCGCCCGTCCCCCACATACAGCTTCACCGACGGCCCAACTCCGCCTCCTCACGAGTATCTCTGCAGAGACGCCAATTTCCAAAGAATTCTAGGTCCCAGTCCCAGGCTGAGAATTCTGGTGTTTTTGTTTTGGAGTTGCGGTGGGCAGCTTTTCCTCACCCCTCCCCCTTGCCATACTTCCGGTAGCCCCAGAAGCCCCGCCCATCACCCACCTCTGCTGCCTTGTCAATTCATTGGCCCAAACCACAGATCTGGAAGTTTCTGGACCACCTGGCTGCATACGTGGCCACCAGACAACTCCTGTGTAACACAAGCTTAATAAATTCTTAAACAAGGATTTACCAACGATGTAATCAGATATAACAATGTTCACATGAAGTTATTTTCTAGGGGGAAAAAAATCAAATGCGATGACGTGTTTTACTTGGGATACTAATATTGTAGGTATACACACAGATCTTTTGAATTTCCAGGGCAAACAAATAGAACATAACAGAACATATTTTATAGCTATATTCATGGCCTTTAAAAGTACTTGAAAAGATATATAGTACATGGCTCAGAGGGGAAAAGAAAGAAATACATACTATAAATAAAATATTAGAAGTCTATAAAGAAATTAATTTTAAAGAGGGAGAATCAATTATGAAGTCCAGTGCCTCCTGGCACTAATTTTTCTGACTTTTTAAAAAAATTCTGGGCAATAGGACAATGTTGATAGAAGAGCAGCTAAAACATTGCCTGCTGGCATGTGGAGGTAGATTTTGGACCAAGGTTGTGTGTTGAATCGTCTGTAGGGAGAAAAGAGGTAATATTTGGAACTGGTGGAAAGAAACATACAGTTGGCAAAATAACAGGACTGGTCAATGAACACATGGACTCAGGTAGAGAGTGGAAACCAAATAAAGAACCCAGGGGTTAAAAATTATTTGCAAGATGCTAATAAATCAAGCCTCTCTTGAGTCCATTGGCCTGGACTAATCTCAGAAGTCATTTGAAATCGCCCATAAACTCCAGCTACAAATGTAGAAAGTATCACTTCTGCCTAAGTTTTGCAGCACACTGGGTGAGTATTTAAGACTGCGGGGCTAAAGATAAATGATACTAAATTCACTTTAAAGGTAAATGGTTAAAAAAAAAAAGGTTAGTGGTACATATTCTTTATAAGGTGGAAGAAAGTAACAGAAAACCATACTAGTAGAATTCTAGCTGATAGCATAGCCTTCTCGCATTGGAAAGCCGTGGGGAAGCCGTGGTGTTTTCCACCCTTCATTTTTAGCCTTTAGACTTAGTCTCAGAGAACTTGAAGGTAACCTAGAGAGCACCTTGTCGAGACTTCATGCCTGAGCCCTTGCAGGTGAACCCTGAGCATCGAGCCAGGAGTAAGTCTTGAGTACTGCCATAAATGGCCCAACAATGAAGGGGGGGAGGGAGGAGAGAGACAGGAGGGGAGAAAGAGAAAAGAGAGAAAAAGAGAAAGAAAAGAAATAATGAAAGAGAAGAAAGAAAAGGCAGGCAGGTAGAAAGGAAGAAAAAAGGGAGTGAGGGAGGGAAGGAGGGAGGGAGGGAGGGAGAGGAAGGAAGGAAGGAAGGAAGGAAGGAAGGAAGGAAGGAAGGAAGGAAGGAAGGAAGGAAGGAAGGAAGGAAGGGAGGGAGGGAGGGAGGGAGGGGAAGGAAGGAAAGGAAGGAAGGAAGGAAGGAAGGAAGGAAGGAAGGAAGGAAGGAAGGAAGGAAGGAAGGGAGGGAGGGAGGGAGGGAGGGAGGGAGGGAGGGAGGGAGGGAGGAGAGTAAACCATACTGGCTTTTTAGACACCATGATTAAATATAATATAATCTCTACTCTCTAAACCTTGGAAAGGGTTAAAGGGTGGCCCAGGAGAGCCTTGTGAAACAACATGACCTACCATTAGTTCCTTTGACGAAAACAGGAACTTTTCCTCCTGCTAAAAAGCAGTCATGGAAGATGAATAGATCAAAATTAGTCATGACTAGTGAAAAACTTACTAATGGATCAAGATGAGATAGACAACAAGTACTGACTTCAACAAAGTATTTCAAACTAAGCAGATGAGAAGGAATATCGGAGGCCAATTTTGACTACATTGACTACATTTTCTGCACATCATCTGGTTTGATTAAGGGAGAAAAGTATTTTTTTTGGGTACCTTTAACTTTCTTGGGGAAAGTGACTCTCACGCCTTCTGCACACCTGCTTGGCCTTCACAGCCTACGCCTCCATCCTCAGGCGACCAACTCTCACCCAAAAGTGGCAAGGAAGAATGAGCACTGAGGGATGTCTTAGCGTGTCTTGAGTACATCATTCTGGAGCAGCTGGCTTGGACTTCTGGGGTGCCTCGTTCACGATATGCGTGATGAGACTGTCATAAGGAGACTCCTCATTGCAACAGGGAGTTTTGTGAAATTAAAGTTGAGAAATCGCTCTCCTTCTTAGGATAAAGAAGTTTTGCTCTCCCTCTAAAGAAAGAAGCTACAGGGGCTGGAGCAATAGCACAGCGGGGAGGGCATTTGCCTTGCACTGCGGCCGACCCGGGTTCGATTCCCAGCGTCCCATATGGTCCCCTTAGCACCACCAGGGGTAATTCCTGAGTGCAGAACCAGGCATGACCCCTGTGCATCACCAGGTGTGACCCAAAAAGAAAAAAAGAAAAGAAAAAGAAAGAAGCTACAATGCATATTCTTTGTAGAAACGGAGCCAGAAGCCTATTCCTCCTCATTTCAGGCATTTTAAATTGATAATCCTTTGGTGCTGCCAGAAGATTTTTTTTCCTAAGTAGAGGTGTGAAGGACCTGTGAATTTCTATTTACTTCGATGTCTGGGGAGTTGTGGAAAGATCATAAGGGTCTGGATGGAAAAGTCTGAGTGGAGTCACAGTGGGTTGCTGTGAGCCGCCCTGAACTCAGGGCGATGAGAAAGGGCCAAGCTTTCGGCTGAATGTTCTCTAGGGCTCTGACTTTCAATTAAATGCCACTGTGAGGACATCCAACTCGCAGCCCAAGCTGGATCTGCCTGTAGCACTTTCACGGAGGCAGGGCTGGGCTTTCCGTTCCCGTGTCCTTGCACGCCTGCGGTGAGAGGTCCACACGGTGAGAATGGGCACGGCGTCCACTTGCTGAGTGCTGAATTCAAGTAAGAACTTATTAAAGAATATTAAAGAATTTATTATTATTATTATTTAAGAATATTAAAACCTCCGCAGAGAATAGCAGGTCTCCGTGCCTCCTCGTGGGTCCTTTAATTAAAAACCCAACCAGACAGGGTGCATGTTGGGGGGATGGAGGGTCCAAGAACAAGTCAGACCAATTCCAATACAAACAAGTGGTAGGGAGGCTTCCCGCTTCCATAACAGTAGTGCCTCTCGTGCCCTGCAAATTATTTTGCAAATACTAAGAGTTTCAGGGCTGGAGTGATAGCACAGCAGGTAGGGCATTTGCCTTGCATGCGACCAACCTGGGTTCGATTCCAGCATCCCATAGGGTCCCCTGAGCACTGCCAGGAATAATTCCTGAGTGCAGAGCCAGGAGTAACCCCTGAGCATTGCCAGGTGTGACCCAAAAAGCAAAAAAAAAAAAAAAAGTTAGGAGTTTTATTCTGACGGCAGCATTAGGGAAGAAGAAGCAGATACCAGCCTTGGTGGAGTCACTCTGGTGAGGGTGACGTCCCTGATCTTCCATGATCATATTGTGCATAACAAGGGTGGCACTCACAGCTGGCTTCAGGTCGAAACTAAATCACCCCCACCAGGCCCCTGCTTGTTTTCTTGGATTTGGCATCACACCTGGCATTGCCCAGGGGTTACTCCTGGCTCTGTACTTAGGAATCACTCCTGGCAGTGCTCTGCCGACAGTACGGGGTGTTGGGGATAGAACCTGGGTCAGCCACCTGCAAGGCAAGCGTCTTACCCACTAGACTCTCACGCTGGCTGGTCAAGAACGCTCAAGGCTAAGATCCTCCAGCTAAAGCAACCTACACGGGATATTTCCGGAAACTGTGCCAGGCTCTCTCTTCTCCTCTGGGGTCTACAAAGCTGCTTGGAATCTGTGCGTGGCTCTGTCCTGTGGGTAAGCGGAGGCAGGGGAGGGGAGGAATGTCTGGGACTGCTGGGATGAGGCGCTTGCTCTCGGTCCCAACCCTTCTGATGTCTAGTGTGAGGTTTGTGTTAAACTTGGTTTCTCTTGCTAGGAGATCACGGTGTGCGGGGAGGGGTGGGGGGGGGGGTGGGGAGGGGAATGTGGATGGGGAGAATTCCATATTTAGAGGACTTAATCTATCAGAGATGCCTTGTGGGAAGGTGCATTTGAAACATGGTTTTGAATGAATAGGACAGGTGGGTTAAGGTATTTGTTTTTGTCTTTGTGTTTAAAGAGGAGCCAGACCCTATGATGCTAAGGGCTGGCTCCTGGCTCTGAGCTGCGAGGGACCATCCCGTTTTAACGTGTCTCATTGTGAGACTTGTTGTTATTGTTTTTGGCATATCCAATGTGCCACGGGGAGCTTGCCAGGCTCTGCTGTGCGGGCGCAATACTCTTGGTAGCTTGCTGGGCTCTCTGAGAGGTGCGGAAGAATCGAACTTGGGTCGGCCGCATGAAAGGCAAATGCCCTACCGCTGTGCTATCGCTCCAGCCCGAGAGGAACCGTATGGAATAAGACCTGGGTTGGCCCAGGTGTGCACGGCAAGCACCTAAGCCGCTATGTCATGTCTCCAGATCTGCAGCCTGGTTTAAGGCTTTGCCATGCATCACCTTGGTGTTGGAGGCTGAGAGTGAGCCCACACCCGATACCGGAGGTATTGATGGCATGTCCAGATGTGGACAAGAACCAGGACAAGATGGCCTCATTCCCCCCTCCAAGCTGAGCTGGTCATATCATCCTGTGGGCTCAAGGTGCGAACACAATGACCCAATGACCCACTGCCAATGGGTGGGTGCGTGGGGTGTCAGTGGGTCATTGCGCTCCCTACCAATGATGTGTAGAAAACATCCAGAATAAAGCCATCTGTGTGGGGGTCAGGGATAGCCACATTGATGGAGTATGAGCTCACAGCAAAGCCAGGTAAAACTTATGTCCTTCATTCCTACAGGACTGCTGGCTGCAAAGACCAGATGATGTTCATTATTTTTATAAGCTCCTGTTTCATATCCTTGTTTCCTTTGTATAATTTTTATTTGAATTTTGGAGACATATGGAGGATCTAATTGGCACCGAACCCTGTGGACTGTCAGGTGTACAGAGCATTGATTATTGACACTTACATGTTGAAAAACGGTTACCACTGGAGTGTGACCCAGTACTGCTCTTAGGTCACGGAACGGCCATCTGTTTGGTTATGGAAAGAACATGTAGGAGTCACTCTTCAAATTTATTCAAGTATTAATGATTATAATCACAGCCTTCCCATGAAATCTCCAGCAGTTTGTACTCTTTGATGAATCCGTATTTTCACAAGTGGAAATTCAAGAAGAAAACAATCATCCTATGCGGCTCCATTGTTAGATCCTGGCAGTGCGGCCGACCCTCTGAGAGGCCGAGCCCAGCAGACAGCAGCCAAGGTCACAGCCAGCCTGTTTGTGCAGATCTGTACTGGGTCACTGCCACGGCCATCACTAATGTATTGTTGGCTTTGGGTTTGTAACTGCAGAGCCTAGTAGTTGTGACAGAAGCTGGTGGTTCAGAGTCTAAGATATTTATTGCCTCTGGCACTTGACAGTAATGGTTGCTGGCCCCTAAATTAGTCCATTTTAAAATTTTAATTCTTCTTTCTTTCTTTCTTTCTTTCTTTCTTTCTTTCTTTCTTTCTTTCTTTCTTTCTTTCTTTCTTTCTTTCTTTCTTTCTTTCTTTCTTTCTCTCTCTCTTTCCTTCCTTCCTTCTTTCTTTATTTCTTCCTTCCTTTTTTTTTTTTTGATTTTTGGGTCACACCTGGCGATGCACAACAGGGGTTACTCCTGGCTCTGCACTCAGGAATTACCCCCTGGCAGTGCTCAGGGGACTATATGGGATGCTGGGAATCGAACCCGGGTCAGCGGCGTGCAAGGCAAACGCCCTACCCGCTGTGCTATCGCTCCAGCCCCTCTTTCTTTCTTTCTTTCTTTCTTTCTTTCTTTCTTTCTTTCTTTCTTTCTTTCTTTCTTTCTTTCTTTCTTTCTTTCTTTCTTTCTTTCTTTCTTTCTTTCTTTTTCTTTCTTTCTTTCTTTCTTTCTTTCTTTCTTTCTTTCTCTTTCTTTCTTTCTTTCTTTCTTTCTTTCTTTCTTTTTTTTTCTTTCTCCCCTCCTTTCTTTCTCTTTCTTTCTTTCTTTCTTTCTTTCTTTCTTTCTTTCTTTCTTTCTTTCTTTCTTTCTTTCTTTCTTTCTTTCTTTCTTTCTTTTTCTTTCTTTCTTTCTTTCTTTCTCTTTCTTTCTTTCTTTCTTTCTTTCTTTCTTTCTTTCTTTCTTTCTTTCTTTCTTTCTTTCTTTCTTTTTTTCTTTCTCCCCTCCTTTCTTTCTTTCTTTCTTTCTTTCTTTCTTTCTTTCTTTCTTTCTTTCTTTCTTTCTTTCTTTCTTTCTTTCTTTCTTTCTTTCTTTCTTTCTTTCTTTCTTTCTTTCTTTCTTTCTTTCTTCATTTATTTATTTATTCTCTATTTCCTCCGTCCTTCCCTTCCTTCTTCTCCCCCTTCTCTTCCTTCCCCTTCCCACTTTTCTTCCTTTCTCCCCTCTCCTTCCCTCTCTTTCCCTCCCCTCCCCTTCCCTTCCCCCCCTCAGTTCCTCTCCTTCCCTTCCCTCCCTCCTTTCTCTCTCTTTTCTCCCCTCCCCTTCCCTTCCTTTTCTCTCCTACCCTACCTTTCCCTTGCCCCTCCCTACCCTCCCTTTGCTTCTTCCCTCCCTCTGCTGCTTCAGTGACCCCGCTTTGTACAACCTTGTGATGCTTGCTGGGTATCAAACATCTGGTGTGGTGCTTGGCGTGGGTTGCACACTTCAGGCTCAATGTTTGCACACCCTGCATACGTTCTCATCAAGGGGTGATTCTCAGATGTGGGGATGCATCCACATTTGGTTGTTCATTCACTGGGGACGCACTCCTGGCCTCAGTGCTCACATGTCTTTACTTGCGATGCTCATGAAGAGTCACATGTTTCGTTGCAGTGGTCTCACACCCCTGGCTGCGGGCCCAGGAGAGCACAGTCCACATGGCTCTCGAGGGGCCACACAGCAGAGCAGATGGGACCAAGCTGGGTCCCCACACGCATCTGACACTAGTATCAATTTCATGGCCTCATGCTTGCAATGCTGTTAGTCATGGTGCAGTTCCCTCGGGCCCCAAAGTCCATTCATAGTGGAATGTGATATATGGAAAACTCCCCAGAGCTCGAGGTGACTTAGTCAACCCCTGCCACAGCACTGGGCCTTGGAAAAGGCAGCAAATAGAGCCGTCTTGTTCATAACGGCATCCTGCTCATAGCTAGTAGGGGCCAGGGCAGAAGGGGTGCGGGGGAGGGCGGTGCTTCTGACTGAGAGAATGAATGGCCCTGTGTACGGAAAATCTATGCATTTGGAACGGCAATAGAGCCAATGCTATTCTTCTCTGGAGAAGCTTCCCTTTAGAGAGCCAGGAAACATTGGCTTTCAGGCGAGTTGTGTAACATTTGTCCTTAACTGACTTTCTTTGGAATTTTGTTCTTACCACACCTCACCACCACCAAAGTGTCCAAGACTTGGCTTGGCTCCCCTTCTCTCTTTCCTTCCTTTCTTGATACTTCTAGCTGATCTCTTCATCTGTACCCCACCCTCCCTTTCACCTCCAGTTGGTCATCTGTTTTGTTTTTGTTTTTGGTTTTGTTTTGTTTTTTGGATCACACCTGGAGATGCACAGGGGTTACTCCTGACTTTGCACTCAGGAATCACTCCTGGAGGTGCTCGAGGGACCACATGCGATGCTGGGAATCGAACCCCAGGTCGGCAGCATGCAAGGCAAACGCCCTACTTGCTGTGCTATCGCTCCAGCCTCCTGGTAATCTGTTTTGTTATCTGAAGTCTTGCATTTGTCGTCATCGCTGCTGTTCGTTCCCTTGTTTTGTCTCTCTATCCCACAGATGAGTGCGATCACCCGGTATTTGTCCTCTGTGTGGTTTGTTCGGCCTAACATGATCCCCTCTTGTTCTATGCAAGTTGCAACAAACTTATCAACTTCATCTTTTCTTAGAGCTGCATAGTAAAAAACGTTATTCTTTTTCCTTTACTTCATTTGAAAACTCTAATTTGAACTGTTTGAAGAGGAGTTGGAGGAAATTGGCAGCTGTGTGAGAAACAAGCAAAATTTCTCATCCAGGCTCCATTCAGCTTTCCTGTGTTTGTGGAATGTGGACTTGAAATCTAAAAACTAAGCCCAGGGTTATCCTGATGGATGCTCAGTGGTTCGGCCCTGATACTGGGCAGTGAGATCTTTCTCGGTCCTTGGAGTGCCAAGACTGGGATCTCCCAGCAGGCCAAGGGCTCTAACATCCAGCTGTGCTGGGTGGGAAGAGGGTCAAGGGTTCACTTAAAAAAAAAAAAACCCACTGTTTTCTGAGGAATACATACGGTCATTCAACCATTACTCATTTAGTTAACAAATATGTAGTAAGCGCCAGTGATTCTTTTAGGTATCAGTGCAAGAGCTACACAGTGAGCAAAATAGATAAAAACAAAATAAAATTCCTGTACTCAAGAACATTCTGGGATGTGTGTGCATATGTGTGTGTGTGTGTGTGTGTGTAAAAGATAGGAAAGAGGTAACAATTTGTTGAAAATAAGTAAAATATATAGTATATATAGTATGTCATGGTGATCAGTTCTATGGAAAATAAAGGTATAGATATAAACTTACCAATAAGAGAAATTTCAAGTACTATCGCTTATGTCTATTGATAATCTGAAATTTGACCCATCTGTTGGTGTTCCAAGTGGTGAGTACTTTAGCTCTTTTATTTTTGGGGGGGAGGGCATATGCCAGTGGTGTTCAGGGGTTAGTTACTCTTGGCTCTGTGCTCAGGAATTACTCCTGATGGTGCTGAGGGACCATATAGGATGCCATAGATCAAACTTGGGTTGACTGGGTACAAGGCAAATTTCCTTCCGCTCCAGTATCTGAGCTCTTTCCTACCTCAACACTCAGCATGACAAGAAGAGACATTTACTGCACTAGGACACGCGCTGACTTGTGGCTCTCCACCGCAGGAAGCAAAGTAGAAAGTCTTTCATCGAAAACTCAGCTTTGGGGCTGGAGTGATAGCACAGTGGGTAGGGCGTTTGCCTTGCACTCGGCCGACTCGGGTTCGAATCCCAGCATCCCATATGGTCCCCTGAGCACCACCAGGAGTAATTCCTGAGTGTAGAGCCAGGAGTAACCCCTGTGCATTGCCGGGTATGACCCAAAAAGCAAAAAAAAAAAAAAAAAGAAAGAAAAAAAAGAAAACTCAGCTTTGCTGGGCTGTGAACTTGTTAGCACTTCCAGGTCATTCACTTCCAGTCCTGAATTTCCCCTGCACCCTTCGATGTGGGTGCACTGGATCAACGGGAGGTGCTCCCTTGGCTTTCCCAAGAAGGAGTGCATGGACAACAGAGGCAGACAGACCCTGGGTACTTGAAGATAGTCTAGACCCACTGCCGTAGGCATTTTCTTGCAGGACGAAAGCCATGTACATGTCAGGGAGCTCGTTTTCCAAAAGGGGCGTGAAGACCCAGCACTTCAGAAGCTCCCGTCGCCTCATCAGTGTAGGAGCCTACCTAGGTCTCACTCACCTGGGTCGACCCAGGGCTACTGAACCCTGCCAGAAAGCAGGAGCCTAGGGGGCCAGCCCGAGTGCAATCCCTCTTCCGCACATGGAAGACAGGGGGAAGGGTCCTCCTGAGCACTTGAGTGATTGGACCAATTAGATGGAATCCATCACAGACTTGTTTATAGACTCAATATCAACCTCTTACCACCCCCTTGCCTGCCGCCAAGAGTGAGGGGAACTGCAGGGCCCAAAGAAGTGAAACTCCCATTTCTCAGAGTGTGAGAAAGGGGAACTAAGACCCAGCCAAGAGCTTCAAGTGGGGGGGGGGAGGCCAAATTGGAGGGGGAGGCTGTTTAGAGCCCCGTGATGATCCTGGAGGCACCCCACAAGCAGGACTGGAGGTCACAGCTCCAGAGAGGGCTGGTCGGGGAGCTGACCCCGGCAGTCTATTCCCTGAAACGGGCGGGCCTCTTCCCCTCCCCCATTTGTCAGGGAGCCAACACAGCGGTTCAGCGAGGGCGGGGGTGGGGGTGGGGCAGGAGCACGGGTCTCCCAGCCTGCGACCCGGCGGATGTTCACAGGATGAGTAGGGAGTTTCCTTGTGCAGCCTCTGTGCTCAGACTCCACCAGCTCAGGGGGTCCCACGGAGCAGCCTGCAGAGATTCCGAAGATGCAAGGGTCCTTGTGGCTCTCCAGGACCGCCTGCCCTTTCCCACACCACTGCAGGAAGAAAATCGTCCCTTTGTCCCTAGTTTCCCGTCGCCCTCTCTTCTCTTCTCTTCATCCTCACTCCGGGTCTGGAGAGAGGTTACCCAAACTGCTCCCAAGATATTTATAGCTGCCTCTCTGTGAAAACACCCATTGGCTTCCCGATGAAGCCCCGGGGGGGGGGGGGTGTCTGTAAACTGTCATGGGGGGCTACATCTGCCTTGTTTGGCAGCGGCAAGAACTCCAGCCCACCTCGTGGTGCTGAGGTCAGAGGGAACAGTATTTCAGAAGGGCAAAAACTCCCCTCATGACATTTTCTTTCAAATGTTTTAAATAGTTGCTTATTTTTTCCCACAGGAAACTGGTGCGTATTCCTAAATTGATCTCCTGCATTCCCCTGCCCCAGCCAATTCCCCTCTACTGCAAGGCCTTGGGCAGCTTCTTCCTCCTCCCCCTGGCCTTGCAGTGCACACACACACACACACACACACACACACACACACACACACACACACAGAGTGAGAGAGAGAGAGAGAGAGAGAGAGAGAGAGAGAGAGAGAGAAAGAGAGAAAGAGAGCAAGGGAGAGCGAGGGAGAGTGAGAGAGCGAGAGTGAGAGAGAGGGTGAGTGTGAGAGAGAGGGAGAGTGAGTAAGAGAGAGAGAGGGAGAGAGAGAGAGAGAGAGAGAGAGAGAGAGAGAGAGAGAGAGAGAGAGAGAGAGAGAGAGAGAGACTCTCCCCTTGTACCTCCTGCTGGGTGTGGTACAAAGGGCAGCCAGAGGCTTGTTTGCTCAGTCCTGGCTATTGCTGTGCTCACGGCTTCTCTCCCAAGCAGGGTGTTCCTCCAAAGTCCTTCAGACCCCTCCTTGCTTCAGTTGTCCTAGGTTTAACCTCTTTATTTTCTCTTAGCTCCCAGGATTCTCTGGGAAGCTGGACTGCCAAGTTACCCAAGACCCGCCCAAGCTTCAGCCTCCCCTCTTGGTCCATTGTGTTTGTGACACAGCGGACAGCACAGTGGAAGATAGAGCAGACTCCACAGAGACCCCCCCCCCCCAGGAGTCCCCAGGAGGGGCGCCCACAGAGGGTAGCTCCAGTGAGCACCAAGGGGGTCATTTTACAACACTGATGCTTTATCTTGAGGGGAAAAGAGAGCCAGTCAGGAAAGACCCAGGTAATTCATATCTGCCTTCACCAGTCACCCTGCAAAAGCTAATGAAATAGCTCCACTGAAATTCTTTTTTTTCCCAGTTATTAATTGAGGTAAAATTAGTTTACAGGTATGTAAATATGTATAGCTTTTAGGGGTGTGCTCTCACTACACCACCCACACCTCCGAAGAGCCAATATCATGCCCCCATCGTCCACTGGATCTCCCCTTCCCAGTCCCCCACATGGTACCCTTGGTTCTGTGTCTGGAATCTCAGTTTGTTTTCATTGGCCTTTGTCTGGTGCCTTGTTTCGTGTCTTTAGATACCACCTATGGGTGGGCTCCTCCAAGATTAGCCCTCCTCTGACTCATTCTCTTTACATGACCTTACTCCATCTATTTTTTTTGTGGCAAAATGTAGAAGTTCATCTTTTCCTAGAGTTGAGTGGTTTTCCATTTCGTATAGACATTGCAACTTCTCTCTCTCCTTGTCTGTTGTGGGTACTTGGGTAGTTTTCAGCTCTTGACTGCCATAAATAGCATTGCGAGGAACATACATAGGTCTGCAGAGATCTCTTCAAATTAGTGCTTTTGTGTTCCTGGGAGAGAAGCCTGGGAGAGGAATTGCGGAATCATCTGGAAGTTCTATTATTTATAGTGTTTTGAGAATCTCTGTTCTGCTTTCCATAGAGGCTGAAGTAGTTGGCATTCCCACCGGTAGTTAATGAGAGCTTTTATTCACCACATCCCTTCAATCTGTGTTTTTGGCCTTTTAATATAAGTCACTAGTGGGGGGGGATATTTTATTGTCATGACTTGCATTTTCGTGATAGTCATTAGTGATAAGCATTTTATTCTGAGCTTCGTGTTGTCTTTCAGGCGTGCCCGTGTGTCAGAAGTAGGAATGGAATTGTCTGTGGAACTGACAGGCAGATTCCAGTATCAGGGAAGTCCTCTGTTACAAGGAGCCCAGAGGTGAGACCATCATCCAGTCAGAGGAGATGATCACTAGGCTTTACTGTCCACATGTGACTTTGTTGCATGAGGTAGGGTGTTTTGCTCAGCATCTGTTCCCAGGACTGACTCTCATTTATTTAATTTTACTTATTTATTTTGGATTTGGGGCCACACCTGGCTGTGCTCAAGGATCACTCCCAGCGGGCTCGGAGGAACATGCTGGGTATAGGAGAATCAAACCCAGATCAACACCATTCAAGGCAAGTGCCTACCTGCCGTACTCTCTGGCCTCTGCCTCTCCGTTATGATGAACAACGGAACTCTTCCTTAGAAGGTGGGAGAGTCCAGCGCCTCGAAAGCCTGAGTCTGGGGGGAGGGACATACCCCTCTCCTCACCCTTTTATGCCTCTGGGTTCATTTTGGACTCAAGCAAGCAAATCAACATCAGAGTACTAAGAAAAAAATGAGTAAACTCAATTTAATATTTAAGGAGGTCCCAGGGATAAAACTTCTATCAAAAATAAGGCAAAAATGGGGGCTTTTATCTTGGGCAAAGGAATGAATAGTGCCTGAGGTTGAAAGGCAAGAGAGAAGATTCATATAACCAAAACAAGGTTCTCTCTCACCCCACATTTGCTGTGCTACATAGAAAAGTTTCTTCCATAGAAAGGTTCTCTATAAATCTGGAAACAACCTGAGTGCCCGAAAACAGATGAAACTTTGGTACACCTACACAATGGAATGCTATGCAAGCTGTTAGGAGAGATGAAGTCATGAAATTTGCTTATAAGTGGATGGACATGGAGAGTATTATGCTGAGTGAAATGAGTCAGAAAGAGAGGGACAGACATAAAAGAACTGCACTCATTTGTGGAATATAAAATAACATAATATGAGACGGACACCCAAGGATGGTAGACACAAGGACCAGGAATATTGCCCCATAGTTAGTAGCCTGCCTCATGAGCTGGGGAGAAGGCAGCTGGAATAAAGAAGGGATCACTAAGTCAATGCTGGTTGGGGAAATCGTTCGGGATGGGAGATGTGTGCTGAAAGGAGATAAAGGACCAAACATGATAACCTCTCAGTGTCTGTATTGCAAACCATAATGCCCAAAATTAGAGAGAGAGAGTATGGGGGAAATTGTCTGCCATGGAGGCAGGGGGAGGGTGGGAAAGAGGGGGTATACTGGGGGCATTGGTGGTGGAGAATGTGCACTGGTGGCAGGATGGGAGTTTGATCATTGTATGATTGAAACTCAAACATAAAAGCTTATAACTATCTCACAGTGATCAATAAAAAAATACAATTGAAAAAAAATTTTTTAAATAAAGGTTCTTTATGGAGACAATCCTAGATACCTTCCAGTATTTGTTCTTCTAGGTAGTTAAGGGTGGGTAAGAGTTTCTCTTGACCCCTTTGGAAACTCATCAAAGGATATGGAAAAAATGTGCAAAACCTGTTTTGGGGGACTCCCAGAGCCTGTCCTGCTTCTTGATGTCCCTCTTCAGCATCCTGCCCAAAGTCCCACAGTGCCCCCTTCCAAGAGGTCACGTCTGTGGAAGCCCAGAGACCTGTATATCTGTTTGTGTATCTCACATCTCAGCCTCCTGTCTTGGTCATCTTAAGACAGAAGGGGGGCTTGAGTCGGTAGAGATGTTAGTAACATCTAGTGCTTGACTCTTCATCAGGGAAGGGTCAACTTGACTCTGGTTCAAAATAACCTATAGACCCAGGTTTTTTAATTAATTTTTAAAATTCTAGTCAGTATGATTTATATCGCATAATAATAGCATTTCATGTGTCAAATGTTCCAACCCTAAACCCTTCACCGGTGTCCACTTCCCTCCACCCTAGTTTGAGGGTCCACTCTAAAACCCCCGACACCTACCTCCCCTCCCCACAGTCTCACCATGATAGTAAGCTCAGTTCTGCAGACAAGTTCTCGGGTTCTTTTTGCCTTGGGCCATTTGTTATCCCCTTACTGTTCCTTTTTTTAATTTTTTTTTTTTAAATAGGGACAGGGGCATGCTTGGTGGTGCTCAGGGCTTACTCCTGACTCTTAGCAGGCTTGGGAAACTACATGGGATGCTGAGGATTGAATCCATATTCGCCATGTGCAAAGCAAGTGCCCTGCCTGCTGTAGTATCGCTCTGGCCCTGCTATATCCCCCATATGAGGGAGGTCATTCTGTATGTGTCCCTCTGCTTCTGACTGACTTCACTCAGCACGATACTCTCCAGATTATCGACATTGTAGAAAATTACATAATTTTCTCATTTCTTATAGCCATGGATTGTGTGGCAAATATATACCACCATTTCTTTCTCCAGTCATCTGTTCTTGGATGCTTGGGTTGTTTCTAGATTTTGGGTATTGTGAATAGTGCTACAACGAACATAGGCACGCACAGATCTCTTTTAGGAGTAGAGCTTTTGGACCCTTGGGATAGATGCCCCAAAGTGGAACTGCTGGGCCAGGTGGAAACTCAATTCTTAGTTTATTGAGTTTATTGTCCCCGTGACACTTCTTACCCAGAAGCTCTGTTCTGATCATCCTGGGGAACCCTTTCTTTCCTGTTTTCCCTTCCCTAGACTCCATCACTGGATCTACACAGATGACATCCAAATTCTGTAAATACTTATGAAGACTCTGCTCTTCCCATGCCCCTTGGCCATTTCATTACATGACTCTGGGGTGGAGGTAAAGGGGTAGCATTCACGACCCGGTCTCTAAAGTCAAGCACCCCATATCCCAAGTCTGGACTGCCGAATATGGTGTGCATCTGTGACAAAGTTTGAGGAGGATTCAATCTGCCCTGGACAACCGATAGCACAGCGGGTAGGGTGTTTGCCTTGCACGCGGCCGACCCAGGTTCAATTCCTCCGTCCTTCTCGGAGAGCCCAGCAAGCTACCCAGAGTATCCTGCCCGCACGGCAGAGCCTGGCAAGCTCCCCATGGTGTATTCGATATGCCAAAAACAGTAACAACAAGTCTCACAATGGAGACGTTACTGGTGCCCGCTCCAGCAAACCAATGAACAACTGGAGGACAGAGCTACAGTGCTACAGTGCTACATATGTGTGCATATATATATATATATATATATATGTATTACATATATATGTACATGTGCACACATATGCATGTATGGTTGAACAATAGTAAACTTCCAGTTGTAGGTTAAAAATGATTGGCTGTTGGCAATTTCATGAAATTCAAACTTACCTCAGAACAGGTGTTACTGAAGAGTCCGTTGTACAAAAGCAGGGCTCCAAGGAAAATAGGGCTGAATAAATAAATAAATAAACAAACAAGTTAATGATGAATGCAAAAGAGCAGGAAATTGTTCTTTAGCAGGGCGACAGGTGCGGGCGTGTTTGAAAAAACAGACAGGGTTTCTCGGAGGAGATTGCCTGATAGAGAAGCTCACACAGCTTCCAGCCTAAGGCGGAATTCCAGAGAAAAGCTGTTAGGTCGGGGAAAGTGCAGCACTTTGGGAATGGTGGCTTGCTTCCATCTGAAACTTCATACACATCGCCCTTTGTGGGCTTTCTAATCTCTGGGGGGCTGAGGGGGGCAGCCACATGCAAGGCAAGCACCTTACCTTCTGTACTCTCTCTCCAGCCCCGAGTGTTTTCTTTATAGAAAATTTGTCCTTAGAGTTACGAGCAAAGATCAAAAATACCCCCAATAAATATTTTCCAAGTCCACCTTATAATCTGGTTTCTTTCACAATAAAACATGTTGGAGGCAGAGTTTAGGAATACCACTGGACTTTAAGAATTTAAGTGAATCTCCCATTTAATGAGATGTCAAAAGGTCAGCTAATCAGCGTTAATGAGTTACCCAAGAGAGAATGCTGTGAATTCCTTTGGGAATGATGGCATTAGCAGATCCTCCATGAGTATCACCTCCAAATTCCAAGCCACAGAAATGTGCTTCTGAACTTCTTCCCATGGGTTATTCCCCCACATCACCCCACCCCCTCTAGAAATTTCTTGCTTGTTTGACTAAAGAATGCCAAGTCATCCAGCTAGCTTGATGCTGGACACACACACTAGAACAAATCGCTTCTCTTATAAACACTGAGTTAATTCTTTTATTTTTATGGTATTACCTCCCAATCCAAATCTGATTCTCAATCTTAGATTCGATCAAGAAAGGTGAGTAAACATTAAAAAAATTGAATCATAATTCTTTATTGATCAGTAAAACAAATAAAAATACACTTCAAAGTTGTACGCTGATAACATGCTGCTTTGTGCATTCAGATAATGGGAAAGAATTTGCGAGTAATTTCATTAATATATAAAGGTATACATGAGTGACATACAAGAGAAATATATTTTTCAGAGGCATAGAAAAATTTGTAGGGCTACTTATCAGTTTCCCTGAAAAATGGAATTGGAGATGAGGGAAAGATTGAGATAATTTCACAATATTCTTCCACCATTTCTTTCACTGCTTGATTTTATCTTAAGTAAGAATCCTTTTTATTTAAAATGCCTTATGCTGTATCTCAAAGAAATGTGATAAATTCATGACTGGCACCAAAGGGAGTATGTCTCATGAGCCCGTATTGCCTACCACTCAAGGAGACATGTCTTCAAACATGATCCTTGGTGCTCCATGAGAGAGAACTCATCATACTACCAGTGGCTTTCCGAGGTCACCTGGGGTCAAGTTAACTAGGTCCAGAACCTTAGTGAGCAATAATTTGGGGATAAATAAAGCAAACTTTCTTTTTAAGAACAAAATTTATTTTATTGAATCACTGTGAGATGTAATTACAAGCTTTCATGTTTGAGTTACATCACACATTGATCATTGATCAAACACCCATCCCTCCACCCGTGCACATTCCCCACCACCCATCTCCCCAGAATACCCCCCATTCTCGTGCCCCTCCCTCCATGGCAGACAATTTCCCCCATACTCTCTTTCTTTCTCTACTTTGGTGCATTATGGTTTCAATACAGATACAGAGAGGTTATCATGTTTGTCCCTTATCTACTCCCTTCCTGACCTATCCCTCCAACCTTCATTTTCCTAGTGATCCCTTCTCTATTCCAGCTGCTTCTCCCCCCTCGATCATGAGGCAGGGTAAGGCAAACTTTAAATGAAGTTTATAGTCGCATACAGTGAGTATATTCAAGGAAAACAGGATTGGCAAATACTCCAATTGTTTGTATTTGACCTCATCATACTGAGAAATACATAGCCATTCCCAGAAAGGAACATTCCATGAGCAATGTTACTGGCCTCGTAAATCTTCAGCCTATTCTTTTGCTTTTTCCATCACCAAATCTTGCATTTTCTATTACTCGTTCAACTATCTGTAATCTTTTCACTTTAAGCTTTCTCTTCCCTCAGTTAAATGTACACTAAAATGTACCATGAAGATCTGTAAATGTGGGCCAGAGTTACAATATAAGAAATAAGGTGTTGGCGCATGTGCTGCCTGAGCCCATGTGCTGCTTGCGCCCACGTGGCCGAGCACATGTATCGCCCGAACACATGTGTCACCCGCATCTCCCCTCTTGAGATGTGTACTTTCATGCTTTCATACTTTTGTGTGTAAAGCTCGGTTATATGTAGGGGCTTCCTCTACCCTTGGAGTAGCCCGCGTTCTCTCTTGTGTACATTATTTTCACTATTCTCTCTCCCACTTATCCCTTCCTCCTTCCCTCAGAAACCTCTCAATAGAATCTACTTACTTCACTGCTTGTCTACTCCTGAAATTCTTTTCTGCGAGCGAGACAAGAACCCAGTAACTCTGGGTCCCGGGTGGTAGAGACGGCTGGGGAGAAAGTGACCATCTTTCTCCTCCCCACTTCACGTAAGTCACCCGTGGGGCCCACCGACATCAATACTTTGTAATAGGTATGTGATATTGGTCTAACCCTTTACTCATGTGTATTCCTTATTAGGAACATCTCAAAAGGAAGAGAGTTCTCTCTCTGTCCCCATATTTGATACTCTTGTAGTTCATTTAAGGTGATAAATAAATGATAAAGAATAATAATAAAAAAGAAACAAGGTGCTTGCCATGCATATAGCCGACCTAGTTCAATTTCCAGCACTACATATGGTCCCCTGACAGTTCCCACTCAGGGTTCACTCCTGAGCACAGAGCCAGGAATAGCCCCTTAATACAGGCGGGTGTCTCTTATTTTCCAATAAATAAATAAAAATCACTGAGAATGATTATTCTAAAACATCCAGCTGTCCAAATTTAAATTCAGGGTACCCTGCCTTCACAAAAAATCTTGTATCCAGGGTGTACTATAGCATCAACAAGTGAAGAGAATCTGATTCTTAGACAAAGCTACTGGATCAACCAGACCTCACTGGACATTAAATAACAATTTAATCTGGCGATAAGAAGCAAAATCTTGAAATGGGGGAAAGAGCTGGATTTGTAGCTGTGTCCTGCCTTTCCCTGGGGCGCCTCCACCTCTGCCACTCATCCTGCTCCCTTCACACAAGTCTCCGGTGAAGACAGTTGCTCTAGAAAGTTCTGGCTTGAATGGAAACCGAAAGTCTTAAATTCTTTTTTTGCAAAGGAAAGCTACCTCAAGCATTTAAAATAAGGTTTGTTCAAAGCTGGGGGAGAAGTAAGGGAAACAGAGCAAGATCTACAGAGATAATATTCAGTGGAAGTTACGGGGAGGGGGCGGTCATAGTTAAGAGTCCTTTGTAGGTGATCAAACAGGTCAGGGTTCTCTATCGATGCAGACAAAACTCATCCACACCCAGCCTCCTGAGGTGTGACCAAACTCCTGCTTTCTTTTACTTTTCTTCTTTTAAAAATGTATTTATTAAAAATTAATTAACTAATTAATTAATTTTTAGGCCATACCTCGCAATGCTCAGGGGTTACTCCTGCCTCTACACTCAGGAATCACACCTGATGGTGCTCAGGGGCCATCTGGAATGCCTGAGATCAAACCCTGGTCAATCATGTGCAAAGCAAGTGCCTTACCCACTGTACTATCACTTCAGCCCTACTTTTCTACTGAAAGATTGCCTTCAGTATTTTGAAGAATCCGGTTTAATCTACTATCACCATCTATCAAGACTGTTTAGGCTAAATGCCAAAAATATGAGAGGATGTCCTAAGACACTTTTTTTTGGGGGGGGAGCGGTCATGCCCAGTGGTGTTCAAGGGTTACTCCTGGCTCTGCACTCAGGAATTACTCCTGGTGCTCAGGGGACCATACAAGTTGCCAGTGATCGAACCCAGGTCGTCTGCATGCAAGGCAAACGCACTACCTCTCAGGCCCTGACACATTTCTCTCTTGTTCAAAAATGGCTGACTGGGCCATAAGAAAAGATAAAGTCATGCAATTTTCGGCGGCATGGATGGTTCTGAGAATAGCATGCAGTGCGAAGTTAGTCAGAGACAGACACAGAATGATCTCTCTCATGGGTGGGATATATAGAATCATAATGGTGGATTAACGAATACCGAAAGACAACGGAAACAAGGAACTTGAGAACTGGTCTTGAGTAGGAAGATGCCACTTAGGGAGATGAGGGGATAGGATATGGGGAAAGGCTGCAACTACGGGATAGGGAAGTGTTCAACTGTGGGGAGAAGGGCTGAACTGCAGTAAAGTGTTATGCATGAAACCCTATCAACAACAGTACTGCAGAGCACAGTGCCAAGAGTTAGCGATAGCACAGCGGGTAGGGCATTTGCCTTGCACGCAGCCAACCTGGGTTCGATTCCTCTGTCCCTCTTGGAGAGCCCAGCAAGCTATGGAGAGTATCCCACCCGCACGGCAGAGCCTGGCAAGCTCCCCGTGGTGTATTCAATATACCAAAAACAGTAACAACAAGTCTCACCATGGAGACATTACTGGTGCCCGCTCGAGCAAATAGAATAGCAACGAGACAACAGTGCTACAGTGCTTTTTAAAAAAGCACTTCTCATTGATGCAGACTGGTGAATGGAAGGCAACCTGGAGGGGGGTGGGTGGGGTGTGTTTGAGGGCACTGGAGCAAGTGGACACTGGTAAAGGGATGGGTGCTAAAATATTGTATGCCTGAAACCCAAATAACTTTGTAATTCACAGTGACTAAAAAAAAATGGCTGATTGTTGACTAAAACTAATTAATTACTTCAGCAAGTCTCTCCACTTTGATGTATTTGCCTTCCTTCTTGCTTTTGATCTTGCTTGTCTTCTGAAACACCTGTTTTCCACAGTTTTATTAACGGGGTCCTCATTCTGTAAGTGATCAGCTTAAGTGCTCTGTCCTCCAGGAAGTCTCTCCAGGTCCTCTGCCGAGCCTCACACTTCATCTGTGGTAGCGCTTCTCCCTCATTATTTTATCATCTCTTCATTTGTTCTTCTCCGTTACCAGAGTCATCCATCAACTCGCTGAGTGGAAGAATCATTTATCTACCTCGTACATCATTGTATCTCTAGTTATTGGCTTAAATAAAGGGTTCAATAGCATTGAATAAACGAATTATATAGCATCATATGTTGTGCGTGGTATGTGATGGGTTGCGCTTTTTAAAATCACTAAAGCTGGCCAGTTGTCTATTTGAGCTCATTGGCATTTCAATTCAAAAGACGTCCCACTATTTTAGAATAGATACAACCCAGTTTGCTCTTCCTTTCCCTGAAAGGAAGACATCTAGAATATAACACATTATATGATCCACATGTGAAATATATGCTCATATCATCATATATGATATGCATAATTGATATATGTAATATAATCCCTGCTCTGGTGAAGCCTTCTTTCTGTGGGACAGCTTATTCACATGAAGTTCACATAAAGGAGAGGGTCGAGTAGACGGAAGAGTCATCTGTCGTAAGATCCTACCTCGTCTTCTAGACTCTGCTCACTGTCACAGGCCACCCACTGAGTAGTAGGTCAAGTTTGTTCATGAACTCAAGTAGTAAATGATGGCCAGAAATACTTAGAAGTTCTTGGTGTGGGTCCATGACTCAGTGGAAGAGCACTTTCCATGCATGTACAAGATCATTAGGTTCCATCTCTAGTGCCATAGAATCAAATAAGAAAACAAAACAAAAGAAAGAAATTTTTAGGTGGCTACTGCATTTCCCTGTTAAACACACTATTCATATTTTGATCATTATTGTTATACATCAGGAGATACACCATCCTTTTGAAATGCCATTTTGCAAATGTGGTTGGAACCATTTCCAAACACTTCCATTTGAAAACATTAGTCTGTAAATTGAAGGTCAGACCTCTGTGTTCATCTGGTTCTTAAATAGAGAGTACTCTGGTCAAGACCAAGATCAATTCAAAAGAAACTCTTATTAACAGGGGATGTCGACATTAAAATTTCTCTCTGTGTGGGTCAAGTTCTGTTCAGCTTAGTGTTTTGAGGTTAACTGTGATTTCAAATAAGACAACAGTGGTGGCACTTCTTTTTCATTCAGGTAAAAGTCAAACCAGGCTGCCATCACCTCCAGAACATTATAAACCGGGTGTAGAATGTGGGAATAATCTGCAGACGGTCAATATAAACAAGTCTATTGTGTTCTCCAAGCCTCAGCATCCTTTATAGAAAACAAACCCAACCCTTAAGAGCAATATTTGTTTTTAAGGAAGAGAGATAGATATTTGCCCTCCCATTGAAAAAGTACACACAGGGAATTATTTTCCTTACCTTTGTCTCATGCTTTATTTTGAAACGAGTAATGCTGAAGGACTGATCGACTACTATTTTAACTAACCAAGAACCTCATTTTAGGGACATGATTTCAATGAATTTCTTTTAATAAAAAAAATAAACTCAAAGCCATTATGTGAGGGAGTGGCCGGATAATGACTGGTAGCAGGAAGGAGGTTTTTGTGCAGCCACTGCTTTTAGATCTACATGTGCCTTAGGAAGTTCTGTGGTATGAGCCAGTTCTTCTAGGCCATATAGCATTTAACCATGTCACACTGGCAACCTACCCTACTTAGCATGAGGTAGACATAGGATATGGTCAAGACTCTAGGCAGGAAGTGGTTTTTGTCACCCAAAGAAATTGAGCATCTCTCTCTCGTGAACCCAGTGCAGATGCTGACTTTGGAGGAACTTCAGAGTAGAGAGGAAATACTGACACTGAAGAGAAAATGGTCAAGGTCAAGGGAAAAACCAAGTGTCATCCTCTGGATTCCTAAGTGAAGAAGCATCAGTGCTGTCCAGAGACAAAAGAGGGAAGTAGACTCTCATGAGGACGGTCAATGTGTATCTTGTTGTGTGTAGGTCACGAAGGAAGGTCATCTAGAGAAAGTAATACGACTTGACGGTCCTGTCTCAGTGTGACATAACATGGCACAGTCCCCATGAATTTGTGGGAGAAACTGGACAAAGCTTGGATGGAGCCAGAGAGATAGTACAGTGATAAGGCCTCATTGGAGTTTGTCATCAACAGGCATGATCCTTGAGTGCAGGGACAGAAGTAAGCCCTGACCACTGCCTGATGTGGCCCCCAAGTAAAAGGCAAAACAAACAAAAAGATCTTGGACAGTGCGAAAAGGAAGGGCCCCAGACTGCACCCGAATGAAGATCTTTCCTCGCAATAGACAAGGGTTAAAGCTTCATCCTAGAGCTTTTTGTAAGAATTGAAGATTTTCATAAGAATCCAACTAGATGTGATATTCAAAGATATGTCTATGTGTGTCCTTGTGTGTATCAATGCATGCATATAAAATGTATATGAGTGTCCAATTTGATAGAAAGTAATTTTCTTTCCAATAATTTTGTTTGTTGTTTTTGGGCCACATCCAACAATGATCAGGGGGTACTTCTAGTGGTGCTCAGGGAGCCATAGGAGATGTCAGGGATCAAACCCAGGTCAACTGTGTGTAAGGCAGCGACCTAACTACTGTATTATCTTTCCAACCCCTCTTTCCAGCAATCCCTTCCCTTCCCTTCCCTTCCCTTCCCTTTCCTTCCCTTCCCTTCCCTTCCCTTCCCTTCCCTTCCCTTCCCTTCCCTTCCCTTCCCTTCCCTTCCCTTCCCTTCCCTTCCCTTCCCTTCCCTCCCCTCCCCTCCCCTCTTCTTCCTCCTCCTCCTCCTCCTCCTCCTCCTCCTCCTCCTCCTCCTCCTCCTCCTTCTTCTTCTTCTTCTTCTTCTTCTTCTTCTTCTTCTTCTTCTTCTTCTTCTTCTTCTTCTTCTTCTTCTTCTTCTTCTTCTTCTTCTTCTTCTTCTTCTTCTTCTTCTTCTCCTTCTCCTCCTCCTCCTCCTCCTCCTCCTCCTCCTCCTCCTCCTCCTCCTCCTCCTCCTCCTCCTCCTCCTCCTCCTCCTCCTCCTCCTCCTCCTCCTTCTCCTCATTTTTTATTTTTTCTTTCTTTTTTGGGGGGTGTCACACCTAGCAATGCTCAGGGGTTACTCCTGGCTCTGCACTTAGAGTTACTCCTGGTGGTGATTCCTAGTGCCATCAGGGACCTTATGGGATGCTGGGGATCAAATCTAGGTTGGCTGTGTGCAAAGAAAATGCCCTACCTACTGTACTACCACTCTGGCCTCTTTTCAACCATTATTTTATTTTTTAAAAAAATATCATTGTTAATTTTATGAATAATGACAATATGAATAATAGCAATTATTTGTGGAGTACTTACTGCTAAATCCCAGGTTCTTCTTTTTTATGCGAGCTTTTTTTTTTTTTAATCCCCTTTGACTCTGTCATTCTTAAATAGTACTTTGAAGGCCCAAGTGGTAAAGCATGTGCTTTGCAGATGTAAGACCTTGGGTTTGATCCCCAGCACTGCATGATCCCCAGACAACCCACAGTTGAGCACTTCAAGTGTGACTGTGGTGACACCTCAGGAACTGCTAGTTGTGACCTCTGTAGAATCAACAATAAGAAAGTACACTTTAGTGTTTTAGTTAAGTATTGAGTAAAAGAAAAAAATCTTCTTACTGTTGTCTATGTAGGTTTTGAGCTAGACAACACCTTGATGTTTATCATATTCAAAATGGCAGGATCCAGAGGGGTTAAGCGAAGAGTTAATTCACATATTAATATGGTTCTCATTTATTGGGGTAGATAAAATGTTATATATTTTAACTACAAATCCACACTGATTAAAGCGTAGAAGAAAAAATTTTGAAGTCAATCTGTCTACTGCTGCAAAATGAATTGTGTCCTTCAAAAGCTCTGCCCCCCAAAGTACAAATGACGAGGCTCTATGAGGTGATCTGATACGGAAAAGGATCTTTAGAGATGTGGTCAGGTTGAGGAAGACTCACACTGGGTTCCGGCTGATCCTGAATCCCATGACCAGCATTTCTCTGAAGGTACTGAGACACTCCGAGAGGTGAAAGTCAAAACTTTTGACTCAAAACTTTTGAACTCAAAATGGAAGAACATGCACACAGAATCTATTCAAATCCAACCCAGTACAGAGGAACTAAAACCAATGGTTCAGGTAAACTAAGCAATGCAGTAAAGCTCACAGGTGTAATATGTGTGACTATGTGTAATGATTATAAAGGAACTGGTGGATTGGATGGAATTAATAATCATTTTTTTAAAATGACATCATTTTTTTAAAATGTCCATCGTCATTAATCAAATTAGTCCAGAGAGTTTAGCCTATAAGTTCAGTGCCAAGGTCTTACTGGATTAAGAAGAAATAGAATAAAAATAATTTTTATTATGCACAAAATACAATTTAGTGAGATGAGGTTATATAATTCAAAATAATAGGCTGAGGGGAGACAGGGGTGTGTATGAAAAACACTAAGAATAGCTTAAAGACGTCCTCAAAGAGTCATTAGGCTTTAATAGCAATAGGAAAACAAAATAAAAGAGAGGAAGGAAAAGAAGCAAATGAAGCAAACACCAACTGATTCTCATGCTCAAAGACTTTGGCATTTGGAGGAAACAGGAGAAAAAGTTGAAGCACTTATGTCTTTGGAAAAGAAAATCCCAAGACAAATGGCATGAGACAATGTCACGTGTGAAAATAGGGGAACTGAGGGATGCCAGGGCCTGGGAAGCAGCTACATTTCACCAGAGCCCTCACAATTGGTCACACTCCAGCACCCGGGTTAGGAGGTGGGTGAAAAACTTACAACAGCACGCAGGTAATTGGCATGTTGCCTGAAGTCTCCGTCACACGCAGGAGCCACCTCCATGATTGCTCGGACACAGGTACACATGGAAGTGTATTCAGCTACCTTGTTTACAAACAATACAGTGTCATCCCCCCTCATTCACTGGGGATCCATTGTTGGTGTCGAGAGCCCAGAGTTGTGTGATCTCTTAGTAGGGACGATTAGAGCCCTTACATTTGGGAGAAGCAAAAGCAAAATGAACGTATGAAATTTTGCAAGCCACATAGTCCCTTTGGTGTAACAAGGATTTAGAATGGAAAATGGTGTCACATTTTAGTGAAAAAAAAAAAAAATACAGGCCAGGGGAGGAATCCATGACACTGGCGATCTTTTAATCAGGACTCACAGTTGGCCAGTTTTATTTTATTTTGTTTTCTCTTTTCATAGCTCTGCCAACTCAGAAAATTCATAAACTGCTTACTA
The DNA here is from genome assembly GCF_027595985.1 of Sorex araneus. Taxonomy (NCBI): domain Eukaryota; kingdom Metazoa; phylum Chordata; class Mammalia; order Eulipotyphla; family Soricidae; genus Sorex; species Sorex araneus. Next base: position 290,118,896 of record NC_073302.1, read on the forward strand.
AGTATTCAGAGCTGGTGTGGCACTTATTAAATGATTGCTGCATAAAATAATAAACCATGCTTATTTCAGTAGGCCCTTCAAGTATTACAAATGCTTGTCAATCAAAATGTAAGGTGTACATTTTCTCATAACCTGTTGCAGGATTCATCAGTAATTTCCCCAGGGCCTTCCTTCAGTAATTGCTGTCTTCCCTAGCCACAGCCACAGCTGTTACCCAGAGAGAGGTAGACTGGCTCTGCCTTCGCCCCTGCATTGCCTACTCTGCTGCCTTTCTTGAGTTTCTCATAGCATCAGCCACCATGTCCATACTGTGTTATTTTCCTATTGTTCTTAGGGATTTGAAGAAACAGTGCTTGAACTATTCTCATCTGTTATGCAGCATTAAAACGAAAGAAAAACTTACTGTATATACATATCCAAAACTGTCAACAACAACATCAAAAACAAACAAACAAGCAAACAAAAACCAAACAGACAACCAGAGGCAGAATTTGTATTGAGGACATTTGCCGTGAAGTCTTGCCTTAGGTCTTCAAGGTCTTGCAAATGTTGAAAGGGAGCAGGCAGCGCAAGGTATACCCCAGAAGTGATCAAACTCCTCCACAAAACCTGGGACCTCCCCCAAAGTAATTCCTTCATCCTAGGGATGGACTGGAGCAATAGCACACGAGTCAGACATTTGCCTTGCATGCGGCCAACCAGGGTTGATTCCTCTGTTCCTCTCAGAGAGCCCGGCAAGCTATTGAGAGTATTCCGCCTTGGCAGAGCCTGGCAAGCTTCCCTGGTGTATTTGATATGCCAAAAACAGTAACAACAAATCTCACAATGGAGATGTTACTGGTGCCCACTTGAGCAAATTGGTGAACAATCAGACGACAGTGTTACAGTGCATCCTAGGGATAAACATTCTTCTCTTGTTCTTCCTAAGGACCATGAGGGCTTGTAATGTTCAGAGATATAGCAATGAGCAGAAGGGAAAAGTATGTCTTGAGATTTGTGACCAGGATCTAGCCTTCAGGTGGGTCACTGCCTGACCCACGAAACCTATGCAAGAAAAAGGTTGAAGGTGTAAAGTGACCTCAGAAGTAGAGCAGCTTAGAGCTGGCATGTGCAGGCCCAGTTTTGTTCCCTTACCTGTGCCACATAGTCCGATGAGCATCACTAGGTTCAGTTTTGTAGAAGCCCGGGCACCCCAGGGTGGCCCAGCTAACTAGCACTACAGGCCCTACAAAGCGTCACATCCTCAGTCCCCGCATTGATCCAACAGCCTGGCTGACAAGAATCTGCCTGGCCCATAATTGCAGTGGGTGAGGGTGGGGATGGGGGGCACTCCTCACCACTTGGGTGCTCAAAAAGAAGTATAAAGCGATGCCAGAAAGGTAGCAGTACCACTTGGTGATTTGGTCATAACCAAATACTTTTCTCTCTTGGAACTACCTTTCCTCCCAGAACTAGGTAAGATGCGGGCCAAAAGAGAATTGTGAATTGAAAGACAAATCCAAATAAGCTACACAGAACAAGGCATAGAAAGAATAAAATGTGAAGATATGAAAAAGAATCTAAGAATCAAAATAAAAGGAGAAAGACTAGTCTATGTCTAATGTGAATGCTGGAAGGGGAAAGAGGAAGAGTCAGGTAGATGCAATGTTTGAAGAGAGAACAGCTGAGGCATTTTGAGTACATCCATCTAGATTTCAAAAAGCTCAACTATAAATATAAAGCAGAACTGATATTAAAAATATCTACTAGACATAGCAAAGTGAAAACTGAATAGCCATGAGAAGATGCTAAAAGCATTCAGACAGAAAAGCCATAGTTTTCAAAGAAATGATGCTTAATTTGACAGCTCATTTCTTCATACCAGCCATAGAAACCTGAAACTTATGATTATGTACCGTAAACTGAGAGAATATAAATGCCCGACTAGAAGCCTGAACTCAGCGACAATAGCTCTCAAGAAGGAAGGCAAGACAGATATTCTCAAAAAACTGAAACTGTGCAATATTTTAATATTCAGTATGGAAAGATCTAGGACGTATTTTTCATGCAGAACAAAATGATCCCAGATAGAGCATGAGAAATAAAACAAAAGGCAAGGAGCAAAGGATAGGGCCAAAATAGATATATCAAAGCTAATAGCCACTGCATAAGACATACTTAAAATATGCTCTGGCATTTGAAAACAATAGAACTGGAACTAATGTACATGCCATTCACATGTAAGTTGGAAGTAAATCACCATCAAAGTTTCTTAGGGGGAGGAGGACAACAATATCAGATTATTTTAGTGCATTTAACTTAATTTTTCATTTTTTCATTCTCTGCTTTTGGTTTGGGGCCACACCCATCAATGCTCAGAGCATTCTCCTGGCTCTCTGTACACAGTAATTGGTATCCTAGGAGTGCTCAGGGGATGATATACTATGCCAGGGATGGAACCGAGAATGTCTGCACACAAAGCAAGTGTCTTAATCCTGGAATTATCTCTCCATTCCAAGTATGAAGGTTCATTTTTTGTTTTTAGGCCATATTCAAGAGCACTCAGGGGCCACTTTGCTCTGTGCTCAGGGGGCCAGATGTGGTGCCGAGATTCGAACCCCAGTTGTGGTCTCAGCTGAACAGTAGGCAAATGCTTTAACCTTTCTACTAGCTCCCCATGCTTATAGCCTTCAAAAGACATAAGAAAATAATCCATCTCGAAGACAAAAAAGGGAAGAGGTGAAGCACAGAAAGGAAAAATTCAAGCACAAATTAACCTGGGGGTAAAAAAAAATTCATCAACTGCTGTCAATTCAGCAATGATCAGTAGGTGGACTAATTTCATTTTGAGGCAAAAGATAGTCAAACTGAATTTATGAAGCATTTTTTTAAAAAAGGAATTCTGAAATACTTAATATTGGACACAAACAGATGGAAAATGATATGAGAGTCAGAATTAACTGAGAGCAAGCTAGTGAGGCCAAGCTCATATCAGCCCGTTACACAATAATTCATGTGCTTTCAGCACGGGCTCTGATTTCTCACCGAGAAGGCTGAGCAGGAAGCTTCACATACGCGCATGCGCTGACGATCTCAGTTGCCCTTGGATAGTACCAGGCTGCTTTCCAGCTCTCCGAGCATCCTAACGCCTCTTTCTGAGAAGTCGCTTTAAATTCGTGTTAATTGAAAAAAGAAGGAAAAAAAAAATGTTTTTCCATGTACAATGCGGAAGAGTCTTTGATGCTAAACGCAAGTTGTCCCGCTTCGATGCTTTAAACCTCTAATCACTTGACCTGGGGTATTTTCTCTGTATTCCCTCCTGTCGCCCGGGTGACTCTGCCGGTGCCAGCCAAGCCCTCCTCTTCATTTCTTCCACTTTCAGTCAGTCTCCCTAAATTTCTCCCGAAAACAAATCCCCGTCGCTTGGGTGTGTGGTGCTCACTCATAGTCTAACGCTCTCATTAGGGTTCAATACATTTTCAGGTGAAATCAATTAACTTTTGATGAGCTCTAAATGGTTTCATGGTATTTTAAGTAACAACTATGGCTTCAATTAAAGCTTTAATTTTCCCCCCCCCCTGCACACACCATTCACCTGAAATTCCTGGTGCCTTTCAGCCAGCCAAGTCTGACCTTGTCTTTTACATTAAAACCTTCCCTTGAATTAATCTATTTGGATTTTCTTCCTTCATCTGTTTAACTCTGATTCTCCAGAGGTCAAGCATATTCAGTTGTCTAATCAGACCACAGGGTTTTTTTTCTCCCATATTTTAATTCCTTATATGTCATGGGGCTGCTGAGCCCGTTCCAAGCTTTTTTTTTTTCAAGAGTGTATGATTCATTAAGGTGCTTTGCTTATTTTTGCTGTTATCATTTCCAGCTCAGGCTTCTTCGGCATTCAGTAAGCGTAGCCACATGGCGTTTATGAATCTAAAAGAATCTTGGTTCTTAGTTACCATCAGTTGCTTTGCACTGATCAGTAAATAATGCAATCAGTCATGGCAAACAATGGTACCCCAGAGAGAATCCAGATCATCTCTTTGAGGGGGTTCCCCAGCTCTGTAGAAAGAGCATGTATTCTTTCACCATCCATGGTTTTGCCTGATGCTTGACTTTCATCATGGACCAGCTAAGTGAGCTTGAGAAAGCACTTAATTCCGTTGAGCCTTAATGTTTTCTAGAAGTTGGAGCGAGAGGGCAGGGCACTTGTCTAGCATGTAGCCAACCAGGGTTTGATCACTGGCACCCCGTATGGTCCTTTGAGCACCATCAGGAGACTGAGTACAGAGCCAGGAGTAAACCCTGAACATCACCGAGTGTGGCCCGCAAACAAAACAAAATTCTCTTCTCTGACACGGAGGTTATTACTATCGTATCTGCTGCGTGCAGGCTTAATGTAACTGTGCATGGAAAATTCTTCGCACACATAATCTGATTAATTAAATGCAATCTGATTAAGTTCTCTCAATTCTTAAAACCAGAATTTCTTTCACTTCTATGACTTTCACTACTATGCTATATAGAAAATATATGGTCTGTCGTGGCTGGTGTCAAGAAGACCAATTCTTCTCACTTTTTAAATTAAAGTTTAGGTAATTAGATTTAGTCTCTGGCAATCCTTGGGTCCCCAGGCAAACAACTCAACCATCCATCTAGTTGTTGGAGATATTTAGTAGGTACTTTTAAATAAAAATGAACATGTTCAATCTTACTAAGTCAAATAAGTAAAGCGCATTGAAAAATTTCACATTTGAAATAAAGGCATTCTGAGTTGCTCTTTTTTCTATTGATTTTGGACAAATCATTTAGCTCTTTGACCTTGATGTTCATTATTCTACCCTCTAGTATCCCCACACTGGAGAATATGAGAGTTATGTCAAACCCAATGCATACAGGATGCTCACCCTTAAACAATTTTGGTATATCAGAGATTGTCTTAGTTCAGAGTGTGAGAGAAAAATAGCTTGGACTAGGAGTTGTTATAAAACAGAAATTAATTTCCTCCCAGTTCTGGAAGCTAGCAGTCCCAGACCAAAGTGACTATGAATTCAGTCCCTGGTGAATAATTCATTTTATAGAATATACTTTGAGGCTACAGCTTTCTTATATTTTTGGTTTTTGTTGTGAACTATTTGTACCAATCACTCGATTTTTTTTCCATAACCAATTTGATTTGATTTTCATCAGGAAAATCTTTTTCTTTGAGGTCATCTCCAAATTTTAAGTTAGAAAAGTGTGTAGGGCTTTAAAAATTTTTTCCAGAAATCTTTATGTGTTCTCTTATCTCCTTAATATTTCTCAGCATAGTTATTTTAAATTAAATCTCCAGTCTCTTTTATTCCCAAGAATTTTGCCTCAATAGAACCTCTGCGGTCTGTTGTGCGAGCTTTTTAAATCCATTGAAGTGATTTTTAATTTTCTTGGCCTACTCAGGTCAAGGGGAAAAAATAGCCTACTCAACACGAGTAGTTTTTTTCAGTGAGAAATGATTCAAGTCCAGTGACTGGGCCTCTGGGGGAATATGACCATGATAGGCACAACGATAATGATGAACTAATACTGCGTTTTTCAGGCAATCTCATTTAATCCTCACAACAAACTGACAAATCAGATGCACTTATTGCATTGTTTTCATACAATGAAAACGTAGGGGCTTCAGAGGCTAATGAAATTGCTGTAAGGCAGAGCTGGGATCTATCCATTCCAGAATTTTGACGCCAGGTATCTGATAGGCGGGCCTGACCTTGCATGCGCGACTCACAGCAGAGCCCTTCCTGACGGTGCTTTTCAGGCTCCTAATTTCCTGCAGGGTAAAGTGTGTCTCTACGAGGAAATTCCCATGTTCTATTTTAGATCTTATTCATGCTTTAATATCCTATGCTTTGCCTATCCCCTTCAGCAATAGAATATTATTGCACCTGGTTTCCAAACATTGCATACAATTTTACTCTTCCAGGCAGCTGCAAAAGTTTTTTTTTTAATTCCATTCTTCCATTTGATGATCTAGAAAAGCAACTTTTGAGAAAATCTTGGTTCAGTGTGGTTACTATGACCTTCCACGAGAGATCAACGTTCCCACCTTCGGGTTATTCATTTCTATTTCTATTTCTATAAAGTGTTCTATTTTGAAAGGTTTCTACATCTATTCACCTCGGTAGACTGGGCTCTGTGAAGGTAATGTGTATATTCTTCTTATATTCTGAGCATGGCCTTGACATGCAGAAGGATTTTTCAATTAATTTTATTTTATGTTATTAGAGTTTAATAAGAATACAAAAGCATTGATGTTTCTGGCATTGATGTTCAAAGTTACTGCACATCCCTGCCACCAAAATGCCCATTGAAGCCACCCCCCATCCCGATATCACCTCCACCCAATTTTTCTTCCCTTCATCATCCTATTATTATTTTTTTTCATTTTGGGTCACACCGGGTGATGCTCAGGGGTTACTCCTGACTCTGCACTCAGGAATTACTCCTGGCAGTGCTCAGGGGACCATATGGGATGCTGGGAATTGAACCCAGGTCGGCCGCGTGCAAGGCAAATGCCCTACCCATTGTGCTATCGCTCCAGCCCCCCAGCCATTATTTGTTGATGACCAGTTATGGTTTGGTGCGTACTGTTACCCCCCTTAGTGCTACCTACATGTCTGAAAACCATCACTTTTGTTTTCATGTTACTTCCCAGCACTCTCTCCTAAACCTGGATCTTTCAGGTCTGTATCCTAGTAACCAAAGTTTATTATTAATCAATATTGCTCATAGTTTTGATCTGTCTCTCTATATACTATATACAGATGAGGTGAGATCTTGCTATATTTTGATTGTCTGCCTCTGGGTTTATTTTGCTTAACATACTACCTCCAATTCCATCCACAATGACACAAGTTGCATGACTATTTTTTTCTGGTGGCTGCATAGTATTTCACTGGGTCTATATACCATAATTTCTTTATCTACTCATCTGTTGTTGGACATTTTGGTTGTTTCTATACCCTGGCCATTGGACTAAAAGCTGCCATGAACATCACTGTCACTGTCATCCCGTTGCTCATTGATTTGCTAGAGCGGGCACCAGTAACGTCTCCATCTTGAGACTTGTTGTTACTGTTTTTGGCATATTGAATACACCATGGGTAGCTTGCCAGTCTCTGCCGGGCGGGCAAGATACTCTTGGTAGCTTGCTGGGCTCTCTGAGAGGGGCGGAGGAATCGAACCTGGGTCGGCTGCATGCAAGGCAAAGACCCTACCGCTGTGCTATTGCTCCAGCCCGCCATGAACATAAGTATCATATATTTTAAATTACTCTTTTTGTATTTGGGGGATAGATACCTAAAAGATGAAAGGGACAAATGGTAGTTCCATTATTTTTTTTTTTTTGAGAAACCTCCATATTGTTTGCCACTGAGGTTGGACCAGATTGCCTTCCCACCAGCCGTTAATGAGGGTTCCTTTTCACCACATCTCCACCAACATTTGTTGTTTTCAGTTTTGTTCATATATGCCATTCTCACTGGTATGAAGTCATAACTTCATTGTCATTCTGAGGTGATAATGAGAACTGTTTCATATGCTTATTTGCCATGTCTTTGTCTTCTTCATGGAAGTGTCCATTCATCTCTTTTCCCTGCTCTTTGAAATATTCATTGAATTGAATTGACTGCATTTCTTTAGGCTGGGGCACAACTGACAGTGTTCAGGGCTTACTCCTGTCTCTGCATTCAGGGATCACTTCTGGTGGTACTTGGAGGACTTATGGGCTGCTGGGGACTGAACCTGGGTCAGCCATGTGTAAGACTGTACTCTCTGTCCCTTGAATTTCTAAATAATTGGCCCACAGTAGACATAAACTGTGCTGAGCTGGTTTCTATCTTTGCCTCTCTCTCTTCGCTCACACAGACGTCGAGAATGCTCATCTGTCCCCAAGTTGGGCTCATCACCACTATCTTCAGGGAAGAACTGGACTCCCGACTCATCATTTCTCTCTCTCTTTTTTTTTTTTTTGCTTTGCGGGTCACACCCAGCAATGCACAGGTCACACTCCTGGCTCTGCACTCAGGAATTACTCCTGGCAGTGCTCAGGGACCACATGGGATGCTGGAAATCAAACCTGGGTCAGCTGCGTGCAAGGCAAACGCCCTCCCCACTGTGCTATCGCTCCAGCCCCACGTCATTTCCTTTTAATCTCAGCTCACTTGCCGCTGGCCTCCATCCTGTTTATCTGACTATCTCTGTCCTCCCTATAGATGATGAGACTGGACTCACGCAGACGCCAACAGGAGACTTAATTTAAGGCCCTATCAGATGCAGAAAGGACTGTGCGATCTTGATGGGACCCAGGCCAAATGATTAGCTGTTGGATCAGGTGAAGTGCAGCAACACGTGGCATTCTAATTGAACAAGGAGAACCAAATTCATAGTCATGCACTGGGAAGACCTATGTGCTTCTCAGCACATCAATGTTATACTTTCTACCTCTCGACAAACTCACATGATTGGCTCGTAACGAACGCCCCAACAATGAGATACTGGCTTTTGATAATTGCTTCAAGATACACTGATGATCTTGTGGCAATGGAATTCCTGGAAAGAAGCTGATTTACACACAACATTATAACTGCTAGCATCCATGATTAATAATCAATATTGCAGACTGAGCCCGTGAAGAAGGAATGAACAATATTCAAGTGTCCAAACCACCAGGCCCTGGTGGTACTTTTCAACTGTCGACTCGGTAGTTTGTACTGTTTGTGCAGAGCCTCTTACATTTTCCTATTTTCCTTCTCTTCTGCCTCAGAAAATGAAGTATTGTAGGACAGTCTATGCAGGCTTTGGCTCCAATCCCTGCCACCACAAAATTAAATAATGATGGAACAGCAAGGAGAAAATTAACTTCAAATCCTCAAGACCTCCACATTCAGGCAATATCTCCTGTGAAAGTAAGTAATAAACTCAAGAACTTATCACAATGTGTAGGATAACATAGCCTCTGATAGTTTAGGTTTATTGGGTTACTCCGATCACAGTGCTCCCGTTCCTCTGTGTTTATTTGTAACTTCTTTCTTAGTGTTCTGTTGACTTGTAAATATTGTTTTCTTTTCTCCTTGAGTCCTTTGCATAGTTTATTCAGAGTAATGTCCTTTTTGTATGGACACAGGAAGACTTAGCAAATGCTATGCTTTTGTAACCTGGGAGTCATTTGACTCTACATATTTTCCTCCTGGGCATCTGTTCTCTTGACCTAAGCCTCAGTTGCTCTTACTTCCTAGCACCCCCAAAAGTAGGGTCCCGACAAGGGACGGGATGGACCTAGGGCAAGCGGTGAGTTGTGTGCTACCCTGGCATTGAGATGGGCCTGGCCAAAGTGCCTAATGCTTAACTTTAAGTTAAGAGCTTGGTCATGGACAAATGCTGTCATGATCCAAATTGTAATAACTACATTCGAACCCTGCTAGGGTTAGGAATGATTAATCTGGCCTGAGTGCTGTAGTCTGAGTCTGTGGCAAGATATTGCCAGGAGAGCTGCCTTGCAAGCCTCAATGTATCTCTTGCTATGTCCATACAAAAATAACTAGTATTCAGATGTGAATAAGTTCTTGGACTAAGGAAAGGAGAAAAACCTTAAGAGGTATTTTACCGGCTGGCAGTCAGGAAGGGCTTTGGAATGCCCTGCCCTCAGGAAGGGCTTTCTTATGTTGATTTTGCTACCTGGCTGTGTGTAGCCTAGAGGGCAAGGTGAAGGGAGACAAGTAGGGAGAGAGACTAGAGAAGGGGGAGAATCCAGAGCTGCAGTAGATCCAGAGAGAGGACGGAGCTAGGAGTGCGGGAGAGGAGAAAGATGGAAGATTGAATAAACAGTGACTAATCAGCAACCAGCTTGGTCCTCGTTCTTCCTTTGTCTGTCCTTGGCCAACAGCCGTCCCGATCCAGCCCATACACAGCGGTTCCAGAGCACCGAACACTGGGCAGTGAGACAGCCGCCTGGAGAGCCCAAGAGTGCACACGCCCTTCGGCGTGCATTAGTTTTTTACAACGATGCTTCCAAGGAGAGGGATGGTGTTTGTAGGTGTGTATTCTTCTTGAATCAGGCTTCGAACACAACTTGCAGACTGCTTACCCAAATGAGATTTTTAATTGTGTCGTCTGATCTAAGTTGGAGACTGGGGACTGAGATCAGGAGAGAACTGAGGTACAGGATCTGGGAATTTTAAGTTTTCTAATAATCACTGAGACCAAGGGAATGGATGAGATTGGAACTGGTTGGTGGGTGTGCAGCACTAAATAAGAGGATGACAGGATCCAACATCCCTGGAGATGATGAAATGGGGACAGTAGACAATAGCAAGGAGACTATCATGTATAAAATACAAGAAGGGCTATTTCAAAATGTAATGGCTGAGAATCAGTGAGACATGAACTTGAAATGAGCATCAAAAATATCAGTCACTGATATATATAATTTTGGCGTAGTGTTGAAAACAGAAGTCACACAGAGCATTGAGAGTGGAGTAAGGGCAAGGTGTATATAAAGGGTTTGGCTAAGAACAGAACAAAGAAGAGAAGCAACCTCTTCCAGAAGGGGTGAGAACTAGGGGTGGCGTTATTTCCCCCTTTAAGATAGAGGATGCTAGAATCCAAGGATGGGATGTTGACAGGACCTTTTTGTTTTGTTAGGATTTTGGCCTACACCTGGCAGTGCTCAGTGCTTGCACCTGGCTCTTGTCTCAGCAGTCACTTCTAGCAGGTCTTGGGGTACCAGGAATGATCTGTTAAGGGGGTGGAATAGGTCAAGGATCAATGCAAAGGAAGATGCAGGTGATACAGTGAGGTTATTCGAAGATGTGAGTGATAATAGGAAAGCGCACCTTTTTCTTGGACTTTTATTCCATGAAGGAAAGGATGCAGTGGAGTAGGCTGGCTCTGCAGGCTTGGAATCTGGAAGTTGCAGATTTGTCTGAGGGCATTGTTTCATCAGGAGCACAGGGACGGCTGGTACCTGCTGAAAGTGAATAGTTGAGAAGAGCTGGAGAAAGTGGCTTGGGGAGTACTGGAGACAATTGCAGTGGCTATTGTGGAAACAGGACTTCTAGGGACAAAGGAGAAGTCAGGGAAACCTGAACCCCAAAACACTGATCACCACAATTATATGATTTCTCTCTATGAGAGTCAACAAACATCTTTATATATATATATATATATATATATATACATATATATATATATAGAGAGAGAGAGAGTTTTTAATCTCCAGCGATTTGTGTATTAAAGTAAATTCAGCTAACTTCATTCAACTACCGAAGGTAATCCTCGTAGGGTTTAAAATATAGAGTGTGCCAAAAGAGCCAGGAAATGCTTTTTTTTTTCCCTCCAAAGAGTTTGAGAAACAGTAAGAGTCCTGGTGGGAAAAGAAGGAGATGGCAGAAAAGGAAAAGAAATCCAGTCCAAAGTGTACTGTTATCTGGCACCATCTACCATAAATCCAAAACACTGAAGAGTACTCTTTTTGTTGTTGTTGTTTGAAAGGTGTTTCAAATGTATTCATTTATCTCTTCTTCCCAGTCATCTGCTTAAGGTCAGAGCAGGTGAGACTGTGCTGAGACCAGTCCCCAAGTTTCCCAACTCTTAGTTCGATTTCTATTTTTGGAATCCCTTGAGCCTTTCTGACCATGTGAGATACTGCTGAGGTAGCGTCTCTTAGGAGTAGATGCGAAGACCAGAGAGAGAGCTCAAGCAGCCAAGCACATGCTCAGTACGTGTAAAGGCAGCCCGAGTTCCATCTTCAGCAATGGGACGAGACAGGAACCCTTGAGCACCACCGGGTGCAGCCGTGATAACCACTGAGTACAGACAGTGTCAATGGAGGTAGCCCTTGTTTAAAAAAAAAAAAAGAGGAAAAGAAAGAGATATGAAGTATGAAGCTTATTACCCAAGGATTCTCGGAGAGCATCCAGGATCTTTCGCACTGATGCCCTCTGACCCCAGCCAAGTACATACGCTGTGACAATAACAATAAAAGGGAAGCACTTTGCAATTGACTTATAGATTCAATTGACCACTTGACTCAAGAAGAGAACTGAAAATATTTCCTGCTGTCTAGGAGGTAAGGAACTTCCTGACCTAGGAAGTAAAAGGAACCAGAAAAGTACGAAGTGGAGAGCATATTACCAGTGAGGCAATGAAGCAAGCCCCTTTTGCCTACCTAGCGTCTGGTATGAGTCATGTGTGCATGCATGCGTTTGTGTGTGTGTGTGTGTGTGTATTTTTGTTTTGTTAGGATTTTGGTCTACACTGGCAGTGTATACACACACACACACACACACACACATATTCTTTCTCATAGTCTTAAGAGTATTTCTTGTACTAACATGGGGAAACGGGGTTTCCTAACTAAAATGAACTCAGTGGCTGATCCTTACTTCCCACGATCACCATCATCATCATTCTTGTCATCATCGTTGTTCTAATTGTCATCAAGTTCTTTCCCATGATTACTACCAAAATGCAGTTTATAGTGAGACAGGACCTTTACTTTACATGAAGAGAAATTAACATTATACATGTATAGAGTCACTTTATAAACATTTAGCATGTGGTGCCTGGCAGCTACATAGGAAAGATTAAAATATCAAAACTTTGTTCCCATTGAATATGACAAAAAACTTTGAAGGCAGCCAGAGAGCCACATTCTGGCCTGTAATTTTCTGGTCTTGTGAACTTGGCCGACTTCCTTCACTTCCTTGAGCTTCGGAGTGTTGCAAAACAGCAGGTGTGGACGAGGGGGCTGGGGCCCATCTCCCTCAGAGTTTGGAGAGAGTTAAAAGAGAGACTGGCCCTGCCTCAGTGGCTCGCCTAGCCCGTCGGTCTCCCGCCCTCCTCTCTCCTCTCTCTCCCACTTCCTTGAATCATGCCTCGCCCTCCCACAAAATATTGCTTAAAAATGAAAACATTGGGTGAGAAAAATAACCTTGCAGGTGTCAGCATTATTTTTATTTTGCTCTGTAAAAACGTGGCAACAACGGACAATCTTTCCCCAAAGCCTAATTAGAGTTTTTCCATTACTGTATTTGTGTTTGTTTTTGCGGCTTTTGTTCAAGTTAGATTTTTCAGGCGACCGAAATGAAATGCTCGCCAAAGAGTCATCCTTTGTAGCGGCGATGACACAAATTACATTGTTCTCCAGGGTTTAAAACACCCAGCCATTAAATTTAAGTATGTGAGCTTGGCAAATCTTTTCAAAAAAACAAAGCAGCTGTTTCCCTTTTGTTCATTTAAAAAAAAAAAAAAAGTCCTTGCTCAACAGCTTAAAGATGTACACACGCCTATTGTAAACCAGGGGAAAATTGGGAAGGAGACAAGTGTTTACCAAGGGGAGGGCTTGCAATGAGCAAGGCAGAATGAGGGGCCGGATTTTATTTTGATGCAATTCAATATTTTCTATTTGTAAAGCAGTGTCATGCTTATGAAGCGTTGGGCATGATTCCAGGCTCTATGAATAGTATCTTGCTTAATCTGCAAGAGGTAGGTGTTATTATTACTCCCACTTTACAGAGAGGAAGACTGTTGCAATAGAGAATTCGTCGTGCAGCTCTTACAGACAAATGAGGGATCCTGGACCCGAGCAGATTGACTCTGCTGAATATATATCTATGTATCTATATCTATATCTATATCTATATCTATATCTATATCTATATCTATATCTATATCTATATCTATATCTATATCTATATCTATATCTATATCTATATCTATATATAGAATCACCGTGAGATACAGTTACAAAGCTTTCATGATTGAGTTTCAGTCATACAATGGTCAAACACCCATCCGTCCACCAGTGTGCATTTTCTACCACCAACATCCCCAGTATCCCTCCCACCACCCCAACCCCCTCCCAGCTCCTGCCTCTGTGGCAGGCACCTTCCTTCTTACCCTCTACTTTTGGGCATCATGGTTTGCAGTAGAAATAGTGAGAGGCCATCATGTTTTGCTCTTAGTCTACTTTCAGCACACATCTCCAATCCCGAGAGATCCCTCCAGCCATCATTGACTTAGTGGTCCCTTCTACATCCCAACTGGCTTCTCCCTAGCACATGAGGCAGGATTTCTAACTGTGGAGGGATCCTTCTAGCCCTTGTCTCTACTATCCTTGGGTGTTAGTCTCAGATTGTTATTTTATATTTCACAAATGAGTGTAGTCATTCTAGTCTGTCCCTCTCTTTCTGACCCATTTTATTTAGCACCATAGTCTCCGTGTTCATCCACTTACAAGTAAATGTCATGACTTTATCTTTCCTAACAGCTGTATAGTATTCCATTGTGTAGATGTACCAAAGTTTCCTTAACCAGTCGTCTGTTCTCAGGCATTTGGGTTGTTTCTAGATTCTGACTATTGTGAGCAGTGCTGCAATGAACATACAAATGCAGATGTTATTTCTACTGTGCTTTTTTTTTTTTTTTGCATCCCCGGGATATATTCCCAGAAATGGAACTGCTGGGTCGCATGGAAGCTCAATTTCTAATTTTTGGGGGGAATGTCCACATTGTTTTCCAATAAGGCTGGACCAGTCGGCATGGACCACCCACCAACAATGAACGAGTCCCTTTCTCCCCGCATCTGCACCATCTGCTGTCCTGTTTTAACTGGATTCTTCCACCTTTCATTTCACCTTTGTTCTACTTACTCATTCTTTGTCATTTGTGTCAGGCTCCTCCACATTCCTGCTCATTACAATCAAGTTCTTGCTTTTATTTCTCACTTGTGACCCCTCCAGGTGACAATAAAGAGAATATCCCCTCATGGGTCAACACATTGACATGGCACCTGTAGGTATGCCATGCTTCGGGGCAGGGAACCCGTAGGAAATTCGACGATTGTCAATCATTCACAAGATGCCACACAGTTCAAACAATGGACAGTGGAGTGTCACCTGGAGAAGGCATGGACACACCCCATGTGCCTCCTGCAGTGATGACTTTTCTTTTGGGCCTTTTTTTTTTTTTTAGGGTGGGGGTATAGCAGTCACACCTGGCAATGCTCAGGGGTTACTTCTGGCTCTGCATTCAGGAATTCCTTCTGGTGGTTCTGGGGATCAAACCCGAGTTAGCCACAGTCTCCCCCCGCCCCCACCCCACTGTCCTGTCGTTCCAGCCCCCCAACAGTGGTGATCTTTTCAAGCTTCTGTGCTGAACCCGGTCTGCTTGGCACACTCTCAACTCCCACATTTGTTGAATGTATCCTTGACTTTGGGATTGAGTCATTCTAGGCACCGGCCAATGTAAAACCATCGTCATTCAGGAGGGAGTTGGGGAGTTTCTGTGGATAAATACTGTCACCTCTTGGGTTGTCACACAGCTCCAGAGATCACTTGCTGATCATTTATTGTCCCTCAAAGTGCCTTTGATCTGGCCTAATCATTATTTCCTCGAAGGGCAACCGTACTGAGCTAGTGAGACAGAACAGGAATGAAGCACTTAGATAATTAGCACCCCGTATGGTCCCCTGAGCTAGGCCAGCCGTGATCCCTGAGAAGAGCCCTGAGTATAGCCGGGTGTGCCCACCCTCCCTCCCCCCAAAGTGTAACAGTTCAATGCAACAAAACATTGCTGGGGTATCTACTGAGGACTAAAAATGATGCTCCGTATCAGAGAGATGAAAGGACCCTGGCAGGCTCCCTACCCACTATGGTCAGTGTCAGTAGCAAATGTCAACACACATCCATGATAGAATGCCTGACATTCATTCATAAGCAGGGAAACGGCCACCCCTGTCAGAGTGACCTTATTAGAGACAGTGTCTGGGCACTGTGCTGGGCTCGCAGTAGGTACTCAGCACAGCTAGACAGGTGCTGGAGAGAGCGACTGAACAACGGAGGGAATAAACACGTGCATGCTTGTATGCCTATTTGAAGCAAAGGGTAGATTTCAACTCAACCAGATAAGTGGATTCCCAGCAAAGTGAAACGCATGGCAGAAAACCAGAGACAGGAAAGGATTTTGTGTTTGGGGAGTTTCAATACAATTCCCAAGGAGGGAAATGGCAGGATTCAAGGAAAAGAGTTAGGAGCCAGAATGTGTTAGTTCCAGGGTCAGCATGGGAAACATGTTCCAGTGTGGATCACTAGGACACTGCTTTGAGAGTAGAGTCGGATTCAGGAGGCTGGGCTGCAGCCCAGGATCCTCTGGCTATAAGAACTTTCCAGAGATGCTCCTGAGAGGCCCAGCACCCTGTTGGAGAAGCAAGGCATCGGGAGGTGAGGGAGAAAAAAACCACTGGGACGAGAGAGAATAGCATGCATCTGGCTCCTAGACAATCATCAGGAATGCTAAGTGAGTAGGATATTACAGCATATGAGTCTATGAAGAATGGCTGATTAAAGTGAACTATCTAAAGTGCCTATCACAGAGGCAGGCTCGTTGGGGCGGGGGAGGGGCGGATGGGAAACTGGGGATATTGGGGGGGTAGTGGACACTGGTGAAAGGGTTGGTCATGAAATAATGTACGCCTGAAACTCAGTCATAAATACCTTTGTAACTTTGTAATTCACAGTGATTTCAAAAATAAAAAATAGACATAGAAAGTGAACGGTTTCCCCCAAGGGAATGGGCCAAGGATAGATTGAGCACTGCCCTAAATAACGGACAAACATGATCTCTGCTTCTAGAAAGTGCAGACTCTAGTTCCACCAGGTCTTCTTTGGACTGAATGATTAGTGTACTCAAACAACTGTTTTGAATAAAATTTTTCAGTATGAAGAAGCACAGTTGAAAGAACTCTCAAGCAGAAAACCTGAGCTTTCTGTCAGTTGTGTGTGCTACATATCACACACACAAAAGAGCATTTTTGTTTTGAGTCATGAGTCCAGGAACATTTTCACAGTTGATTAAGCCACTACCCACAGCTTTGATGCGTGTTCTTGGGCAGGAAATTAGCTTAACCCAGAGCTCTCAGCCACCACCCCACCACAACCTCCTAAAAACATCCCAGAACACTCACTTTACTGTGATTCATTTTTAATTTGGGGGTCCTCCCAAGCAGTGCTCAGGTGGCGCAAAGAGCACTCCTGGCAGTACTTGGCCAAACAGGCCAAAGCACAAAGCCGGGCCATGAATGCAGAGCTGCAGTATATGTTGGGGGGGGGGGGTGTGGGTCCTCAGCCCCTTCCTGGCCATCCTCGAGCCTCCATCGCTACTCCAGGAAGTGCTCAGGAGTCCACGTGGGCATTAGAGTCCATGCACGCAAAGCTCGTCCCTGTCCCCTCTGCTATCACCCCGGCTCTTTGGATTTAATTTTTAGGAGGTAGGTCCCACTCAGCTGGCTCCGGGGCTTATTCCGGGCTCTTCACTCCAGTTCGCTAGGGAGACCGTATTGAGTGCCAGGGTTCGAATCCAGGTTGGCCCCTTGCAGGGCAAATACCGTGCAGGGTTTATTCCTGGCTCTTCACTCTGGCAAGCTAGGGGGACCATACTGGGTGTCAGGGTTCCAGCCCAGGTTGGCCACATGCAGAGCAAATGCCCTACCTCTGTACTCTCTTTCCAGGCCCAGCCTCTTGCTTTAAATTCAAAATTCCACCTTTCTCTCTAGCTAGCTAGCCTTGTCTCCCCACCGCCCCCACACACACACCTTTGTTTCGTTTTTCTTGTTGCTAGTGACACAGCCTCAATGTACACTGCGATTGGAACTATTCTTTTTCAGAGCAGAAAAGACAGCTAGGACAGAGGACACAAAAAGACAAGAGGAAGGAGAACCGAGAAAAGCAGAGGCCAGCTGACTGCTCCCGAGTGACCCCGGAAAGGGGCCCCCTTTTGTTCTCTTGGCCTCTTCCTGTGCTGACCACACTTCCTCCCCAGCCTGGCCCATTTATCAATTCCTCCTCACTTGTTTACTCTGGGAGAGAGGGCCGCGGGAGGGGGCAGGGGGGGCAGGAAATCAAAACAGGGATAGGCAGAAGCACATGAAGGCAGGACAGACAGTGCTGCTGAATCATGGCTTCTGAAAACGATTGCGCCCCCCAGAGGACTCCAAAGGACTTCATACACGGAAGCTCCTAGCTCTTCTGGGATGCGGGTAGCGTCCTCAGGTGATGATGCTTAGTCCAAAGGCGAGGCGTGGGTGGAGGAGAGAGGCAGGGAAGACAGGTCCTTGGGCCTACAGGGGGCCAGGTCTTAGAGGGCCCCCTTAGACATATGCTTTGGCAAATAACACATTCACCCTCTTTCTTCACAGTTAATATTAGAAGATGAACAGCCGGAGAGGTGGTACAGAGGTCAAACACGTGTCGGGCACACAGCTGAGTCCAGTTTAGTTTCTAACCATGCTGGTATAGGGGGATGGAAAAAAGTGGAGTGGCAGGAGAACACATTCATTTAATTGGTCATTTTAAATCTCGCCTGCCGGGGGCCAGAACAATAGCACAGTGTTTGCCTAGTAAGCAGGCAGCCGACCTGGGTTCAATCCTCGGCATCCCTTATGGTCCCCCGAGCATATACTCCCCGAGGAGTAAGCCCTGAGCATCGCTGGGTGGCATCCAAAAAAGCAAAAAAAAACAAACAAACAAACAAACAAAAAAAAAACCAAAAAACCACAACGAAATCTCTCCTGCTGAAGAGGTTTCTAGTCACAATAGGTAAAGGAGGCTGTGCTGGGAGACAGCAACAGATTGAAGGAGGCTCCGGGCAGGCATGTGTCTTTGCCTGCTCATATACTGGAGCGATAGCACAGTGGGTAGGGTGTTTGCCTTGCATGTGGCCGACCTGGGTTTGATTCCTCTGTCCCTCTCGGAGAGCCCGGCAAGCTACCGAGAGTATCCCACCCGCATGGCAGAGCCTGGCAAGCTCCCTGTGGCGTATTCGATATGCCAAAAACAGTAACAAGTCTCACAATGGAGACGTTACTGGTGCCCGCTCGAACAAATTGATGAACAATGGGACAACAGTGCTCCAGTGCTCATATACACCCTGACAAATGGATGTAGCACGCAGGGATCTAACCCATGAACTTGGGACCAGACACTGAGCCATACCCAGGGGACGGGAAACTGCCGGAATTTGGTCCTACAGATGCCCAGTGATAAGGTTCCAGCTCCAGATTTCAGACTTGGAAAGTGTCCACGGGATAGAGAATGATGTAGGGACCGGACCAGGCCACCAAACGGTGGAGAGGCACAGACAATGAGGAACAGGACAAGGACGTCACTGGATATCGAGGGACAAGTCAGAGGAGTGACATCATACACAGGTGATAGAAGAGGCCTGGATACTGGCGAGGCACCCGGACCCATCTACAATAAACACTAACGTCGTCACCTGATGAGGTTGGTACGTAAACCTTTCACACAAATCTCAAGAGCCCATGAGCTCAGGAATAAATCCACTTTCACGTTACTATCATTTACTATCATCCTCGAGTGGGGCTGGAGCGATAGCACAGCAGTTGGGCGTTCGCCTTTCACACGGCCGACCCGAGTTCGATTCCTCCGCCCCTCTCCGAGAGCCCGGCAAGCTACCGAGAGTATCGAGCCCACGCAGCAGAGCCTGGCAAGCTATCCGTGCATATTGGATATGCCAAAAACAGTAACAATAAGTCTCTCAATGAGAGACGTTACTGGTGCCCGCTCGAACAAATCGATGAGCAACGGGATGACAGTGACAGTGACAGTGAGCATCCTCGAGTGGAGTCCCAGAGGTTCCTAGCACTGCAGGGTCCTCACGGCACTGTACCCTCGGACCCACTTTTGAAACGCATCGGCCTTGTTGGCTGAAAATTTCCCGAAGGGACCCCAAGGACTCCTGAGCATCATTTGTGAGGCCCCAAATTTGGAGGAGAATGGGACCAGGGTCGGGTAGGGGTGGGGGTCTGAAGTTCAAGGGTGAAGCACATACCTAGCAAGTACGAGCCCCCGAGCTGGAGCCCCTGCACTGCTGCTGGAGGTAGCCCCTCTGCGAATATTAGATGGTGATGAAAGCCAGTCTTGCTCTTGGCTTGGCGGCATCTCTTCCTTCTGTATTGGTAGCGCAGTTCCCACGTCATGTGACTCAAAAGTGTAAGAAACTCAAGTCCGAGGGGGCTGGAGCGATAGCACAGAGAGTAGGGCGTTTGCCTTGCATGCGGCCGACCTGGGTTCGATTCCCAGCATCCCATATGGTCCCTCGAGCATTGCCAGGAATAATTCTAAGTGCATGAGCCAGGAGTAACCCCTGTGCATCGCCTGGTATGATCCAAATGCTAAAAAAAAAAAAAAAGAAACTCAAGTCTGCACAATCAGACACAACCCACAAACCTGATTTGTGTACTTGAAATAGGACCCCCAAACAATCACACACACACACACACACACACACACACACCAATTTCCCCCCTTTTCCTGTTGTTGTTGTGGACATGGTAACCGGGGTTGCCCACGCCTGATGGCACGCCTCACACCCCTGGTTGATGTACTCTCTGGGGGCTGCACCTAGCTTCGGTATTTGCACGCATGTTCATCGAACATTTGCATGCTTTAGTTGTGAAGCTCACATTTTGTTGTGCTTTGATCACACACACACACACATACACACACTCCTCTGGCAGCATGGAGGATGCCATAGGGCATTGCTGGCTGGGTGTGTGTACCATCCCCGAGTGGTGGTGGTGCTAAGGATCTGACTCCCACCCCCCAATTGCGAAGGCATGCACGTTGCCACTGAGCCCTGCTCCCATTGCCCTGACATGCCGTCCCTCAAACGTGGACTGGCCCTAGGGACTCACTGCTTGGGGACAGAGTATATCCTAAGTAATAGGATTACGCTTTCAGGCTTGTCCCCAAGACAATGGCTTCCAGCCTGGGCACCTGCTTCCACACCGTCCACTTTGCAGGTGGCTGTGGCACTGTGTGAGCTGTCCAGGTAGAGGCCCAGAGGGAAGGAACTTTTTAATTTAATTTCGGGGCCACGTCTGACAGTGTTCGGGGACTATTACCAGCTCAGTACGAGGGAGGTGGGGAGGTGCTTGCGGATTGAACTCGGCCCTCCTGCGTACAAAATATGAACCGCAGCCCACTGAACTATCTCTGAAATTAAGTTGGAAGAACAAGAGCAGATACCAGATTTTCTCACTTATCTGCGGGCTGGAGTGACAGCACAGCGGGTACGGCGTTTGCCTTGCATGTGGCTGACCTCTGCCCCTCTCAGAAAGCCCAGCAAGTTACCAAGAGTATCTCGCCTGCACAGCAGAGCCTGGCAAGCTACCTGTGGCATATTCGATATGCAAAAACAGTTAACAACAAGTCTCACAATGGAGAAGTTACTGATGCCCACTTGAGCACATCAATGAGCAGTGGGATGACCGTGATACAGTGATCTGTGGTACATAGAATAGCACGACAAGGTAATGGGAGGCATCTGAGGCGCCCCTGGTCCTAGATTATGGAAACTAAAATATCAGGGACGGTGAGAAATGGTGGGGGAAGGGAGAAGAGGCAATCTGAAGGTAAAGTAAGGCAAGGGTCAGGGTTCTTAGACTCATCCATGGCGTAGAGTGTATATCAAAATCTATATATTTACTTAGGTGCATCTGCATATATCTAAACCATTAGGGCAAACAAACTCTAAGCATGAAACCCAAACTACAACGATTGCATTAAAAATGTTTCTGTCAAGGATTCCGCTTGGGAAAGGAGGGAGGGGAGCCTGGCATCCTCAGTGTAGGAGTGGACACTGCTGGCGGGACGGGAGCTGGGCCATCGTATGCCAGGAACCCTATTGTCCACGACTTTGCTAACCATGGCTTCTAAGTAAAATAAAATAGGAGGAAAGAAACCTCTCCCCGTGGTCCTGCCCGGTCAGAGAGAGCTGCTTCTCCGAGACAGGCCAGGTGGGCATCTGGCGTGTCTTCTGTTGATGTCATTGTAGGTTAAGCAGTCTCGGGGGTGAGCTCTACTGTTCCCTTAACCAGCAGGAAGAGTCAAAATTAGGGAAATGACCCAGAATTAGGGTGTTTATGACAGATAATCTAATCAAGAAACCTCCCCATAGTTCACGATAAACATATCATGTAATCTGAGCATCTGAGCTTATCTAATCATATCAGAGCATCTGAGCTTCATCCGCTGAGTCTCCCTCTGCTTGTCACGCGGGGGCCGCTCCTCTCCCCTTGAAGCCCCATGCCCGTTCCGTCCCTTTGCTCAGAGCCACTGCCTCCTTCTGCCCGTTTCCTTTAGCATCGACACACATGTGGGTTCTCCTCCATTCACAGTAGTTTACATTCGTTAGTTTTTTCCTTTTAGTTTATCTCGTGTTAATTTGCTGGTTTAACCATCAGAAAAGATCCCATAATAGGAGACGGAAGGTCCTCTTCTCCTCTCCGGGGCCCGTAACCAATGACCCCACCCTTTCCTGCACCCGCTCTCACAGGTGGCACATACACTTCCTGTTCCTGCACTTCCTGTTCAGTTGGAGCTGTGAGTCAATGAAGGCGGACAAGTCAACCATCTCCTCAAGGAGCTCCCTGCCTGCAAGGCAAACACCACCCTCAGAAAGCAAACTTGATACAGTCTAGGTGAATGTCTTCAGTTCTAAAAACAGTAACAGGAAAAAAATAAAAACAAATAAGAAATACACATTATATCATTGAAATCTGCCAAGCCTTTTCCCAATGGAAACGATTATTCTCATTTTATAGACATAGAACCTGAATTTCGGGTGGTGGAGGTGCCAAGCTAATACCTAGATTACTTTCCTAGTTAACACAAGGGAACTGAGTTGAAAGCCAAGCCTTTTGACTCCAAATCCCCCAGCACTATTGAGAATGTACGGATCAGTATGTTTGCACATTATTATCCGGATACCTATTCCTCTTTCCAGAATCTTCTAAGATGGTCAAGTAGATGTCTTCCAGCACCAGTGTGGGAAGTGTCATTTGCTGCTGGTCACAGTAAAGGGGCTGTGGTGACTGTGTCACAGGCCCATTCAGGCTGACCTAGATGTCCAGACATAATGCCTTCTGTCTGTCTGTCTGTCTGTCTGTCTGTCTGTCTCTCTCTCTCTCTCTCTCTCTCTCTCTCTCTCTCTCCCCCCCCCCTGTGTGTGTGTGTGTGTGTTTGTCTAGGTGGACCATGAAACACAGTCACGCAGGCAGCCAAAGGAAATTGCCGGATTTGTGGTTGATCAGTTGACCCACTTGAGCCACACAATGTTCGAGGCAGCGGCTGGATCTGCCGTGCTCCCCCTGTCCCGGGTCCTCCTCAGCTTCACTGACTCCCAGGCCAGGTGTGTGCTCGGCACCAAGGGCTGTGTCTCTGCTGATACCCTTGCCTGTCACCAAGGTACAGACATCCAAAGTGATACAGACTGTAGTTCCCCCTTGCAGCAGAGTTCCTGTTTGTGGCTTCCTGTTGCTTCTCGATGGGCCTCTCTTTGTATCCACTGTGATTTCCTGCCAGCCTGACCCGGGGGTTCAAGTTGCAACACCAGAGCTGAAGATAACAGCCCTGCAAAGGCTTAGCTTACGATCATGGAAGGTCAGATGACAAACTGGGCCCAGTGACAAACTCTGATAGGTAATAGCTTCATAGATGTGTCATGCTCAGATTTATATATTGAATTCCCAAATCCCCCGAACCTCAGAATGTGACTATTTTTTTTTTTGGAGAAAGGGCCATCAGAGGGGCAGCTGAGTTAAAACCCTATTTTTAGAGTGGGTCTGCTCCTGGGAGGAGAGGGGGAGCAGAAACCAGTGCGTGCCAAGGGGAGGTCATATTGGGGATCAGGGAGAAGGTGGCTTCAACCAGTGAAAAAAGGAAGCCTTGGGGGAAATCACACCTACCGGTACTTCATCCTGAGGTTTTTTTTCCTTTTTTGGGTCACACCCAGCGATGCACAGGGGTCACTCCTGGCCCTGCACTCAGGAATCACTCCTGGCGGTGCTGGGGGACCATATGGTATGGGATGCTGGGAATAGAACCTGGGTTGGCTGCATGCAAGGCAAACACCCTACCCGCTGTGCTATCACTCCAGCCCCAGCATCCTAAGCTTCTTGCATTCAGAATTGTGAGAAAACAAATTCCCTCACAATTATGGTCTACACCAGCCAGTCTCTGATACTTTTTATGACCTTTTCTTTTTTGCAAATGAGTATAGACTGGCATTTGATAAGCAGCTAGAAAGTGCAATAGGCGAGAGTTACACACGCATATTAGTCGGGGTTCCCATGTATAGGACACCTTCTCTACAGACTAGCTACAGATCTGACACACTAAGATGGACCCTCACTGTGTATCTGCTGATGCCCAGAGCTCAGCTGTGTGGGCACAGACAATAAGGCTCCTCAATTGCCCTCAGAGCGTTCCCAGTCCAGAGAATAGGAATAGCAATCACAGAAGAACCTAGCACTAACATGCAGGGTAGTGAGGATCAGACATTTGGGGAAGACAGACCAGAGCGAGTCCTTGTGACTCATGGAAGCAGTAGTTGAAGAAGTTCATGAGAGTAAAATCAGCCCCACCCCTCCCCCAAAGCACACAGGGTGTTTGCATATCCCTCCATCTGGGAGTTAAACAACTTCCTTGATAAAAACACCTAGGCCGTTTCTTCCATGTAAATGGGCCTGGTAGCACAGTGGGTAGGGCATTTGCCTTGCATGCAGCCCAGATTCGATTCCTCCGTTCCTCTCAGAGAGCCTGGCAGCTACCGAGATTATCTCGCCCGTATGGCAGAACCTGGCAAGCTACCCGTGGCATATTTGACATGTATGTCCCGCTGTACATAAAAACAGTAATAACAAGTCTCACAATGGAAACGTTACTGGTGCCTGCTCGTGCAACGTGATGAGCAACGGGATGACAGTGATACAGTGACAGTATCCAAACTCCAAATGGTAGAGATTTAAACAGGTAATATGAGAAAATTGATTCATTAGTGCTTGGTATTCAGTGTATATAGATATATTATTTTGTGGGTTTTTTTTTTTTTTTTTTGCTTATTTTGGGTCACATCCAGCAATGTACAGTGGTTAATCCTGGCTCTGCACTCAGGAATTACTCCTGGCAGTGCTCAGGGGACCGTATGGGATGCTGGGATTCAAACCCGGGTTGGCTGCGTGCAAGGCAAACACCCTACTCGCTGTGCTATTGCTCCAGCCCCTATTTAGTGATTTTAAGAAAAAATAATTGTATTATTATACCTCCCTCTGACTCCCTATCTCAAAATTGGGATGAGATATTTATCAATTTCCTTTGAATGAGCCAGGATCTTGTCCTGATCTTCCTTTAAATAACCTAGAAATTGCCATATCACACAAATGTTTTCTTTTGTGCTGTGAGGTTTAGGTTTCAATTAAAAACTCTCTGTCCCCACGGATACAAATCCCATTCTAATAACATAGAAGATTAAAGGGAATTTAAAGGTAAAGTGCAGCCGGTTTGGGCAATTGAAAACAACCAGAGAGAGGATGGATGGATTTTTCTCTCTTTTTTTAATATCTAAGTGCATTGTCATTGAAAGGTTATTTTTTGTTTAGGAAGGAATAAAAGATCATTGTCGTACCATAGCAACCAGACTGGTAAGTAATATAGAACAGACTGAACTGATAAAAACATCTGTGAAGATGTCCAAATTTATGAAAGATTCTAAAAATAAGTTTAACAAAACAGTGAACAAATGAAACGGACCTAATTTTCCATACATGCCATTTCATGTTTTATTTTTTGAAAGCTAAAATATTCACTTTGAAAATGATTTTAACATGACCATCTGGTAACAAAGAAAGTGAAAAGCCCTAGCCTCAAAACAATAAAAAGATATATGGGAAATGTATTTGTTGGGTACGACTTCAACAATCTAAGAGCAAACAAATAAATACATAGCCCGAAGTTTAGAGTTTAAACTGATGTATGCTGTCTTCAAAGTAATATCTTCAGCAATACCCATATGCTTTATAGTAAACAAACTTATTTTTCCCACTATTATTATTTATTTGTCTTTTCAGGATTTCAAAGCAGATGAGCGTGGTTGCTTTGCCAGCTTTAAGAGAAAACAGAATTTTCCATGATAAATCCTAACATGTGATGAGTGAAGCCCTATCCAACTCTTAACAAGGAAATTGAGGGTTCTGAAACAGCTGTGTTTTAAGAAAGGAACTGCCAACATTTGTTAAAATAGATTTACAAAGGAACTGTTTGAGGTCTGCAATTGATCAAGAGTGCCTCGTGTTGCCAGAACAGACCAACAAAGCTGAGAAAAGAGTTATAAAACTGGGCTCCATATATATATATATATATATATATATATATATATATATATATATATATTGCGATTAGCAGGAAGTCCAAGCAGTAAGTGGGGACTCTCACTCTATCATTGTGGACCAGGGTTTTCTGGGTGACAGTTCCTGAATCTCATCTTCACACATTCCATTTATTCCGCAAGGGGAGAACATGTGGCAGGCTCGGTGCAAGCTCCCAAACTTGCCAATGTGAATAATACAAACAAAACTCCTCTCTACAAGGAGTTTGCTGTTCCAGGGGAACAATTTGGAAGTACAAGCAAATGCACTTGGTGGAGGTAGTTAAGTATCTGGGCCCCATCAGCAGTGCTCAGGGCTTTCACCTGGCCCTGTGCTCAGGGATCACTCCTCATGGGACTTAGGGGACCATATGTAATGTCAGGGATCGAGGTGAGGTCAGCAAGGCAAGCACTCTGTCTGCTGTACTAGCTTTCTGACCCCAGAATTTGCGTTTTCGAGGTACTTGTGATATAAATCCATTATAAAATTTTAGGAATCACGAAGAAAGACTGGAATATTCTCTTTGGTAGAGACAAGGAAGGCTCAATCAAGGGTGATCACTTTACTGGGTTCACATATTGCCACTTGATTTGCATCTAGGTGGATGTGACATTCAGACCCAAAGAACAATGTCCGGGAGTTCACGGAGGAGTCATATGACCAGAGCTCAAGTGAGAAACGCTTTGTAGGCATGAGGGGCTGAGAAGTCAAGGCACCACATTAAAACAGGTAGATGAAAAAAAAAAACCAGGTAGATGACAACCTCATTAAAGAGTGCTGTGTGTAATGTATGTAGGAGCATGGATCTTATTCTACACAAAAAGCACACAGTTCAAGGGGTTGAAGTCAACAGATAACGTTTAGTTTTTTTTATACTGTCCTGTGTGGAAGAGTGTGGGTTTGAAAATACTGAACTGCCTAAACTATAGGAACCTTGAGGGCAATATCAGATCTTCTGGGCTATTTAATACTTATTACCTAGGGCATATAGAGGATATCAAATAATATTTAATGAAAGGATACTATATAAAAAAAATGAGTAAAAAATAGAGTTCAGGCCTGTGGGGCATCTGATAAACCACTGGTTAGTCAAGCTAGGTACAGATTTTAGAACTGAGCAAGTAGATAAGAAACATGCCAAGAACAGAACTTCAGAGGACTATGAGAATATGAAAGCAATCAGGGGGAAAAAGTGAGAGGAGAAAACACTGAAAACGTAGTTTAAAAAATGAGAGAAGATTTACAAAGATACACAAAGATTCTGTATTTTTATATACATTGATAACATTCATATTGTGTATATAGATCTGGCTGGTTCCTTATTTTCTCCTTTTATCTGCATTGGAAGGTATATCTAGTGTCAGATATATGAGTCAATGTTAAGATTCAAAGAACTAAATCCAAAATAAATCCAAACTAAATCACTACCTTTTTCTTGTTGACTTCAGAAACATATTTTAGATATTTTATCTCTAAATATCAGTTGTTTTATCAATATCTTATAAGTAATAATGCCTATTGATAAAGTTCTTTTGAAAACAAAAGCTACTACTATATGTTGATATATATGGATAACTCATGTAAGTATTTAATCAGTATTAGTATCTTTACTCTTGCAAAATATGCTTATAATATTACCTTGGAGCTCTTGGATTTAGCAGTGATACATTCGGCTTTTTGTAAGCAACTCAGAATGCCTAATACTTACTATGCTAGTCAGTTTTTAACAAAAATAACAATTTTAATGCAGATGATATAAACTGGACATGGGGGAACCATTTTGTTTATTAGTTTTTAAGTGCTAAAATTTTCTCTTGCATTTTCTACTCCTGTGGACATTGTTCCTAATTCTTATCAAACACTGTAATACCATTCGAAAATGCATTACGTGTTCATGGTGGGTCTTCTGAGATCCATACACATATGAGGGTATGGAGCGGTAAAGTATACCCCTGAAATACTATAGTATTCTAAACCTAATTTAAAATAATAGAGAAGGGACCAGTATGACAATTATAGAAATGATCACTGTGGACAAGAACTGAGTGTTGAAAGTAGTTAGCAAGTAGCACTGTTGTCCCGCTGTACATCGATTTGCTCGAGTGGGCACCTGTAACGTCTCCATTGTGGTGCTTGTTGTTACTGTTTTTGCCATATCAAATATGCCACAGGTAGCTTACCAGGCTCTCCCATGCAGGCAGGATACTCTTGGTAGCTTGCTGGGCTCTCAGAGAGGGGTGGAGGAATCAAGCCCAAATCAGCCGCATGCAAGGCAAACACCCTAAATACATAACCTTCTAGTATCTGTATTGCAAACCATAATGCCCAAAAGAAGAGAGAGAGAGAGAGAGAGAGAGAGAGAGAGAGAGAGAGAGGGAGAGAGAGAGAGAGAAAGAGATAGATAGATAGATAGATAGAGAGAGAGAGAGAGAGAGAG
The DNA here is from genome assembly GCF_027595985.1 of Sorex araneus. Lineage (NCBI taxonomy): Eukaryota > Metazoa > Chordata > Mammalia > Eulipotyphla > Soricidae > Sorex > Sorex araneus. Next base: position 290,147,569 of record NC_073302.1, read on the forward strand.
AGAGAGAGAGAGAGAGAGAGAGAGAGAGAGAGAGAGAGAGAGAAAGTACCTGCCCAGACAGGCAGGAAGTGGAGTGGGAAGGAAACTTGGGGACATTGGTGGAGGAAAATGTGCACTGGTGAAAGGATGGGTATTGGAACATTATATGACTGAAACCCAATAATGAACAACGTTGTAACTGTGCATCTCACTGTGATTCAATAATAAATAAATAAATAAATTTTAAGAAAATTGGCAGTCAGGGCTGGAGCGATAGTGCAGCTGGTAAAGTGACTTGCTTAATGCTGTCCTGGATTCAGTCCCCAGCACCGTCTCTGGTCCCCTGAGCTCCACCCCGAGTAATGCTTCAGCATCACTGGGTGTGGCCCCCAAACCAAAACAGACAAAAGTGATATGCACTAGAATCATGGGAAGAAAAGTATCATCTATTCTTCTTTGGATTTGTTACTGTTATTTAATAACTTATGGATTATTATTCAAACTTGAATCTCACTTATTGTCTCTGTTCTAATTTCCTTCTGGTTGAAGCACGTCTCAGGAGTTGTTTTTCATTTTTCCATCAAATCCTAAAGTGGAGAAATCTCTATGTATTTTGTTTGTTTCAGACTGTCTTTATTTTGTCCTCACTTTTGAGTTACAGACTGACTGGGACTGTGTTCACATTGGACAATGGCTTTCTGTTAGCACTTTGAATACATTTAATTGTTACTCTGGGTGATTGTTTCCAATCAGGAAATCTTTGCCAGATCAATCGTTATACTTTTATGATCCTCCTTTCTCCCCTCGATGGCTTTTACAAAGTTTTATTTTCTTTTTGATATTTTGAAATTTCACTACAATATGTCTAGATATTTATTTACTCTGCATTTATTGTGATTTAAATTGCACAGAACTTAGCATTTCATAATTATAGGTTGTTTCTGTGAAAATAGATGCTGAGATGCAGTGTGAAAAGCAACATGTTTGTAAGATTGCCAACGTCTGACCTCTACTCAAGCACATACCATCAATGTCATACCACAAACCTATTCTATTACAGCCTCTCTCCCTGGTCTACAGAGAGAACCCACAGTGTGTTGGGTGTTTTTAACATCCCTCCCACTTTGAGTACAATTCATGTGACTTTGGTTCACTGAAAATCATCAAGGTATGGTTGTACATGACACCTATACAATACTTGCTCTTGGCCAAATGCACACTTAAATCTTTTTGTTTGTCCTTCCTTGGTGATTTTGTCCTAACATCTTCATTAGCAATTCTGGCATTTAGACTTCAGGTGGCAAGAACCATAACTTTTTGACACTTTTGACACACATCCTACTAGCAATTTTAAGTTGTTTCTTGGGGTCCCTGCCAAGGCTAACCTATCCGATCATCTCAGAAGCACTTCCAAGTAAATAACTTATCTGTACATTTGTATGTGTTGGTGCTTTCAATCTACCACATTCAGGATCCAGCCTAAAAGTACTCTCCAGATGTTTATTATTATTGTTATTATTATTATTATTTTGGATTTGAGGGTCACATCCAGTGATGCTCAGGGGTTACTCCTGCTTCTGCATTCAGGAATTATTCCTTGTGGTGCTTGGAGGACCATATGGAATGCTGGAGATAGGACCTGGGTGAGTGGCATGCAAGGAAATCTCAGTACACCTACCGTACTATGGCTCTGGCCCTGTCCAAACTGTTTACTTTTAATTTTAAAAACTTAAGCCTTTATTGAGGTACTGTGATTCACAATACGGCTAATGATGGTCTCATGTACCCATCATTGCAGCAACACACCCACCCCCACGTTCTCCAGCTTTTGCCAGTATCTTACTGCCAGGTGGGTCTTACCAACCTTTGGCAGGCTGTCATGTCTGATGTGTCGCCAGCAGGATTCCACTATCCCTGGAGCCTGGTGACTTTGTGAATGCTCACGAGAAGGTGTGGAGCTGCATCCCAGGGAGAGAGGAAGGACATATTGCCTTGGAAGAAAGAACCTTAACTCCAAAGAGCTTAGGAGAGTCATTGGAGATTGGGGAGTCTCGCTGGTTTTTGACCACCCTGTGATAGTGGGGCCTGGGGTGCCACTCTCAGAGATCATCATCATCAACATCATCATCATCATCAACATCATCATCATCATCATCATCATCATCATCATCATCATCATCATCATCATCATCCCGTTGATCATTGAATTTCTTGAGCGGTCTCAGTAACGTCTCCATTTGTCCTAGCCCTGAGATTTTCGAAGCCTCTCTTTACTCGTCCTTCCCAATGGTGCCTCCTTGGAGGCTCTCTCGGAGATACTTGGTGATATTTAGCTACAATGTCTTCAGAGTCACGTTGCCAGACCTGGAGGAAGTGACAGTGGGGGCGGGGAGGAGCCACCAGGCTTGTAGCTGGTTTGTTTGTGAGGCCCAGGACCAAACATGAGTCCTCATGGGTAATCAGGCATGGGAGCCAGACCTTGGATGTAAGCCTGCCCGCTTCCCGGGTTTAGGAAGTTCGCTCTTAATGAGAAGATCAGAGACATCTGCCAGTACAGATGCAGGAGGCATCTTAAAAATCAAACTTGTCATGGGTATCTGTGAGTTCAAACATGTGGGTGAGTTTGGTGGCCGAGAACAAGGAACGAGGAGGGTACAAGAAAGGAAGGAGAGGATCAACGGGGCCACAGGCTGGTTGATAGTCAGTGGCTGTTTATTCTTGTCTCGTAGCATAGTTGTATAGAAATCGTGAACAGTTGAGGTACACATGGGTGTGGTTGAACATTACTATAAACAGATGTAAAGCCCTTCCTTCAGGGCGAGTTCTTTTAGATTAACTCAGTACAAAAATCTCATCTGGAGATTCTGCACTCTAGATTACTAGGAGATCCGCTTAATAAGATTCCCTCTAAGGGCGTATTGCTTTCTCCCTTCCTTAGCTAGTAATCCATTTAAACAATCAAATTTACTTCTCACTAATATTTCTAGTATTACAGTAAGAGATACATTAAGCTTAAAGAGCACCTCTTCCTTGGGAGGTGCTATATCCTCAGGCCAGGTTAGTCTTTCTTAACCCCAGCAGGGTCCTTATTCAGTTACTTCTTTTTGGGTCAGGACAGAGTTTGTTCCATGACAGTTCTCTTAAATTATACTTCTTATGGCGTCTAGCCTGTTCCTTTTTGATGCCAACTAGCTTACAGCTTGCCCTGGGTCCATCCTTGTCCCTCTCTAGAATCCTCCTTTTGGGGGTTTTAGGAAGTAAGGGCAACTGAGGCTTAAGTCAGGTAATTATTATGGAAGCCCAGGAGTATACATTATTCAGAGTCAGTTAACTTCCATGTTACAAAAGCATCACATCAACTGTCTCACTGTATTTATGCAAAAAAAGAACACTGCTAAACCATGCAAAGGATATAAATGAAAGGAAGGCAATATAGGATTATAAGTGCCTAATGAAATTGGGTGTGCCTCAGGAGCACTGTGACGGGAGTAACTCAATAAACCTAGGCTCCCTGCGGGAGGAGCAAGAACAAATCAATTTATCCAACAGGCATCCACTTAGATGTGCCTAGGCTGTGTGTGCAGGTCCCAGAATTTTTCAGCATAGCAAATTCATCTGACCTGCTTGGAGATTTGGCAGTTACTGCAGTTTAGTCATTGTTCCTCATTATTTCTGTTGCTAAAAGAAAGGAGAGTTTCTTTCTGCTGCATGAGAAGAAAGCCCCTGAATTTCCTGCCGGGTTTTCAGTCACCTCAAACTCGTTCTTAACTGCTCACATTTTTCTTTCAAACATCAGAATTAGCAAAGCATGCCCTATTTGATGACCATTTTGTCTATGCTCTTAAGTGTCTGAGATATCCTCAATATACTCATTTGTACATTGACATTCACTGATACACCCTTTCGTTTTACCTTCAATGAGAGATTCATCAATATGCCACTTTGTGCCAAGGGCTATAGAAAACCAAAACAGTAAGGCAGATTTTTGTTTTCATTTGAGACACACTGCTGATGTCTAAGGAGCAAGCGTTGACTATTGACATTTGCACTTTTCCTAGAAGCTCCCATTGGAATGATTTCTTTACCTCGAAATTCATTTGCACGGAGTAACAAACATTTTTGCTTCCTGGAGTTATAAACAGAATTCAAGAAACTTTTACAAGAGTTATAGGTGTCATAATCCTTGCTAACAATCATCTCATGTCCCCTCAGGATTAGGAAATTGGTGTTAAGTTTATTGCATGGTAATTTGCACTGTGCATCATAAATTTTTAAGGAGACTTACTAAGATACTTACAGAGACAAACATAAAATCTACTTTTAAATGGGCATCTTGTATATATTTTACTTTGCACAAGTTTCTAAAAATACAAATCTTAAATCACATAATAAAAGGAAGGAAGTAATTAAGTTAAATTACCTGTGAGATAAAGCCTATGCTCTTTACCATAAGGAAGAGCATCCTGACGATGGCTCAGGAAACTCTGTTCTCTGTTGGAGTGAGTGAGGGGTGTTGCACCTCTCCATCAAGGCAGACAGAGCAGCTGCAAGGTGGTTTCAAGAACATGAACAAGTGCAGGCTGATGCCATCAGTAAGAGCTGAGCATGTGGTATGAAACCTCTCTCCAAGGAAAGATTTCAAGTGAGGTATTTTCAATTGCCTGTATTCTATTCAGCCTTTGCAGAGAATTTAATTAGAATAGACAGAGTATTTAAGGGGAATAACTAATGATATAATAGATTGGTAATGATCAATACCCAGGGAATTACTGCTGTAGTTGAAACATGGTGCTTTCTGAGAATAGTATTTTTGTTCCTGGGGAAAAAAATGTTCTAATTATAATCATTTAGCTTTCAACACTCTGGAGCTTCAAAGAATGTTCACATTCTTTTACAGAGAAGACAGTCTAATAATTTTATAATTGTATAGTAACAAATGTTGACAGCATTGGCAATCAATTGGCCTGATTGCTCTGCAGTTGTTGATTGGTATTAACATAAATAACCATGTACTAGATCTACTGATTTGTCTGAAAGCCTATTTTTTTCCCTACTACCTATAACCCCAAAGCCAAAATAATAATCTGGTGTGTTAATGCAATGTGAGGAACACTCTTATAAGGACACCGATTGGTTTTCTTTCATGGTTTCCTCATGTAAGGAAATATTGATTACAATTATGCATTCTCAACACCAAAGATTCTGTTACCTAGATTGTAAATGTGAAAGTACAACATCAATTCAGTTAGTTTGAAGAAAGAGATATTCCAGTGGTATTATATATAGCTTCAAATTCCTTCTAGGAAAGGTGTCACATCAAAGAAAAAATTTCTCAGTAACTAAAATGTCACTGAGTTATAAATTATCACATTATGTATAAATTAACACTTATCTGCTCACACATTTTGACATGGCTTTCAAGATTACTCTTTGAGCATTTCTTAATGTATATACATATTACGTGAGTAACAGAGGAAGGCTAGAAATTATCTCTTTTTTTTCCCTCTAATATTTTTTCTTTTTGTAACTCATCTCATGCCATGAGACTCTCCAATCACAGGCCACAGGTAATTTCATACCCAAACTCCACTGACCTCTATAATTCAAAGTTGAACTTTGATTAAGTAAGGATGGAGTGAAAAGAAACGCCTGGAAGGGAAAGAGGGAGAGAGAAAGGAAAACTCTGAAAGGAACTTTGTGAATCTAGTGGGAGAAAGGGGAGAGAGGAATAAACAGAAGGGGGATAGGAAGGGACAAGGAGGGTTTAAGGAGTGTTGAGCAAATGAGCCTTTTCCACCCTCCATTGCTGCCCTCTGAAATGTTCTTTGATTGATCAACTGTTTACTGCATACAGTTCTTCACCTGTTCTCGGTCTTTTTTTTTTTTTTTTGCTTTTTGGGTCACACCTGGCGATGCACAGGGGTTACTCCTGGCTCTGCACTCAGGAATTACTCCTGGCGGTGCTCAGGGGACCATATGGGATGCTGGGGATCGAACCCAGGTCGGCCGCGTGCAAGGCAAACGCCTTACCCACTGTGCTATCGCTCCAGCCCCTCTCGATCTTTTTTTAAATCTATGAATTCCATGGTCACTGTGGCCCCAGGAGAGATAGTTGTCTCTCCGTCTCAAACAGAACTCTGTCCCACTGAATAGTTTAATCAAAGTTTTTCTAGAACAACACGTTCCCCTTATAATGACTGAGGGAGGAGGCAGGGAGATAAAGGTAACAGAGATTCTAATGCTCAAGAATCTTTAACAGGATTTTAGACCACAACGCCTAAAAAAAGAATTATTCTTGGGGGCTGGGGTGATAGCACAGTGGGGAGGGCGTTTGCCTTGCACGAGGGCAACCCGGGTTTGATTCCCAGCATCCCATATGGTCCCCCAAGCACCGACAGGAGTAATTCCTGAGTGCAGAGCCAGGAGTAACCCCTGAGCATTGCTGGGTGTGACCCAAGAAGCAAAAAACAATAAAGAATTATTCTTAGTTCTACTACTTAGGAATCCTATAACCTGAAGGGAAGTGCCTGCTATCACCAACACTATGAGATATTAATATTAAAATGAGATATTAATTGAACACGTTTTCCTAGTGTCTTTAAACTCCAGTATCCTAATCTGTAAAATAGTGCTGTGCTTCCAATATCAAAGGATAAAGTGAGTATAGAAACTGCCTACAGTTGCATTTGAATGCAGTAAGTGCTTAACTAGGTGACTCCGATTATGTCCTCTGTTCACCATGCATTCCAATTTATGGCTTAGTATGCAAATCAGAAACTCAATGCGTGTTCAACTTAGAAGAGTTTGTCATAGCATTCAAGAGTTCTGTCCTCTAATTCTGTTTAATGGTTTATTTACACTTTACTGAGTAGCAGTTGACAGAGATGGGAGAAAAAATTAAGACAGAAGAATGCTAAGGGCTTTGGAAGCACCATATAAATATTAGCCTGGAAATTAAGGTCAAAGATTCTTAGAAGTATCATTTTAAAAATCGGATAAATAAAATCTGAGACAACTGGTCGAGGAGTTACTCTGTGGTGAGAAACATGGGATGCTTTCATTCCTGAGGACTGCTGTCACAAATTCCCACATCGTGGAGTGACATAATAAGTGAAATTAATTGCCTCGTGCTTTTAAAGCAAAGCTAATAGGCTATCAATGGATCTGCGCTCACCTCAGAAGCTCTTGTGAGGTCTTCTGTGCCTCCTCTGAATTTTGGGCTTCTTCATAGGACTGTATTCCTGCTGTTGTGCCTCTGTCTCCAAAGCTCCTCCTCTCTTTCCTACTAAGACCGCAGTTACAGCATCAGGGGACTAGCCTAGTTCAGCATAGCTGCATCTTTCCTTAATTGTGTCCATAAAGACCCTCTTTCCACATAAGGTCATATTCATCGCTAAACTTAGGACTTAAACCTATCTTTTAGGAGGTCACAAACGAAGAACTTTTACTCACCTATAATATCATCTGTTGGGTATTAGCCCTAAGTGCTTTAAGGTCTCATCAGTGATTGCCCTTTTTCCTCTCCCAGAGAAACTTACAGTGCTCTTGTGAGCACCCCTAGTCCCCCGAGTTTATCTTTAATCTTTCCTTTGTGCTTCACAATTCCCCAAGGCAGCCTTGGTTACTTAGGTGACTCTGGACTTTGCATTTGTAGCGAATTACTTGCTTTTCTATTTCCCCTATAGCCTTTCCATATTTTACTATAGAGCAATGTCCTCTGCTTAAACACAAAAAAAAGACCGTTAATGTTGCTCCTAATATTTGGGAGTCAATTGACTCTGAAATGTATCTACTCCTGGGCATTCGTCATAATTACTTGACTCAGACCTTGGCTGTCATGGTTCTGAACACCCCACAAAGGGTGGTCCTGCTGTGGGACTGGGATGGCCCTGGGGCAAGCGGCAAAGTCACCCCAGCATTGAAAGGGGACAGTCTAGAATGCATAAAAGCATGGTCTTGATGCAAGCTGTTATGATTTAAGAGACAGGATCCCCATGGGGAAGCTGACCCGGCCTGAGGACCTAGTCTGGGATTTATAGTAGAGGCCCAGCAGCCTAACCTGCAGAACTCAGGGAACTAAGTCTTGGAATCTATATCTCTTACTGTGTCTATCCAAATAACTGCAAGTATTAATAAGAAGTAAACTGAATTGTTTAATATGTACAACTAAAGGGAAAAGAGAAAAGCAATACAGATGTCCCTGGGAGACCGAGTGTCTCCTTGAGTTAATCAACCCAAGAGAATCGCCTCTGCTGAAACACTTTACTTCTGTAAACGATCAATCACACCTACCTGCAGTCCTGTACCTTGAACTTCTTCAGATGCTCTGTAAGTATGCAAATAGCTCTGCATTAAAGGGGCCATTTTTTCCATCAGTCTGTGGTCCTCCATCTTTTTATTCCTCTGCTGGGGAGGCCTGGGGAGGCTACTCTCAGTCACCAGATGCACACATTGTAGCCCCCCCTCCCCTTTTGAACCTACAATCATCATTACCAGGGTAGGGTGGACAGTACCATAAAGACCAAGCCCTTGTTAGTGTCCTGGGTCTGCGGTAATGTGGAGCTCAGTCTACAACTTACCAGCCTCTTGTAAGGATCTCACATATTTGCTAAGTATTTAAGAAATAAGAGATTTATTTCTCACTGTGACAGCTAGACTGTTGAGGAGCGGAGATTTGAGTCCTGGTATATGACATTCCAACTGCCTGTGCATTTAACCAAGATGTTCCTTTCACCTGAGCACAACTGCATGTGGCATCTTCAAGCTTTCATTTCTTCCCAGGCAATCCACCATGGGTTGGGTCCCTCAGCCTCTCCTCTCCCCTCCTGGTGTGCTCGCTCTTTCTTTTCTTTCTTTCTTTCTTTCTTTCTTTCTTTCTTTCTTTCTTTCTTTCTTTCTTTCTTTCTTTCTTTCTTTCTTTCTTTCTTTCTTTCTTTCTTTCTTTCCTTCCTTCCTTCCTTCCTTCCTTCCTTCCTTCCTTCCTTCCTTCCTTCCTTCCTTCCTTCCTTCCTTCCTTCCTTCCTTCCTTCCTTCCTTCCTTCTTTCTTTCTTTCTTTCTTTCTTTCTTTCTTTCTTTCTTTCTTTCTTTCTTTCTTTCTTTCTTTCTTTCTTTCTTTCTTTCTTTCTTTCTTTCTTTCTTTCCTTTTTGGGTCACACCCGGCGATGCACAGGGGTTACACGTGGCTCATGCACTCAGGAATTACTCCTGGAGGTGCTCAGGGGACCATGTGGGATGCTGGGAATTGAACCCAGGTCTGCCGCGTGCAAGACAAATGCCCTATCCGTTGTGCTGTCACTCCAGCCTCCTGGTGTGCTCTTTCTAATACAGAGGTGGGAAAACCTAAAACGTTATTCCTCAGAGAACTGCATAGGATGGGCTCTGAGCATTCAATCCATCATTCAGATGTCTCCTCTGGACACTTAGAAGACTGAAAAGAAACCTTCTAAATCTTCTCTCTGCCACATTAGCTGCTTTCCTGCTAAAAGTAAGAAATGTTGTGGGAAGTGGGGTTTAGGGGCAGTACATTCTCCAGGTACTTAAGTATTCAGAGGAAATTTAGCAAAGCCAGTGAAGGCATCCCAATGGCCAGCTATCTGCGCCAGCGTGCAGAGAGCAAATAAAAGACAACTTCCTGCTGCAACTGCTTGGTCCTTGGATTTCAACCACAGTGACATGTTCTTGAATGCAAAGTCTCCAGTGGCAGTCTCTGAGGTAGAATATATTTGTTGGTCGTTCCCTAATTATTTAGGGAGTTTTTCTGGAAGGTTAAGCCTAGAAAAGCCCCAGCTCTTCCAATTGTGTAGCATCCAGTAACTTCAAATAATTTTCTGCTTAAATGTATTTTATGCAGTGAGCTGTTCATGTTTAATCAACATTAGTTTTTAATTATGAGCCAATAGTAATAATACTCAACAACTCTTCAAAAATATGGAAAATGAATATTAAGATATATCCAATGCCTATGTGTTCCTCTTTTTTAGTGTTCTTCTTACAAAACCCAAAGAAAAGACATTGTTAGCATATATGAAATATACTTAGCATCTTCCCAAAAGACAAATCACCGTAAAAGTCACACCAAGAGGGTAGGAGCTCCAGAGCAAAATATTTCTATACCAATTCTTTTTATTTGACTCTTTCTCCTTTTCCTTTTTCCTACTTTTTCCATTTCCTTCACATTTATGGTAACTTTGCTATATGCTAAATGCTATGGGCATATACAATAAGAAAGTTTTCTTGCCAAAAGAAGAAGGCATTCCCTTTGAGATTGAAGTCTCACTGGACATGAACCTCAAGTTCATGAACTTGTGAGAGTGTCCAAAATATTTTGAGGCCATCACAAGATGACCACTTTGTGACCTGACCCCTGCATCAATCTCTGAGAAGTTGATTCTGCTGGGAAGTGTTGCTCCCTCCGGCTCCCCACGGTGGGCCAGCAAAAAGGACTGTGCTTGACCTCACAAATCCACAGCCAACATCAATCTCAACGACAAATACTGGGAGTCTTTCCTTTAATATCAGGCACAAGACAAGGATATCCACTCTCTGCAGTACCAAGTTAGCATGGTGTTGGAAATTCAAGCCACATCAATTAGGTAAGGAAGGGAAATGAAGGGAATTCAATTGGCAAAGAAGTCAAAACATCACTGTTTGCAGATGATGTAATAATATACATAGAAAACCCTAAAAACTATGCAATTAAATTCCTAGAAACAATAAACTTAATCAGTTATGTAGTATGCTACAAAATCAATGCAGAGAATATTGGGGAAAAAATAAAAAACAAATTCATTTGCGTTGTGTCAAAAAAATATTAAGTATCTTGGAATCAACTTAACAAAGACTTATTTAGTGAAAACTAAAGATTTCAACAAAAAATACACAAAAGGTTCCAGAGGAAATAGAAACACTTCTTATTCATGTACTGGAAGAATTAATACTATTAAAATGAACATGCTACATAAAGCACTATAAATGACTCAATGCAATATGCATCAAAAGTTCCATGGCATTTCTCAAGGACATCAAACAAATCCTTCTAAAGTTTGTGTGAAAACATAAAACTCCCAGGATAGCCAAGAAAATTTTGAGAGAGAAAAAAAAATGAATGGGGAATTTATTCTCTGACTTTAAAAATAATACAAAAGTGATAATAAACAAAATGGTGTGATTCTGGATTAAAGGCAGAATCTCAGCCCAATAGGATAGAATTGAAAATCCAGAAATAAACCCTCAAATGTGCAGAAAATTAATTTATGACAAAGAAGCTAGGAGCAACAAGTGAAGCAAGGAAATAACAAATGGTGTTGCGAAAACTGGAAAAGAAGAAGAAAAGAAAGGAAAAAAGGAAGGAAAGAAAGACAGGAAGGAAGGAAGGAAGGAAGGAAGGAAGGAAGGAAGGAAGGAAGGAAGGAAGGAAGGAAGGAAGAAGACCCCTGTCTCATTTGTATTCCATATCTCATTGTGTATTCCACACACAAAGGTTAACTCAAAATGTATTAGAAACCTCAATGTTAGGCCCAAATTCTTAAAACACACCAGATAAAGCATAAGGAGGACTATTCATGATATTGGCTAATGAAGAGTCATCAATGATTAGAACCATTGGCAAAGGAAATGAAAACAAAAGTAAAAAAAGACAAAGGAAATGAAAACAAAAGTAAAAAAATAAAACCTAGAAAGTTTCTGCACTATGAAAGGAAAGATGGTTTACAACCAAAAGACACTCTATTGAATAAGAAAAATATATTAACCCATCATTCATTGAATCATGAAATCACGAATCACAAAATCCCCATTAGTCATCAATTTCTCGAGCGGGCTCAGTAATGTCTCCATTCGTCCTTTCCCTGAGATCTTAGAAGTTTCTCTCGGCTCAGCTCAGCCCTCTCAAGGATGTAGCACTGGAGGCTCTTTCAGGGTCAGGGGAATGAGATCCAGCTTGTTACTGGATTTAGCATATGAATACACCATGGGAAGCTTGCAAGGCTGTCCCATGTGGGCAGAAAACTCTCAGAAGCTTGCCAGTTTCTCCCAGAGGGAGAAGTAGGCTACAAGATATCACTTCTGGGAGCTTGCTTTTAAGTCTCTGGGGGGTGGGGAGGGAAGCTTAGAGCCCATCCCCTTCGAGGGGCCCCGGGGAAGATAGCCAGGCATGCGGGCAAGAGACTCTCTGTATCGCTCTCTTCTGGGAGCTTGCTTTTAAGTCTCTGGGTGCTGACCGTTGACGGAATTACACACACCTGGGTTCCTCTGCTGGTACCTTCATGCGTGAGGCCTGTCCAAACGTGTGGAGAGGGGCCTCGAGCATGGCTGTAGCTAGATTCCAGTTGTCTTTGGCGGCCGGGAGCTCTGCTCCGGGTGGGGAGGGAAGCTGGAGTCCATCCCCCCCAGGGGCCCCGGGGAAGATAGCCAGGCGTGCGGGCAAGAGACTCTCTGAATAAAGAGCTAATATCTGTGACATGAAAAACACTCACAAATTTTAGCAATAATGTAACAAACAGGGGCCATAGAGATAATGAAGGCACTTGTGCTGAGTTTCTGGCTCCACAGATAGTCCCCTGAATACCTCCAGGAGTGACTCATGAGCACAGAATCAGAAATAGCCCCTGAGCACTGTTGAGTATGGTCCCAAACTCAAAAATGAAATTAAAACAGAAAACAAACACCCCATTAAATAAGGGGAGAGGAGCAAAGTAGACACTTCCTTAAATAAGACATACAGATGACCAGAAGGCATATGAAAAATGTTACCATCATTGATTAAAGGGGAATTGCAAATAAAAAGTGACAATAAGGTATCACCTTACACCAGTGAGAATGAGCTACACCAGTGAGAATGAGCTATATCCAAAAAGTCAGGAAATTAGCAGTGCTGTAGAAGTGTGGTGAAAAGGAATCCTCAACCAATGTTAACCGGTTGTGTCTATGGAAACCAGTTTGCAGACTTCTCAAAAGTCTACATACCTAAGCTTTAAGAATAACGCTTAGACCCAGAATTTCTAAGACCATTATCCCAAGAGCATATAAAATTAATTCATAAAGATGCATGCACACCTATGTTCATTGAAGCACTATTTACAATAGTCATGATCTGTAAACATCCTCAAAGCCCAAAAACAAATGAATAAAGAAACTGTAATGTTTACTCACAATGGAATACTCTTCAACTATGAGAAAAGGTGAAATCATGCCTTTACTACGACTTGGACGGAACTGGAGAGCATTATGTTAAGTGAAATAATTTGGAGAAGGACAAATACCCAGCAATCTATATTACATAGGAAGCATAATGAAACAGGAGTGGGAAGAGCAATGGCTGATGGAAACAAACACTTAGATACTGCCAACGAACTGAGGAAGCAATGTGTTGAGGGGTAGGTGGGGGCAGAGGGAAGATTACCATGTAGGGGCCTAGGTACTTTGGTGGAAGGATATTAGCACTTTGGCTGTAGAGCAAGAGCATTTTAAGCCAAGACCATGAATCTAAAGATATTGTAAATCATGATATCTCAATGGAAAAGTTTTGATTGGAGAAAAGAAAGGATAAAGAAATAAAAGAGATATCTAACTCAGTGCCCAATCAAAAAGTGATTCACATACTGTTGGATAGAATTAGTTTGTTCATTCTCTCCCTCCCTCCCTCCTTCCCTGCAGTCCCAGAGCAAGCTATAGGCTACTCTGGCATTGAAAAGGGACAAGCTAAGTGCTATAAAATGTATAATAAGTTAAAAGCATGAACATGAAACAAACTCTATCCTGACCAAAAAAGAAGTAACAGAATAAAGACCCTGCTGGGGTTAAGAAAGACTAATCTTATCAAAGATTAGATGATCATATATTTGAGGGTGTGTGGTCAGGATATTCAACCCTGTTCCATTGGTCTGTGGCTCTGCCTTTGTTCCAGTACCATGCTGTTTTAATTATTACTGCTTTGTAGTAGAGTTTGAGGTTGGGGAAGGTGATGCCTCCCATCTTCTTTTTCCCAAGAATTGCTTTAGCTATTCGTGGGCATTTGTTGTTCCATATGAATTTCAGGAGTGTTTGATCCATTTCTTTGAAGAATGTCATGAGTATCCTTATAGGGATTGCATTGAGTTTGTACAATGCTTTGGGGAGTATTGCCATTTTGACGATGTTAATTCTCCCAATCCATGAGCAGGGGATATCTTTCCATTTCCTTGTGTCTTCTTTTATTTCTTGAAGTAGCATTTTGTAGTTTTCTTTGTACAGGTCCTTTACCTCCTTAGTTAAGCTGACTCCGAGGTACTTGATTTTCTGAGGAATAATTGTGAAGGGGATTGTTTTTTTCATGTCACTTTCTTCTCTCTTATTATATGCATATAGGAAAGCCATGGACTTTTGGGTATTGATTTTATAGCCTGCAACTTTACTATACAGGTCTGTTGTTTCTAGGAGTTTCTTGGTAGAGGTTTTAGGGTTCTCTAAATATAGTATCATGTCATCTTCAAATAGTGAAAGTAGACAATAGACCAAACATGATGGCCACTTAATACCTGTACTGCAAAGCACAACACCCAAAAGGAGAGAGAGAGAGAGAGACAGAGAGAGAGAGAGAGAGAGAGAGAGAGAAAGGGAATGCCGTGCCACAGAGGCGGGGTGGGGTGGTGGGAGGATGGGGTGGGGGTGGTGGGAGGGATGCTGGGACCATTGGTGGTGGAAAATGGGCACTGGTGGAGGGATGGGCACTTGACCATTGTATGACTGAAACGCAAGCACGAAAGTTTGTAACTCTGTAACTGTACCTCACCATAATTCACTAATTAAAAATCTTTAAAATAAAAAAAGAAAAGAAAAAAGAAAGACTAACGTGGTCTGAGGACTGTAGTCTGGAATACATAGTGAGATGTCCCCAGGAAGAGCTACTCTTTAAGTTTAACATCTCTTATTGTGTTCATACAAAATATTATTAAGAAGTAAATTTAAGATGACTGTTTAAATGGACATGGGATAATGAAAAGAGAAAGTAATACACCCTTAGGTAGAATTCCGCCCTTGAGCGGATCTCCTAGCAGGATGAGATATTGTCCTCGAATATTTTGTATATTTTGTCCTAGAAGATCTTCCCCTGAAGGAAGGGCTTTATATCTGTTCACTGTTGTTTATGATAATGTTCAACCACACCTATGTGTAATTGCTGCTCCCAGCCCTTGATGATTTCTCTCTAACTAACACTGTGAGACTTGAATTCACTAATTAAAAATTAAATTTTTAATTTTGGAGGCTGTTTACCAACCAGCCTAGTGCCCCCCCACCCCACCCCTCTTCCCCTCCTTGGTGCAAGTCTTGGCCACCGAATGCGTGCATCATGCATCCACAGTTTGAACTCACACACACTCTGAAAAATAATGAACTATCTCCATGCCTCCGCCTCAGAAAGATAATAGGTTTTTGCTCAATGCTTATCCCACTGGCCTTCACCTGAAATTTGGGTCCGTGTTCTACTTTTCCAGAGGAAAGGTCAGTTAGAGCATTGAAATGTATTTTATAAAACCCAAAGCAATTCCATCAACCAGTGCTGCATCTGCAAATGAAACAAAGCTTTATTGAGCTCTTTCACAGAGCTATGTCATGTGAGAGTCAGAGCCAGTCACGCTGTGTCGATGCTCCAAGCAGAGGGGGAGGTGGGGATTGTGGCTCTCATACAGACAAAGATGCCTCTACAAGCAAAATGATAAAATTCTTGAAGCAGGAAGAGGGAGGAGAATATGCCCTAAGAAGGGAAGCTTGACTGTCAAGGGACTGACAAGTGTCCTCTTTGAAGTTGGGGCCCCAATCGCATTTGCCAATTCCTATGAGAATTCTGGCATCTGTGTCCAAATGTTGCCAGTTCTAGGTATTCAGAAGCTGCTTTAAGGGGGGCAATGGATGTAGTTGTAAATTCTGCTCTAAGGTGTCCTCTGTGTGATACACAAGCAGAAGTTCTTGCCCTACTGGCCACCTGAGTCCATTTAGAAGCCGCCTTCATCTGCTTTTCTTCTAGGTCCTTTAGTCATCTTCTGTAGGAATGAGGCAGAGCAGAAGGGAAGGAGACACTTTCTTGAATTAAAAGTGCTCATACATTGGGGGCTGGAGCAACAGCAGAGCGGGTAGGGCGTCGACCCAGGTTCTATTGCCACCATCCCATATGGTCCCCTGAGCACCGCCAGGAGTAAGTCCTCAGTGCATGAGCCAGGAGTAACCCCTGTGCATCGCCAGGTGTGACCTAAAAATCCAAAAAAAAAAAAAAAGTGCTCATGCGTCGGGCTTAAAAATATACAGCGAGGTAGCAACAAAGATCCAGAGGCAATATAACGGGGGAACTGACACATATACACACACGCACACATACACAATTGAGATGGGGTTGGGAGGGTAGGAGAGAGAAGGGAACCTTGCTGCTGGGTGTGGCTGTGTGATGTTGAAATTATGTCCATGAGTAACCATTATAGGGGCCAGAGTGATAGCTCAGGGGGTAGGGCGTTTGCCTTGCATGTGGCTGACCCGGGTTCAATCCCTGGCATCCCAGATGGTCCTCAAGCACCACCAGGAGTAATTCCTGAGTGCAGAGTCAGGAATAACCCCTGAGCATCACCGGACGTGATCCAAAAAGTCACTGTCACTGCCGTCCCATTGCTCATCGATTTGCTCGAGCAGGTACCAGTAACATCTCCATTGTGAGACTTGTTGTTACTATTTTTTGGCATATCAAACATGCCACGGGTAGCTTGCCAGGCTCTGCCATGCAGACGAGATACTCTCAGTGGCTTGCCGGGCTCTCCAAGAGGGGCAGAGGGATGGAACCTGGGTCATCCGCTTGCAAAGCAAATGTCCTACCTGCTGTGCTATTGCTCCAAAAAGTAAAAACAAATAAAAAAATTAAAAAATTGTAAAACGGAAAAACCATTACAAATACTATTGTAAGCTAAAATATCATAAATTTTTTAAAAAACAAACCAAAGTAAAGCCCATTCTGACTTAAAAATAAAAGCTGTCTCACCCACGAGGTGTTTCCAGGCCTAGCAAGAGGCGAACGCTGGACACCCACCTTCAGGAGAATTTGGCTTCTCTCCCCCTTTCCTGATGAAACTGGTTCTGAAGCAGAACTGTCCTTCTCGACTGGACTAGCTGGATCTCAAGGTGCAAGCAAGCCCCGCCCACCCCCATGTTTCCCCCGTCAAGTCTGGACCGTCGGGGATCCACAGATTGAGTCTCTTTCTGAGCAACCCTCACACGTCAGCCACACACGTCGGTTTCACTCTTCTGCCAAGACACGAGGGTTTTGCTTTTTCTTCTTCATCTAGAAAGTGTCGGATGACCTATTTCTAGAGACCAGAGGCGCATGAAAGCCTCAGAAACAAACCCAACGGGCCCTTCCCTTCCATACAGACACACATGCTGTGATTTTGCAAATTCGTGATTCACTGGGTTTGGGATTCTGTTTATTTTGCTGAACAAAGATTGCTCCCTGCTTCCTTGTGTGATGTGTGTAATTACCAACATTATCCAAGTCTGCACACGCTATTTTCCTTCCACTCTCTGCAAGACTGGAAAATGGCAAGAGAGATGACAGGCACAGAGCCGATTCACACCCCTCCTCCACACGTTGCCTTCACGCCTTCCCCAGCTGCCATGGAGAGCGTGGCGTGGCGGAGTCTGACCTTCCTTTCCTCCAAAGCAAGGTTTGCAATTCATCAAACATTGCGGCAGACGCAGGAGGGAGACTGAGAGAAATGTACGTTTTCAAGAAATATTGCTCTTCTTACTTGAATCCAGAATTGAAAAACCAAGCCCCCCCATCCCAATAAAAGAGCCAGCAGAGATATCTAGGAAACTGGGTTCCTGGGCAATTCGGGGGACCCCATGATATCTGACTCTGGCCCAAAGATCACTGAGGATTCTTGGTAAATCTTCCTTAGACTGCTGACCGGTCTCCAAGAATCTTCATCATCATCTTCTCTTCACTGAGGAGTAGTTTTGTGCAGCAAGTCCACGCCCCCAGCCTTTTCTAATATTCTTTCTGTTTTCGCCCCCACTGGAGTGATCCCTAGTGAGATCCTTTCCTGTTCCATCCCATCTGTCATCTGCTTTCTGTAGAAAAGCGACCAACACACGGAATTCAATATTAGAGTTGACGTCCCATGAAACCTTCCGCCCTATTGATATTCCAGCAGAAATGTACAAGACACGCTGTGGCGTTTTCACATGCTCAGCCCCACTTCTGGAACATGGGAGACCATGTGTTTCAGTGACTAAAGCACTTCACGGCTAGCTGTCGATCCAGGGAGCTATAATGTTTGCCCCCGGCCCCGGTAAGGGGTGGGGATGGCGCGGGGAGGATGAATGCCACTTAAATGCCATTTGAGAGAAGACGATACATTCTGAAAACAACTAGTTTCCAGAGAAATAGCCAACAGGAGTGACTGTTACTGGATCCATCTCTACTTGGATAAGAAATGCACACGTATATGTGTTTGCTCCAGAGATATTTCTTTATTACAGCGGGTAATGGAAAGTCTGAGTTCATTATGGCCATAAATCCCACGGCAGCCAGCGAGTCAAAGATTTCGCTCTCTGTCTCATCTGACTCTGCCACCGCTTTTCTTTGGCCATTATATCGCATATAATGCATTCTAATGGCTTCCAATGTCAGCATCTTGTTTACAGAATGGCTCCATGCCTCAGGAAACCCAAGAGCCTGGGGGCTGTTAACAAGCGATTGATAGAAACTAAATGCCCAGTGTGACACCGGTGGGTCCCCCCTTCCTGTCCTCTTAGCCTTTTTAAAGTCAGATTTGTCCCTTTATCAGCTCAGAAGCGAGGCCTGCAGGGCACAGCCTGATATTTCCTGAGAGGACTAAGCAAAGCACTGCGTCAAATAAGAACCTCCATGCTTAGCCCAAGACCCAGGGAAGACGGGGCTGAACCCAAGTTGCTCCTGTACATTCCCACCTTAGGAAACCAGTCTTGCAATCCTGTGCATTGCTGGGGAATAAAATAAAAATATCTGTGGGTCTTATATTAGTACATTACGAAGTCTGTGAAGGCCAGCTGCCTCTTCCCTTTGTGTTTTTAATTTACAGAAAAAGAGAAAAACACAAATATCATCTAATATCCCTGGAGGGGTCTGCCTTCAGCAAGAGGCAGGATATATAGTTTAAAGCAATAATCTAAAGTATCACTCCTAGGTCATCAAATGCCATGCTCTTAGCACACTTTGATCTTCTAAGAGCAAGAGAAAAAGCTGTGCAAGCCCTAAAGAATTCTTCTAAATAATAGGTCTTGACTTAGGGTCAAATTAAGGTCATAAGTCTTCCCTTGTTACTTTATCATTTTGCTCAAAAGACCCCGTTGATCTTAAATTATAGCTGTATCCCTACTTTGAGAACTTCTAGAGCAAAAAGAATGTTAATCACCTTTGAGTTTTTCACACTTAGTCAGCAACTTTTATCAAGGAATGAATGAACAAAGGAGGGAGGACAGATAGACTCTTTAAGGGTTAAAACAAGGGGCTTTATTTTTTTTTCCAGAAACCTGAGTTTTTTAAAAACAAGGGGCTTTAAAATCTTATATCTAACTGATCCTTTTGAATCTGTTGCTAGAATACAATGAGATATCCCACCTTAATTATTAGAAGGAATTTCTGATAGATAATCTAACAAGGATAACACTTGAAGAAAACTTGATGAAACTGTGCCAAGGAAAATAAACCCATCTCAAGACAAATATTTTATGATTCTATTTAAATGAGGTATTGGAAGTAGTCAGACTCATAGAAACAGGAAGCACAGGGGTTTCCAGGAGATGAGGGAGAGGGTAAATTGGAAGTTATTTAATGGATATACGGTTTCAATTTTGTACAGATAAAAAGGTTTTGTAGATTGTTTATACAGCAAAATGAACGCACAGAACATTACTGAACTTGTAAGTAACTAAGGGGGTACATTTTATATCATGTTTACTTTGCCATAATTTTTAAAATACCTTAATGGATTACAGGGCCTACTGAGATATTGTATTCTCCTGAGATTCTTCCCAGTGCCACGAACATAACTGAAACCACATCTGACATTCACTCCATCCAGGAACTGCATTTGCTCATACTCAGTGTGTGTGGGGAAGTCTTAGTAAGAGCTAAACTTGATTCGGGCAGTTCCCGTTATACTTTCATGGTTTCTGAGTAAGACAAAGAATTTTTTTGAAAAAGAGGAAAATGTGAGAAAGATGCCAGCTAGTGTACTCCAAAGTGATTCTTGCTGAAAAAAATCTTTTTCAACTTGCCCACCCACCATGATCATATTGAAAGATGATGGATTTCCTCTCCTTACCTCTTAACCAAATGGTCTACTGATGGGCTCATTGTATCCATACTTATGACACATAATAAATGTTTCCTTGGCTAGGACAGGATTAGTAATTCTGACATCATGAACAAAGAAACACATTAAGGGTTCATCTGGAATTTGGTTAATCACTGCATGGAGGGGATGGCATTAATTCTGAGGCTTATTTGAGGTTAAATGTCCCCAAAGAACTAAACTATTAATTAAAGAAATATAGTTTATAGGTTTTCCCACATTATACTTACAACTCTGGCTCCCATATTCTTGGCGTTCCCTCAAAAACTCTAAGGCCTCTCGTCTGAGGTAGTTATAGCTACCATTATTGGCAAATCTTTCACCATCATTATCAACATAATAAAAAAAATAGACTAAGAGGGTAAAAAAATTAGAATGGTATCAAATATTATTTTATAACCCTAGAAAAGTTTGGAACAGTAGCAAGTTCTATTATTTATTTTGCCAAATGCTTCACGTATGAAAGCAATACATGCATATACAAATCAAGAATAAAGAATAACGGACTTATAGAAAGAAAGTCCTTCCTCCCCATTCAGAGACAACTGTTTTTTTTTTTTTATTGAATCACTGTGAGATACAGTTACAAGCTTTCGTGTTTAAGTTACAATCTTACAATGATCAAACACCCATCCCTCCACCAGTGCACATTCCCCACCATCAATGTCCCCAGTATACCCCCCTTTCCCATTCCCCTGCCTCCATGGCAGACAATTTCCCCCGTACTCTCTCTCTCTACTTTTGGGCATTATGGTTTGCAATACAGATACCGAGAGGTTATCATGTTTGGTCATTTATCTACTTTCAGCACACGTCTCCTGTCCCGAATGGTTCCTCCAACCATCATTGACTTAGTGATCCAGCTGCCTTCTCCCCCAGCTTATGAGACTGGCTTCCAACTATGGGGCAATCTTCCTGGCCCTTGTGAGACAGCCGATTTTAACAATTTTACCAGTGTCCTCCCATGGCATACTACAATAAATGAATGTGTTTAAAAATATATCAAATTAGGGGGCATGAATCATAAGATTTTGCTTTTGCAAACTACTATTTCATTCTCAGCAGGTTTCTTCCCTCCATTTAATAACAGTATTATGGATTTCCTTATGGATGCCATGCAATCTTTGATAACTGCTACATAATTGTTGGTAGTAAGAATAACAATTCATTCAATCACTTTTTATTTTTTTGCCAGGCAATTATCTTTCTGTCACAAATGAGGCTGAAATAACATGCTTACCCACATCCCCATGTACAGGTAGTTTGATTTCTGAACACCAGACTCTTTCCAAATGGAATTTCTGGGTCAAGGGGCATTAAATATATTAAAATTTAATAGATACCACTAGATTACTTACTAAAAAGATTGTTGCAATTTAAAGTTCCATCAGTAATGTCCAAACCGCCTCCTTCCCCGCCCTTCTCAGGGTTGGGTGCTATAAATCTTCTCACTGTTTGCGAGTCTGACAAGCCGGAATGGAAATCTCCATCACTTGACTTCCACTTGCCTGCCAACTTGGAATTTTGATGATCTTTTCATATCTTACTGATCATTGATATTTCCTTTTCTGTGAATTGCCTGTTCATAGCTTTATCTAATCTACTGTGGTATTTGTCTTTTCTGTATCAGTGTGTAGGCCTTCAGTTTATTAGGACATAATTCAGTCTGTCTTCTGTAAGGCAAATAGCTTTGACCAAACATTGTCACCTTTGGGTTAAACTCTGTGGTGTTCCAGACCACACAAAAATCTTTATTTTTATTTGGTCAAATGTGTACAGCTTTTTCATAGGTTCTGAAATTATTCTCCAAGCAAACTTTGGAACAAGCTTAACAAATGCCCTTCTCGGCTTTTATAACTGGAATTGCAGTGACTTTATAGATCAAATAACCTTGGGAGTGGTACCCTATTCATTATATTGATGTTTGATGTTGCTCAGAAATATTTAGCAGGTGTCTTCACTTGGGTCTTAGATATCTCCTGTTTGGTTTGTTTCTTTACGATTTATGTACAACTGGACACTATTATTGCTTGCTCTGTGTACATGGGTAAGATAACATCTGAGTGTGTTTTTTCATTAGAGAATGGGGCTATGAGACTTCCATGAGATCATAGCACCACATAGTTAGCACTGATTCTGGGACAAAGTTGTCATTAACTGATGGTGTGCACCTTTAATCTAGACACTTTAGCCTTTATCGACTTGGAATCCCTGGATTTTCCTAGGCAGGAAACTATATATTTCTCTAGTAGTGGTGCTTCATCTTTATCTTTACCTTGATTATGTATTTTTTTCTCTTAGTGCCTGATAACACAGGTGCCTGGGTAAGTCTTCTGTTATAGCACAGGTAAAGAACCAGCATGCATGTCTTGGTCATTGCTTCTGCATTTTTTTGTGTTGGATGGTTGATGTACATTTCTGATGGTCATCATGATACCTTATAGGATGTCGCTTATAGTTTTCTTTTATGAATTTCCTTTCTGTTTTTAACAATCTTCTTTTTATTTATAAAAATTATCTTAAATTTACCCAATCATTGCTAATGAAGATTTTATACTCAGTCTCCTTGAAAACCAATATCTGGCTTTTGTGATTGCTATTTTTAAATATTTGCTTTTTATTATTTTTACTTTCATTGGGTTTGTTGTTTTCTACTTCTACATTGGAGCATTAGATCACTAATTTAGCCATCTTAATTTGTATTGTTGCATTACTTATTATCATTTCTATACTGGCTTAAAATAACACATGAATACTTTAATAATGAGCAGTTAATGATTATTGCCATTTTATTATGTCTTAAATGTCATTGTTTAGTTTTTAGCAAGTAAATATATTTATCCACATGCTTAATACTTTCTTTTATCCGTACTCTTTTTCCCTTATTATTGAGATAGAATTGACATACAGCATAACGCATGTATTTAAAGTGTAAAATTCAAAGTTTTCAGTATATTCAGTTTTGCAAATTTGCTGCAATCAATCTTAGAACTCTTTGTGACTCTCCCACCTGCTGCCTGTCCCATCAATTACTCTACAGAATAGAATTCATTTCTCCAGACCTCTAGCCCAAAGAAACTATTAATTTAGTTTTTCTCAATCTTTTTTCTACTGTGGCTCCTGTCCGAACATGCTTCCTTCTGTGGCCCCTCTGTCCTACCAGTTGCAGGGCTGGTCTTGCACTGTGGTCCCCATTTTATGTGATTTTCACTGGTGACCCTCTTGGAAAATCCTGGGGCACATAGGGAACCATATGTCCTCTCAGTTGAGAACAATCAGTTCTCAACTAATCAGTTTTCTGTCCCAAGTTTTGCCCATATGAGACATTTCCTGTGAAAGAAATCCTAAAGAGTGTCATCTTCTCTAACTGTCTCCCTTATTTCACATACTGATTTTTCTTTTTCTTTTTTTTTTTTGCTTTTTGGGTCACACCTGGCGATGCACAGGGATTACTCCTGGCTCTGCACTCAGGAACTACTCCTGGCGGTGCTCAGGGGACCATATGGGATGCTGGGAATCGAAGCCGGGTCGGCCCCGTGCAAGGCAAATGCCCTACCCACTGTGCTCCAGCCCCCTCACATACTGTTTTTAAAGTCAATCTATGTTGTAGCACGTATTCTACTTCATTCCTTTTTAATGTTCCAATAGCCTGTTGTTTGGATATTTCACTTTCTATTTAACCATTTATCAGTTAGTGGGCATTTGAGTTGTTCCCCAGCGTGGACTGTTAGAACTAATGTTGCTACAAACAAGCAGACTTTCATATAAATATGTTTCCAGTTTTTTTGACCAGAGTCTTGAGGCAGAATTAGGGCATCATAGAGTAGCTTGTGTTTAATCCTTGGAGGGACTTCCCATATTTTTCCAAATGGCTAACCAGTTTATATTCCTGTCAGAAGTGAATCTGATCCTCACCTACACTTGATATATACTTGGTTTATCCATCCATCCATCCATCCATCCATCCATCCTAGTGGTAGAAAGTACAGTCTCATTAAGTCGTTTCCATCATGGCTACACAGTTCTTCAGGAGGTATGTAATTTACAAATCCATTGAGGAAGGTATATTAATAGTACACTCTCCCAGTTTTTAGCAGTCTAGATGTTCTTAATTTTGTGTTAAGGATCATGTTAGACATTAGCTGAGTATAAAGCTCTGCTTTGATATATTTCACTGTCTTTCTAACTTCCATTGTTGCTATTGAAATTTTTGCCAACACTTTCATCGTGCTCCTTTGAAGATAGCTGACTTCTTTTTGATTAATTTAAAAATTATTTCCTCTTTGGTACTTGCAGTCTACTGAAATTCCCTCAAATATTCATTTAATTTATCATGCTTACTAGCATTTGTGCAGTCTGAATCTTAGACATCATATATTTAATAAACTCTAAGAAATTCTCAGGTATAATCCTTATATTACACATCTATTCATTCTTTATTTTCTTTTTTCCAAAACTGTCTCTAGGTACATGTTGATGCCCCAGAGACTTTCAGAGAAATATTCCAGCCAAAAGCTGATATTAGAGTTAAGATTTCTTTACAGAGATTTCCAGTCCAGGGTCAGCAAGAGTGGAAGACCTCACTTTATATATCTTTGGAGGATTCATATTCCCCAGTACTCAGGAAGCAATCAAATATGAAAGTGCTGAAATTTAATGAGAACAGTTCTCTCACTCAGTTTGCCAGCTTTATATTAAGTTGCACTTATTGTTTTGACTTTATTACACTTGTATATTCTATTTTAATAACTCAATGAACATTAGCAATTATGAAGTATTCATCCTCAGACCTCTGGTAAACCTTACCTCATAGGTAGTACTCCACCAACCCAAACAATTGATAAAATGCCCCCCAAGCTCAACCCTGAAAAAATAAAGAAATAAACAAAAAAAAACTCTTAAATATGCTGGCAACTTTAAGGTACTTACCACACACTCTTGATTTAAAATGTAGGAAACCAATCAGAAACAAATGAAGTTTCAATAATGAAGACCTCTTCTCATTTACAAGGTAGTTGAAGCATGCATGATCCAATACACATTAACAACCAGGTGATTGTCCTGAATGTATAGATTATAAGCATCAACCTGGCTTCACATATTGATAGAATGAGAGTAAAAAATAAAAAGGAAACAAGCATTTATTGAACAGCTGTTTAGTGTACAGTGCTGTCATGTAAGTTATTTAAATACATCATCTGCTCTCACTGTCCCCAGCATCTTTACCATACCACTTTATAGGTGATATTTATCACATATAATATACATTATATAACATAACATACTATACAGTACTATTTTATTAATATATTAACAATAATATTAATACATTGTGTAGTATTATATTACTATATATTATACATAAAATAATATCACTGTCATCCCATTGCTCATCAATTTGCTCGAGCAGGCACCAGTAATGTCTCCATTGCGAGACCTTTTCTTACCATTTTTGGCATATCGAATACGCCACGGGTAGCTTGCCAGGCTCTCCGTGCAAGTGGGATACTCTCGATAGCTTGCCAGGCTCTTTGAGAGGGACCGAGGAACCGAACCCAGGTCGGCCAACTGCAAGGCAAATGCCCTACCCGCTGTGCTATTGCTCCAGCCCTATAAAATAACATATTATATAATATATACTATATGTGACGTACATCCGGACACAGAGGAAGTACACACACCTGGTCTAAAAGGCAACTTGTTTCTTCCCTACCACGTCCACGGAAGCCTTTTCTCTGCACAAGGTCATGGACTGAAATGATTGATTTCTCTGGAGCTCATTACTGCCCTCTTTTTCCATAGCTGCTTCCAGACTTCTCTGACTTGTGTCTTTGACTTAATGTGATTGGTACTGAATCTGGCACTTCATTATCTTAAAATGACAGAACAATCAGCTCTTAAGACAATGTAGTTTGGGTAAAGCAAGCAGTTCTGAAATTAAATTACTTATTAATAACCAATCTTCCCATCTGAACTCCTTACAGTGTAGCCTTGGGCACACATCCTATTTTAGTTACATCTTCCGTAGAACAGAAGTAATTTTCTGGTGATGCTCATGTGGTCACTTGTATTAAGCCAAAACATCTCCTTAAGATTTAGATGTATAAGTCTGATCTAAGAGTCTTAGGAGGGAGTTTGAGGTCCAAATTGAGGTTGGTTAACTACAAGGCAAAACACTTTATATAGTGCAGATCTCTCTGGCACTAGACATTTTACAGATATTAAATCACTTATATAATTAAAGATTCTGATTCAGGGACATTATTTCAGTCCGATTTCTTAGTTGCATCAACAAAGGTAATCCTGTTAACAAAAGGGCGTATTCAAGAAATTTTGAGTTACGGGGCTGGAGCAATAGCACAGCGGTTAGGGCGTTTGCCTTGCACGTGGCCAACACAGGTTCGATTCCCAGTACCCCATATGGTCCCCTGAGCACCGCCAGGGGTAATTAATTCCTGAGTGCAGAGCCAGGAGTAACCCCTGTGCATCGCCGGGTGTGACCCAAAAAGCAAAAAAAAAAAGAAAATTTGAGTTGCGTGCTTGTGGCTGTTTTGGGCGGGGTGGAGAATGAGCTAAAGATTAGGCTCCTGGGAACTACTCAGGAATACCAAGTACTGGTGCGAGGATGAGCTATTGCCACCTGTAGTGTTCTTGAGAGCCCTTGTTTCCACGTCTTGCTTCACTGGGGCCTTCTCTGCTTCTGCACTCAATTACTCAACATCTAGAAAAGCATTGCTGTTCCCTGCCTTTTCCTCTTGGAGGGGATGGGATAGGGTCCTGACACAGAATTCTGCAGACCCACACCCCCGTTGGCAGTGCTTCCCGGAACTGTAGTGCCGTTTCAACCCAGGAGATGGACATCCACAGCCCAAGTATAATTTTTTTTTTCTTTTTGGGTCACACCTGTCAATGCACAGGGGTTACTCCTGGCTCTGCACTCAGGAATTACCCCTGGCCGTGCTCAGGGGACCATATGGGATGCTGGGATTTGAACCCAGGTCAGCCGCGTGCAAGGCAAACGCCCTACCCGCTGTGCTATCTCTCCAGCCCCCCAAGTATAATTTTTATATTTGCAATTTCATGTCTTTTTTTTCTCAAGTTCCCTTTCTTTTATGGATGATAAGTTTTAGTCCCCTCCAAATCTGGATCAGTCCCCCACACCTGCTGAATAGTTACCCATTTTTCTCTCCACTATCAACTCCCGATGCTCCATTCTGCCTCCTTCCAATCCCTCAAGCATACCTAAATATGATTCCTCTTCAGGAATACTCCCCTGCAAATTCTTCCTGTCTTTGTCCTTTCCTTCCTTTTCGCCTCTGCCCAAAGTCATTTTATGGCTGAGTCCACCCTTCTACATTCTCCCTTTTTATTTATTTATTTTTTTTTGGGGGGGGGGTTGGGTCACACCTGGCAATGCACAGGGGTTACTCCTGGCTCTGCACTCAGGAATTACTCCTGGCGGTGCTCAGGGGACCATATGGGATGCTGGGATTTGAATCCGGGTCGGCCGCATGCAAGGCAAACATCCTACCTGCTGTGCTATCACTCCAGCCCCTACATTCTCCCTTTTTAAAACTAATTTCCATCTGTCTACACGGACTCCTTCCCCCGCTTTATTGTATTGGGTCATTCATGCCCGGCTCCCATCCCCGGAGCTCTACTTTCATCTCCCTCACTAGATAGAACAGAAGCCACCTCAGACCAAACACTCTATAACTCTGTCTACTACTCTTTCCCCGCATCAGGACATCTACACAATAGTTGGTCGGGGTGGCCAAGGAAATAGTCAAGTTTTGTGGAACCTTAAATTCATCGCCCTTGCAGATAAAGAGAGCTCTTGATGAAATAGACACGTTTCAGTGTCCATCTCCTGATTTTGATTTGATGGATTTCTAAGCCATTTCCCTGGGGAAGAATCAGAATCAAGGGAATGAAAAAAACCTTCTTCAATATTTCTACAATCACATGTGAATATACAGTGATCCAAATAAAAACTTTATACGGGGATCAGGGCAACAGCATGTGGATTAGGGTACATGTCTCAGATGTGCCTGACCAGTTTGATCTCCAGCAGCATACGGTCCCCTGAGGACTACTGCGGTCCCCTGAGGACTCCTGCGGGTACCCCTGGAAGCCCTCAGGCACTGCCAGTGTGGTGTGGCCCTAACGGTCTCTGGCACTCCAAGGCCCAAGTGTAACTACATCCTCAGGCCCTAGCATTAAACTATCCAGCTTACTGCACCTGTCCTAGATCCTTTCTGTGATTATTGTTGATGGTGTGGGGGTGACAGTGGTGGCACTTGGGAGGCACCCTGCACCTGGAACCAAACCCAGGGCCTCTCACATGCAAGGCATCTGCTCTACTACTTGGACCACACCCAAAGCCTCCATTCTGACTCTCTTATAGCACTGAGTTAGTAGTTCCCTTAACATAACTTACTAATCTCAAAGTAAATACCAACCTTAACTCCCTCTAGGCAGATCTAAAAGTTCCGAGAAGTTCTTCCAGCATCACTCAATATGAGAAGTGGAGGGATGCACAGGATGCTAGGATAGAGCAAAATGTATCCTAACCAATAGTGGTTAAACTATGCTAATTTTGTGAATTTTACAAAATCATGTGACCCCCATGTATTTAGTGTCCTCAGAAGGAGCCGAGCATGCAGGGATCCTGAAGCTAAAGCATCTTCAGTTTTATGGCAAAGATAACTTTGTAGGGCCTTAATACATAGTTGTTGAATAAATGAATGAATGTGCATTTGCATGTTTGATTAAGATCTAAGCACTAAATAACAATTGCATCCTGAGAGTACTTCTAAACGGCACCAGTAATTTTAGAGCGAGCCAAGAAACAGAGCTTAGCATGAGAAAATTGATGGAAAGTGTGAAAAAAGAACTCATGTAAAAAATAAAACCTGTTGTGAAATATTCACACATGGTTCTAATCCACGTGACTGAACTCTGAACACCTTCTTTCAGAAGCAGTGCAAAAGGAATACGGAATCAAAGATTTTTTTTACAGAACCAAAAGTATGTGCGTCAAAATGTCTTAGACAATTAAAGAAATAAAAATCCAAAGGCTTTTATCCCATACATGATAAATGAATGCATATTAAGTGATGACATAAAAGAAAAAGGAATGATACAATATTTACATTGAAAGAGCCGTCCTGCCCTTCCCACAGCCCGGTGAGAATAAAAAAACGAGCTGGGCATGCTTGTTGTAGCTTAGCATCAGTCTCCAGGGAACTTCTGGACGGATTGGAAATGCTGCCCTCTAAACCTTCAAGGGATTAGCAAAGAATGTTCTATCATTGTGCTATCAGCTCCTCTGCCCCAAAAACTGGTCTGTTTTTTTTTTTTCTTTTGCAGGCTTTATCTTTCATCTGTCTTCAGGCTGTTTTGTTTCATTTGTGGAGAGAGACTGACAGAAGAAACTCCAGCAAAGTTGCAGGCACACTCCCTTAACAGAAACGCCTCCCCAGGCCTGAGACACCTATGGAAAGGTCAAAGGGCAACCAATGAGATCAGGCAAAGGCTAGTCACTTACTGCCAGAAGCACTTGCCCTTGGCCGAGCCTCCAAGGTGGGGAGGGTCCAAGAGCTTCACTGTGGAGAAAGGGAGACGCTCAGAAGCACTGGAGGCAGCTAACTGGGAGTGACGTGTCCTGTGGCTAGTTACACATTTGATATTCTCCGACTGGTCCCAGGTTCTTGGAAGCAGGAACAAAAATCAGGAAAGCTGGCATTTACTAAGAAGCGCTGGCCCTTTGGGCGGATTGCTGGGTGCTTGTTTAGCTCCCTGGATTAGAACCAGAGGTAGCCATGGAGCCCTGGTAGGGTTTACTCAGAGCAAGCATCTTCTGGTGCTATTTATTCTACATTGGGGGTGATGATTCTTTTTTCTTTTTTATTTTTTTTGCTTTTTGGGTCATACCCGGCGATGCACAGGGGTTACTCCTGGCTTTGCACTCAGGAGTCACTCCTGGCTGTGCTCAGGGGACCCTATGGGATGCTGGGAATCAAACCCGGGTCGGCCGCGTGCAAGGCAAACGCCCTCCCCGCTGTGCTATTGCTCCAACCCCATGGGGGTGATGATTCTTGGGGTGGGACAGTTTCCAACGGCTGCTGTGGGTTTGGGGCCAGAGTTCTACCGGTACTGACGGCCCTGCCGCTGTCTGTTCCTGTACTCCATTCCGTCCACGTCATTCGGTGTCAGACAAAAAGGCCTTCTGGTTGGGTGTGTATCCAGAGATAGAGGGAAATGCAAGAGGGTGTGTGCACTGGTATTAGTAGTTTTTCTTAGAAAATAACTGTAAATAGCTCCGTGACAGGGACTTGCTAAATTAGCGAGTAAAGAGACTTGCAGGGGCCAAACTGCATGAGTCTCATCAGTGGTAATAGGAGGCATGTGGTTAAGTGCTCACATAGCAGGCGGGACATTTTCCCTTAAATATTTTCAAAATCAAAAAGCACGACGAGGATTCAGTTCACACAGAGACTTCATAAACTGCCCTGGTCTCGTCCCCTTAGGAGACAAAAATTGGGTCTGTTACTGCAATTACGTTCAAGAAGTCATTAGTCTGAGCGCGACTGCATCCCAATGACAAGGTAAAGGTCCCAGAAGTGACTTCAAATTGCAGCTTGCAGAGGAGAACTCTTGTTTTTTTGGGTTTGTTATTTTTTTTTGCTTTTGTTTTTCTTTTGGCTCTTTTTTTTTCATTTGGGCCAATTATTTAAAGCAAAATGATCTCACATTAAAAACCCAGTGGGCAACTTGTAAGCATCAAATAAATTGCACTAGGGGTTCTTTTCCAGGCTCTCACATACACTGCCAACATCACTGGCTGGGCTGGTTATGGAGGGGTAGGGGAATTTGTATTATTCTGCATTTCACACGCAAACAGCAAACAGCCAAAGCTTAAAG
The DNA here is from genome assembly GCF_027595985.1 of Sorex araneus. NCBI lineage: Eukaryota > Metazoa > Chordata > Mammalia > Eulipotyphla > Soricidae > Sorex > Sorex araneus. Next base: position 290,178,829 of record NC_073302.1, read on the forward strand.
GCATTATTTAAATTCATGCTTGCCTTTACACAATGCTCAGCTTCCTGGACTCTGAAAGGGAAAGAGCAAGTGGGCTGGACATTCTAAATTAGTCCCAGATGCTAGTGGAGTGAATGTCCTCCACTCCGGGCAGGGCAAAGTGGATGGGAAAATCAAGGGTAATGCGACCAGCTAAATCCTTGGCTCCCCAGAGCCCAGGCATGGGAGTGGTTCAAGTTCAAAGTAGCCAGAACCACCGGCTGCTCGGATCACGTAACCTTTAGCTTCACTTCCTTGTCTCCAATAGTACCTCGGCAAAAGCCCCTTGCTTGCTACATGTTAAAAGAAGCTCAATGTTGAGAGACTGCTGCTCAGATAGCCCCGAACGAGGAGCTCAGTTCTCAATTTCCTTCTTTGTGTTCAAATATCTGAACCTCTGCTTCCCATAGTGATGACGAGGCATGCTCCCAGAAAAGAAGAAAATAGCAACACGCTAACCAGAGTCAGGGGGATCGTTTCCTTCCTTCCACCTCAATCGCTGGCCCGTATTGTTCTATCAGACAAGAGCCCCGGGAGCTGATTAGCCTGGACAGCTTCCAGAGGCCCTCCCCCAAGCCCCCTCCGCCCCACCTGGAGAAGGCTGGGTAGGAAGCACGAATGTCCTGTTAAGTCTACTTGTCTTTCATTTCATACGAGGTCAGATCCAGCTGTTCCTGTGGTAGGGTGGGGAAGTCAACAAGAAATCATGTGAGGGGCTGGAGCGATAGCACAGCAGGTAGGGCGTTTACCTTGCATGTGGCTGACCTGGATTCAATTCCCAGCATCTCATAGGGTCCCCTGAGCACTGCCAGGAGTAATTCCCGAGTGCATGAGCCAGGAGTAAACCCTGTGCATCGCCAGGTGTGACCCCCCCCCCCCAAAAAGAAAGAAATCATAGCACAGCGGTAGGGCGTTCGCCTTTCATGCGGCCAACCTGTGTTCGATTCCTCCGCCCCTCTCGGAGAGCCCGGCAAGCTACCGAGAGTATCGAGTCCGCTCGGCAGAGCCTGGCAAGCTACCTGTGTGTATTGGATATGCCAAAAACAGTAACAATAAGTCTCTCAATGAGAGACGTTACTGGTGCCCACTCGAGCAAATCGATGAGCAACGGGATGACAGTGACATGTGAATATAGTCCTGAACATCGTCCTTGTTTGCTTGCAGAAAGTACCAAGAATCAAAAGCTAAAATAAAACGAAATAAAACCACAGAAGCTGCGTATCTAACTCCCAGGATTTGCATGTCATGGAGGAGAGAAAACCATGCACTGTGAAACACTAACGTTCATTATTTTTCCCTCTGGTTATTGAACAGCCAGGAAGTACCAGACACTGGGATTTTAGAGAGTAAAAGTCACTGTCCTTGTCCTCAGAAGTTTATGGTATAATATTCGACATCCGAATCCTATTCATTGTACTTACCTTTTTTGGGAGATAAAATAATGTCACTTAGGGAGGATACGAATTGTAAGGAGAATATGTGGTTCTGCAAGAAGAGAGAGAAGAAAAAGCTAGAAAAAGAAAAGAAATTCATACCCCACAGAAGGGCCTGAGCATCCAGGGTGGATAGTTGGGAAGTAAAGGAGAGATTATGCACCAGTGCTGGGATGTGGGTGTCCTGAAGGTAGAATGTGCCATAAAATAAAGGGAGAGGGGCTGGAGCGATAGTACATCGGGGAGGGCGTTTGCCTTGCATGAAGCTGACCCGAGATCAGTTCTTAGCATCCTATATGGTCCCCTGAGCACCGCCAGGAGTAATTCCTGAGTGCAGAGCCAGGAGTAACCCCTGAGCATCGCCAGATGTGACCCAAAAAGCAAAAATATAAAAATAATAAAGGGAGAAGATTTCACAGCTGACTAGAGGCAAAATCATTTTGCTTTCTCACAATCTTAGAGTTGTCCAGTTCTTTCAAACTCCACACCATTTTGTGGAGATGGCACAAGTTGTTAGAATAAATTGGTTTCACCCTCACTCTCATCATCCTCACCCCTCCCCTGAGTTATTACAATAGGCTCCTAATCACTTCTCCGTTTTCACTCCTCTTAATCATCACTCATTCTCCAAAACGAGAATAACCTTTGCAACCCAGCTTTAAAATCTTGCAATGAGTTCGCAGCACTCACAGAATGAAAATAAAACATCTTGACTTGTCCTTTTTAAGGCCTCTGCCTCGGGGGACCCCGACCTGTCTGCAGTCACTTCTAGAAACAGCCCCAGATCTCCATCCTTCCCCGCATCCATGGTTCTGTGCTTTTACAGCTCAACTCACTAAGAAATGGAGTCGATTTCTGGATTTTTTTCTGAGTCACTATGAGATATACAGCTCCAAAACTGTTCATGATTGGGTTCCAGTGATACAATTTTCCAGCATCACCCCTCCACCAGTGTACATTTACTACCACCAATGACCCCTGGTTCCCTCTACCACTCTACCCCTACCCCCGGCCTGCCCCTATGGCAGTCACTTTTCTCTTTGTCTCTCTGTCTCTGTCTCTGTCTGTCCCTCACTCTCTCCATTTCTCTCTGTCTCTGTCTCTGTGTGTGTCTCTTTCTCTCGTTCTCTGTCTGTCTCTCTCTCTCCTTTTGGGCACTATGATTTGCAATACAGATGCTAAGAGGTTATCATGTTTGTTCCTTTACCTACTTTCAACCCACAGTTCTTAGCCAGTGTTATCATTTCCAACTATCATTATCACAGTGGTTCCTTCTTCATCCCAACTGCCGTCTCTCTGAGCACCTGAGTCAGGCTTCCAACCATGGACCAATCCTCTTAGCCTGTATTTCTACTATCCTTGGGTATTAGTCTCATACTACATTATTTTATGTCCCAAAAATGAGTACAGCCATTCTGTGTCTGCCCTTCTCCTCCTGAGTCGTTCCACTCAGCATGATACTCTCCATGTCCATCCATTTGTAAGCAAATTTCATGACTTCATTTCTCCTAATAGCTATGTAGTATTCCATTGTGTAGATGTACCATATATTTTTTTTTAATCCAGTCATCTGTTCTTGAGGATTCGGGTTGTTTCCAGATTCTGGCTATTGTGAATAGTGCTACAATGAACATAGAAGAGCAGATAGCATTTCTGCTGTCTGTTTTTGTGCCCCAAGGTATATTCCTAGAAGTCATATTTTTGGGTCATATAGAAGCTCAATTTCCAGATTTTTGGATTTTTTTTTTTCTTTTCGGGTCATGCCTGGCGATCCTCAGGGGTTACTCCTGGCTCTGACTCAGAAATTACCCCTGGCAATTATGGGGGACCATATGGGATGCTGGGATTTGAACTTGGGTTGGCCGCGTGCAAAGCAAACGCCTTACCCGCTGTGCTACTTTTGGATTGTTGACTTCATTCTAGCCTTGTGGCTTGATTTGACCAATATAATGGAATAGAAGTGATATTATGATTCTGAAGCTATCTAAAAGCATTTTCTCTACATCTTCATCTGGCATCTTTTCTCTGAAACCCAGAAACATAACACTTCCCTTCAGTTTTAATTTCTCATACCACTGGATTTTTAACATGCTGGCCTCTCTCATGGGAACATTAACCTCTCTCCCAACCCCTTTGCCCCATTAGTACCTCTTCTTACCACGTGGACTCAGTCATCATTTTCTATCTTTTTTTTTTTGCTTTTTGGGTCACACTCGGCAATGCTCAGGGGTTACTCCTGGCTCTGCACTCAGGAATTACTCCTGGCATTGCTCCAGGGACCATATACGATGCCAGGGATCAAATCCAGATGGGCCACAAGCAAGGCAAATGCCCTACCCTCTGTACTATCACTCTGGCCTAGTCATCACTTTTTGGGACATTCCTCCAACCCTCCTTCCTTGACGAGCCCATTTTACATGCTCTCCTGTCCATATTCTTATCACACAAGTGATTACAGAGCATGCGGGTTCCAACTCAGATGCTGAGGCCAGACTGCTGGAGTTAGGATCCTACCCAGTTGGAAACAGAACAAGCCATGAGTAGAAGTAGTTGCTAGTTGTGACTCATAGCCCGTGAACTCAAAAGATGAATCTGTTTCTTTGTCATCTTTACATCAAAGTAAATATGACTCCAGACCACGGTCCACCAGACTGATGAGTATTAAGCACTACAGCGTACTCCCCTCTGCAAGTATAATAGGTTTGAGACTTGGATAGTGTCTAGGACATGATGGGCTGGTTTCTAATCTTAATGTCATCTTGCTTTACCCCTTGTTGGCTACTCCCCAAATCCTCCTTTGGATGTTTCTTCACTTTTTCCACACAGTGATAGAAATCTCAGCTAAAGACCCTGTACATTGCGTTAGGTTGCTAAGGTCTTGCTGTCTCCAGAATGTTCCAGGACCAGTTTTCTGTTTCGTGTTTTGGGGACAAATAAGAGTAAATAGACGTGCAGGACTGTGGGGGCAAGGCTGTGTGGATCTCATGAGCGGTGAAAAGAGACAGTGATTGTACTCAGTGGTTAAGCAAGGTTAAGTCCATTCACTATATTCCTTAGCTTCAAGAAAAAGGAAATATTCTCTGTGGACACCCGTAGTACATTCTGCATAACTCCGTGCTTTATAAAAAAAAAATAAGACGGTGCTTTCTAGTTTGTTTGTTTGTTTTGAAGACAGTAAGTGCCATCTTTTCTGCTTTATCCTACTGGATACAAGGAAAAACAAAGCGTGTCTATTGCCTTGAATGAAAATTCCCACTTGGGAACAAGAAAATTGTAAGAAAAATAAATTCATAATGCAACCAAATATTCTAGTAAGTTCTAAATGCTAAGAAACTGTTACTCGAATCGTGTGGTGATAGGCAATAGATGAGGTGTGCTGATTTAGACAAGAACCAGGTCAAATCACTAAGGCTTTCATTCACTGCTCATATGAACTGACATAAACTAGACACAAAGTAGAGGTTTCCTTAAGATTGGGCTACCTCAGCCAGGCGTTGCTTCAAGAGATCTTGCAAGTTCACTTTGTAAGACATGGTGGAAAGTGTCATTACCTGTGATTTAAAACTGGTTTTTAATTGCTAGTTCACACGCAGGTATAAGGTGAAAACCACTGGTTTAAGAGACCTCAGAGAAAAACCTAAGATTGTACAACTACTTATAAATCAGAAAAGAAAAGGCTGGAGATTCAAGTTGGAAACAAAGTGACCCAGGTCAAAGGAACAATTACTATTATCTATACACACATAAAAATGTTTTACATTCAGTAGAAATCCCTTTTGCCTCATTAAGATACAAGTTACTCCTCTTGCTTATCTACCTAACATCCTCCAGAGATAGTGCTAAGGTCAGTGTATTGATGCTCCCTTTATGTATTAACGCATTAACTAAATTTATTCTCTTAATAATCTTCCCTTAACCAACTGGCAGGACCAACCATCACTCTCTAAGTTTAACGCTTTGAGCTCAACAGACTGGGAAGCAACACCAAAATACCTAAAATGTTTACTTCATCTATGCCACTCACCAGTATAAGCAAAGACTTCTGTTCTCACCAGCTAATTACATGTTTGTCAAGATTATTTTTATCTCTAAGCCTTTTTATTATAATGATGTCATGTAATTAAATATTACCCAAATTAATAAATTATGTGTGAAATGTTTTTTTAAAGGGAATTGTTTATGGATTCTAAGTTGAATACTATAGAAAAAAGCATGAGTTAAAAAATTTGCTACAGGGAGTGATGAATAAAATAAAATAGTTCATGGCGTTTCCTCTTGGGTGGATGATTATGCGGACTTATTTAAAAATTTGCTCCCCAAAAGTTGCTTGTCAAAGAGGCAGGGGAGTGGTGAGAGTGGGTGGTTGGGAGGGAACCTGGGACAATGGTAGAGGGATATCGACACTGCTGGTGTTATTAGTGCTGGAACATAGTAGGCATAAAACTCAACTATAGAAGACTTTATAAATAATAGGGTTTTAATCAAAAAAATTAAAACAAAACCCCCCTAAAAATTATTATTAAACTCAGAGTGGGAGAAACAAAAGAAGTAGACTGAGAACAATCCTTAACTCTATAAGATTAATATATTAGATTAATCTCTAGGATTTTTCCCTGTAATTTCTATTTGTTTTTTTTTGATTATTTTGTTGTTGTTGTTGTTGTTGAAGCAACCCTGAACACGGCACAAAGGCTCCAGATACACAACATTGAAATTTCTCTGTGGTTTGTACTTCATTAAGTTCACCATTAACAATTCAAGTCTCTCCTGTACCATACAACTGCCCCTCTTTTAAACTAAACTGGGAAATAGAAACAAGACAAGATTAATTCAATTTACAAGGATGTCCAATATACTGAATCAATAATAATAATAATAATAATAATAAAAAGATTCATGGTCCCACTTCAAGAGACTGGGAAAAGAAACCACACTTTCATGTCTCAAATTAAAATTGACAGAAACTTCTACTTTTACCTAAGGTGGTTGAATAAAAACATATTACACTTTCTCTCTGAAAATTGAATCAGATATACAGGAAAAAACTATGAAGACAGGCATCAGAACATGAATGGAAATAATTTCTAAGTGAGGGGTACAATATACTGGAGGGATTAACATTGGTTGTAGTGTAGAGATCACAGATGTAGCGCCAGGATTTGCTTTGTGCTGTTAGCTGTGCTGGGGATATAATTCATAGCCCTACACAGCCAAAGTGGGCATTGGACGACCAAGCCACATTTCCGGGCCCTAGAGATCTAATTCATTCAGCAAAATGTGGGTTTTTTTTTTCAGTGTGTCTCATCCTAGCTCTCTGTCTTTTCATTCAATAATTACTGAATTATAATGAAAACCCAGTGGTTACATGCCCTGTATGAATGACATCATCTTATAATTATAACTGTACTCAGTGAATACAATGAGACTCCAAAAAGTTTAATAGATTACCAAAGGTCATGCAGCTATAATAGGAGAACCATAATCTGAATACAGATAGTTTGACTCCAGAGTTTTATAATAATACTAAATTCTCTATAATTCTTAGGCTATATTAAGTCAACACTCTGTTATTTGCAAACTCTCTTTAAATTTAAATGCAGTCCGTGTTACAACGTGTATTATTCATCCTAGATGGACATCTTTGGAAGCTTGTTTGGCTGAGTCCATCAAAATTCCACCTGGAGGAAGTCTCAGTGCAAAGTCTCATTCTCAAAAAGGAAATGAAAAGTTGCATCGAATTTCAGGCTGGTCAAAAGAATCCAGGGTTGATGGAAGTTTGACTTAGTGTATCACATGATTGGTGTCACTCTGGGTCTTCTCCAACCCTGCTCAGAAGTTCATATATGGGACCCCAGTATTGGTAGGGCACTGGGGGTGAGGGCCAGCACTGATGACCAAAGGAGTCATCTTCAGTTAGTATCCTTAGCCTTGATCCAGACAGAAGCAACATCAATTTAAGGTTGGAATGTCTGGCAATTGCCAAGTTGTCTTTGACCATCTCCTGTGTAAAGTCCATGTGTTTGGGTAGCCTTGATGGTTTATTTGTGATGTGTGGGATCACAACACAAACAGGAGAAAAATGACAAGCATCAAGCACAGAGAAGACTTCACCTGAGAAGCCCACTGGGGACCATGTCAGCGGACTCAGAGGATGAGTTGAGGGAAATCTGAGGGGGCTGGTAGGAGTCTGGAAGCCGTTGTTTCTTTGTGACACTGCTTCCACTCTCAAGCACTTCACATTGAGCAAAGTGGGTTACACAATGACCTCCCCATACCAAGGCACACAAAAATACAGACAGGTCCCAAATGTAGAGCCCCGAACCAAGGAAATAAAGAATGAACAATTGCTTGGATAGAAAGCAAGGAAAGTATTATTAAGATGGCAAAGCTATGTCAAGGAGATTAATATCATGGAATTACCAGTGAAACAAGATTCAGGGGGCCTGAGTATTAGCTCCTCATCTATCCTTTTCTAGCACAGCGGGTAGGGCGTTTGCCTTGCATGTAGCCGACCTGGGTTCGATTCTTCTGTCCCTCTCAGAGAGGCCGGCAAGCTACCAAGAGTATCCCACCTGCACGGCAGAGTCTGGCAAGATACCTGTGGCATATTCGATATGCCAAAAACAGTAACAACAAGTCTCACAATGGAGATGTTACTGGTGCCCCCTTGAGCAAATTGATGAACAACGGGACAACAGTGCTACAATTGAATCATCATGAGCCACACAGCTACAGAGTTGTTCATTATTGGGTTTCTATCATACAATGTTCCAACACCCATCACCAGTGTACATTCCCTGCCACCAATGAGCCCAGTTTTCCTCCTGCCCACCCCCCAGCCTGCCTCTATGCCATACCATTTTCTTTTCTCTCTCTCCGTCTCTCTATCTCTCTGTCTTTCTGTCTCTGTCTGTCTGTCTCTCTCTTTTAGGCACTCTGGTTTGCAATACTGTCACGGAAAGGTTATCATGTATATGACTTTACCTCCTTCTTGCACTCACTCAGTTCTTATCCAAAGTCATCATTTCCAACTATCATTTTCACAGTGGTCCTTTCTCTATCCTAACTGCACCCCCCTCTCCCCACTTGTGGCAAGCTTCCAGCCACGGACTGGTCTGCCTGGCCCTTGTTTCTACTGTCTTTGGATATCATTTTCATCATATATATATGTATATTTTATATCCCACAAATGAGTGCAATCATTCCCTGTCTATCCCTTTCCCTCCAACTCATTTCACTCAGCATGATACTATGTCCACCCATGTACAAGAAAATTTCATGACTCTATTTTTCCTAATGACTACATAGTATTCAACTCTGTAGATGTATCATAGTTTCTTCATCCACTCATCTATTCTAAGGCACTTAATTTTTTCCAGATTCTGGCAATTATGAATGAAGAGAAGAGTGAAGATGTCTCTTCATTGTGTTTCTGGGCCCCTAAGAGTCTGCTTCTTATCTGCCATATGAGAGAGGATCTGGCTGCCGCATCATGGACCCTTAATGTCAACGTAGCTCATGAAGGCGCTAATTCTTATAACGCTAACGTATACATTCTAACAGCAACTTGACCCCTAAAATAGCGTTGCTGAGGACTCAACCAGAATGAGTTCCCTACAGCAATGGGAAAATTGTGTGTGTTTCCAGCTCTGGCGATCACGGTGTTAAACTGCAAGCGTACAGCACGGCACCAACAGGTATACCCCAGCGGGTTCAGGCAGGGTGAACAGATTCCACTTTTGCAAGTTAACGAGAGCCCTGACTGAACACGTTTTGGGTCAGGTTAATTACATGTGTGGGAAAATCATCACAGAATGTCTATTTCCTAACCCATGTTCCCACAGAGGATTTACAGATAAGTTTAGTAGCCACAGGTAAGATAACATTCTATTTTCAAAAGGTTCCCATTGTGGGCAACATTTTCACAGCTCAGCTCCTGATTAACACCTGGATAAACTTCCTCTGTCTCTCTAGTTGTTTTTTTCTTCTTTTTCGTTTTAGGGTCACACCCAGCGGTGCTCAGAGCTTAAGGATCACTCTCTGCACTCAGGGATCACTCTTGGCACTGCGGATGACGGGACATATGGGGTGCCGGGGATCCAACTGGGGTCACCTACATGCAAGGCAAGCCCCCTACCTGGTCTAGTATCTCTCTGGCCCCTCTCTAGTTTTGCACTTACATGAGTCTTCATCACATTATAATTTCGCAAAGTTGAATAGAAAAGTGGATTTTCATTAAGTGGATGTCACATGACTCTCTAGACTCTGGAATGGGTACAGCCTTCTGTTCATTTACCTTTATACACAGCAGTTGAGGTGTGTGCAGGGTCTCTGCCCACACTGCCTTCTGGTCTCTATTATGTTGGCCAAGCTAGGTCACTGCATGTATCAATTGCATTGTGGGCTTTCCTACCTCATACCTCTCTCTTTGCTTTGACTCTCTCTTCGTCCCTCATAATTCTTTACCTATCAAATCTTTTACATCTTTTAGTAATTCAACGCTTTCAATTCCCCACAAATATTTTTAAGCAATTAATGCAATTCGGATCAAAATCTTGACATGACTCTTGATTCTGAAATCCAGATAGAGAATATACATAGAAATGACATCTTTCAGGAAAAATGGGATCAGAGAACTTCTATATATCAGATGTAAATATATTGTAAAAGTGAATAAAAACAGGAAGTTATTGACTGAGCGAATCACAAACCAACAGAAAAAAAAGAAGAAACGCTAAAAGTAGACTCATGTTTATATGGAATCTTGTGACAGAAATGATGCTGTAGGTTAAAGGACTTTTTGTTTTAATTAAGGGTGAAGATATAATAGGGTAGTCACATAAAAAGAATCTTATTCAACACACACATACACACACACTCACACACCATCCCATTAAGAAGCAAATAGAAGGGCTGAGATGGCTCAGATGACTTAAATGCTTTATATGTTGGACCCCAAGTTTAATTCCTGACACCACATTATCCCAAACACCACGGGGAGCCACCCCCAAGATTAACCAGGGGTAGCCTCTAAGTACCAGTGGGTGTGACTCAGAAACAAAAAGAGAAAGAAATATGAAGGAAAATAATAACAACTATCTCATAAGTACCCACATATTTTTGTCTAATTCTTATAACTATCATAGAAAGTGCAAAGAATAAAGGTCAGACATATTCAAAATTTGTATCCATACTCAGACAAGCAATGTGACCAAATGTCACCCTTATGCTTTCATTTTGCCTCCATACTATGCTGTCTATCCAGTTTCTAAATACTATTTTAGTTATTGGATTCATTTTAAGAAGATTCAAATAAGCAACATTCCATTTATCTCCATGCCTACCTACCTAGTATTTGTCTTTTTTTCATATATTCCTGTTCTTTTATCTCCTTGAAGTCAAGACCAGTAATCATCTCCGCTAATCCTCTTGATCCTCTCAAATCCAGAGCTAAGATGTAGGCATAGAAAGAAGAGCAAAATGAATTTCTAGTTCTTATTCTCATGTCACTTATTCCTGTTCAATGCCAAGACTTATAGCTGAGAAAAAAAGGGTTGAAGAAATAGTACTTCAAATGTTGATTCAGAGAATACTTGGCAATATAAAAGTAGCCCTGGGCTGGAGCGATAGCACAGCAAGTAGGGCGTTTGTCTTGCACACAGCCGACCCGGGTTCAATTCCTCCGTCCCTCTTGGAGAGCCCAACAAGCTACCGAGAGCATCTCGCCTGCATGACAGAGCCTGGGAAGCTCCCCGTGGCGTATGCCAAAAACAGTAACAACAAGTCTCACAATGGAGACGTTACTGGTGCCCGCTCGAGCAAATCGATGAGCAATGGGATGACAGTGAAAGTGAAAAGTGGCCCACATCTTCACACCAACAACAACACAAGTTATTTTCCTGTGTATGTTCTTCCACATCCCTCTCCCCATCAAACTCCAATCTAAGTCACAGTAGAAGAGATATCTTAACACACCTCTGTCTCCTTTCTTCAGTGTGGTAACTTACAAAAATAATCATTAGGACTTTCCAATGACCAAAGTATGTTTCTCATGTATATTTTAGTTCTATTTATGGTTTCTGACTATAGTTTCCCAAACCCTTAAAATTGGCTTCATATTAAGAATAGTATCTCTTCTGGGGCTGGAGCGATAGCACAGCGGGTAGGGCGTTTGCCTTGCATGCGGCCGACCCGGGTTCGATCCCCGGCATCCCATATGGTCCCCCAAGCACCGCCAGGAGTAATTCCTGAGTACAAAGCCAGGAGTAACCCCTGAGCATCGCTGGGTGTGACCCAAAAAGAAAAAAAAAAGAAAAAAGAATAGTATATCTTCTGTCATATTTGGTCTCTGTCCTCAGTTCCTGAAACCACTTCAGAATCAGAAAGGTGACATGAGTAGACGGTTATTCACAGTGAACCACTCTCCAGCACAACTGGGCTCATGTTAGTAGGGTAAATTGTGCAAAGCAAATAGATCTAAGGCCAGTTGCTAGGGTTACCAATCATGAGCAAGTGGAATTTCCTGTCCCACCCTCGACTTCATTGAGAAGGACTGGAGTTTGTATCAAGCACTGGCTGCTAATTGTTTAACGAGTAATGCCTGTATAGTGAAATGTCCATAAACACACAAAGGAAGGTGTTCCTAGAGTTTCTGAACTAATGAACACGTGGGATTGGGGGGACTGGACTCCTCAGAGTGAGAATGAAATGCCCTTTGTCCTAATCTTGTCCTATACATCTCTTCATTTTGACTATTCCTGAGTTTTATCCTTCTATGATAAAATGTTGATCGGTGAGTAAATGGATTTTCAAAGGTCCTTGAACTGCTCTAGTAAATTAATTGAATCTCAGGGAAGGGGATGAAGGGGACCCTCTGGTCTTTAACCTGACAATCTGGATCACAGGTGATAAGTTAGACGTCAATCGGTAGCTGAAATGGGGGGTAGCGGGAGGTGTCTCATGAGGCTGAGTTCCTCATCTATGTAATCTGGAAATATCTTTGAATAGATCACAATAGACATGGGTAGAATGAAAGGAAACACAGAAAGGGTTGGAAAGAGAGTCCAGGAGAGTACAAGACAAAGAAACTGCTTGCCTTGCTCGCTGCTGACCCTGGTTCAAATCCCCGGAACTACATATGGTCCCTTGAGCACTGCCAGGAGTCATTCCTTAGCACAGAGCCAGGAATAGCCCCTAAGCACCACCAGGTATGGTCCATCCCTGCTCCCTTCAAATAAAAAATAAATAAATAAAGGTATTTTGTGTGTGCATGTGTTGCCAAGAATTATTTGGTGACATACACCAAACAGATACAAACCCATCCCCCTACCCACCCCATGCTCTTCTCATCATCCCCCATCACCCCAAAGCACCATATCGGAATAGCACATCGGGAAGAACTCACTCCTAAACATAATGCACCTAGTAAGGGACCAGCAAAAGAATCTCTCTTTTCCTTAGTCGTTTGTGGTCCTTCTGCTTGGGATTGGGATTCAAGATAACTTTTTATTTCTCATCTCTCTAATTTAGTTACAGATTTGGTTGAGACAATAAAAGTCAAATTAATAGTTATTAAAGCAAATCAAAGTTATTCCCTCTCTCACATAACAGGCTAAACATAAATGGCCCAGATTACTTATTTGCTGTGAGTTTTCAAGACCCTTGTTCATAGTAATTCATGAATTAATCTGCTATTCTCAATATCAGGTTCTACCTCAAGCTCAAAGGTGGCTGCTTCAATTCCTGCCATCGCACCCACAGTCTGATCAACATGAGTATGGGGAAAATAGGCAAACAGTTGTGAGGTTCCATTTAGAATTGTCAGAGTAGTGAAATTAATATTGGGGAGCAATGAATATTTCACCACAATATTTATAAAATTAATTCTGTTTTTAAGTCTTTGATACTGCCACAGTATTTATAAAATTTATTCTGAAAGATAGGTCTAATTCAAGTATGTATGTGGTCATGCTTCCTTTCTGCATCTCACAGAAAAGATTGTTGCTGTTTTGTTTCATTTTCGTCCAGCATTTGCAACACTCAAAATATGAAGGGAAAGAGAAATGCATTTGTAAAGAAAACTTGGCACTGCAACATGGCTGATGTGGTTAACCCACACAGAATAAAATAAGTAATTTAGCCTGGGGACTGGGAAACTGAGTGATGAGAAAGGTATTTCACATGAGCAACATCTGCGCTGGAGCAGAGGAAACAACTTATCATCCCAAATCCATGCGGAAACTTGAACACATAGGTTCAGATGCGAGATGGTAAGGGGTTCCCAGCAGCCGCAGAGAGAGCAGAAGAGGGCAGCTCAAGACAGAGGCTAAGTCTGAGCTTTGGCTTTCAGATGGGTCAAGAGCACGTTGTCAAGGGTGGAGAAGGAGATTCAGCAGGACGTAAGCTTTCCGTTGAAGCTAATGCACAGGCCAGTACAGAGAATCGGATACAGAGATGCAGCATATGAATGCTTCTGCTGTTCACCTTCTCAAATGGTCATGAGGTAACTGGCCATTGGTGAACCCATTTTCTAGAGTTGAAGACTGTTACACTGCCAGGGATGGGCCCCAGTGAACAGAGCCCAAGCAAAGGGATCACAAACGACTAAGAAAAAAAGAGATTCTTTTGCTGGTCCCTTCCTAGGTGCATATACATTTAGGAGTGAGTTCTTCCTGATGTACATATCCCTTGATCATTTAGAAATGACCCTCTCTGCCTCTTATACCTTTGGTGGGGGGAGAGGTTGATTTTTATTGCTGTTTTAATTGTTTGTTTGTCTTGTTTTGTTTTCGGACCATACCCAGCGATGCTCAGGGGTAACTCCTCACTCTGCTCTCAGAAATTGTGGCTGTGCTCAGGGGACCATGTGGCATGCCAGGGATTGAACCCAGATCAACTCATGCATGCAAGGCAAATGCTCTACCCTCTACACTATCTCTCTGGCTCTCAGAACCTTTTTGCACCTGAAGTCTAGGTCACCCGAAACTGGTATGGCCACCCTAGCCTTTCTGAAGGAGTCAAAGAATTGTCTTCCAACCTTTGACACTGAGACTGGGTTTGCTCTGATTACTCAAATGCATTTCTTGCAGACAAGTAGAATGTTGGGTTCCGTTTTCTAATCCATGGTGCCACGCTTTCTCTTAATTGGTGCCTTTACCCTCTTGACATTGAGAGAGACTATTGTCATGGAGTTTTGTGCCATCTTTCTATAGGAGGTTGGTATGTTTGTGAGATTCATTTTGTCTCAAAGCAGCCCCTTGTGTTCTTCTTGGAAAGATGGTGTTAAGCCTATGATTTTCCAAGCAGAGGAACTGCAGAGGATTTAGAAAAAAGCACAAATAAGAGACCAAAATGTGTGGGCAGGGGGCAAACAGCCTCGTGGACTAAAAGCCATACTGTCCTTCATGTTCCATATTTATTTCTCAGAACAAGGACTCATTACAAGAGAAGGGCAAGGGACAGCATTCTTTCATCAATTGCTAATCTATGCCAGTCTAACTGGTTGAATCTTTTTACATAGCCAAGGGTCTGTGGCTTATCTCAATCGGTGCTTCCTCTGGAAGAAGAGAGGAGACCAAGAAGAGGAGACCACCGACAAGGCCCTCGCCCATGTGGGCTTTAGCTGTCCGGGCTTCAGGGTCCTATTCCTGCCCATTCTGCTTTTCTCCTCATCTTGTCTTAACCCTTTGTCTCCAACGCTGCATCTTACGCATGCCAACCCAACCTACTCTTGAGAAGCTGGGAAACGCCAGGCCCTCCTCTCTGCCTCCTGGGCTAATAAACGCCAGCCTGTGCTCTCTGCCAGGTCAATCAATCCACCCGCTTCTGACATTGACTTGAAAGACAGTGGCAGGAAGGGTGACTGCTGTCCCAGTTTGCCTGGGACTGGGCTATTTTAAAATTGAAGTCCCACATCCCAGGAAACCTCTTGGTCCCAAGCAAACTTGGGTCTTAGCGGAGACCACACAGACAATAGAAATTTGAAAGAGACACAGATTTGAAGCCGTGGAGGCTTCATGAAGCAGGAATGTTTAACGCAGCAGGAATATTTCATGCAGCTGCAGCGTTTCCATTGTTATTTAAGAGGAAGAATCTGCTAACCTATATGATAAGTAAGTAACTGCATGGGAGAGGTGATCAGAAGGATAGCAGCCAGGCATGTCTATGAGTGGTGCAGTTTAACTGACAGAGGATATTCAGTCTAGGACATACTGACTGGAAAGTCCTGGAATGATACTGAAGGGAAGTTTTTCAAAGAGTTTTGTCCATACTACTCTGGAACTCGGTGACGGATGAAAAAAATTGAATGTCTGACCTAGTCTGTGGCTGTTTTATTGAATATCGTTGACTATTGAGCACATATGGAACATGCAATGTGCAAGTATGTGACAGACACTCATAAAGGGTGTGGTAATCAGTTGAGATTCACTTCTTAACTTAGTACTCTGGTGTCACTTGTATCACTTGTAATCCCGTTGATCTTCGATTTGCTCAAGGGGGCACCAGTAACGTCTCCATTTGTCCCTGTCTCAAGCTAGTGCAGCCCAATTATTTGCTTGCTTCAGGAACAGGAAGAGCCTCAAATCGTTCATTCAGGGATTTGACAAAGAAATCTGACCATCTAGTTGGTGGGCGGCCACGAGGTCTTCTGACGTCCCGTGGAATCCAGTTGGTAACAGCTCTAGTCCAGCGGTCGTCTCTGAATTGCATTACATGACTGGCCCATCTGATTTTTGATGCCAGTACTCTGGTATATCCACCTCAGTCTACCTTTTTTGTGTGTGTTGTGTGTATTAGTTCATTTATTAGTCTTTTAATACAGAAGTCTTTTTAGAAGACATGTGTTCTACGATTAACTATGCTTCATTTTAATTTCTGATAGTTTGGATATTGCAGAGAGTTGGGGAGTTTTCAAAAGCAGTAAATCCTAAGCTGATGTTTATTGGTTATAGTTCTATATTCAGACACTGTTAAGTACACAAAATCTCAAATGGATGACGTTTTACCACAGAACCAACACTAAAATGTGCCTGTTAAGGAGGTGAGCTAGAGGGTAGGAGGGAAACTGATGGGGGAAAGTTGACATGGAGGAGGGGGCCTGTATTAGGTCATTGTATGCCTGAAAATCTACTATAAAAAATTTTCTAAATTTCCAGGGCTTTATTAAAAATGATTTCAACAGCCAAGATCCAGAGACTATAAAACAAAGCTCCTGGAAGCACGTGGCCACATTTGTGGCCCTGCAATCTCTTATTGTCTAGTTCTCCCTCTTGGAGAACTCAGCAAGCTACTGAGAGTATCCTGCCCACACAGCAGAACCTGGCGAGCTCCCCGTCCCATATTCAATATGCCCAAAACAGTAACAATGATAGGTCTCATCCCCCTGACCCTGAAAGAGCCTCCAATGTGGCACCTTTGGGAAGAACAAGTAAAGAGAGGCTGCTAAAATCTCAGGGCTAGGATGAATGGAATTGTTACTGGTGCCCACTGGGGCAAATCGATGAACAACGGATGACAGTGATACGGAGATACTGTGATACTATTATTTTATACTCTATTACTAGTTGATAGATATAAAATGTCACTAGATGGCTAAAATGCAGCAATCAACAAATATAATAAATGTTAAGGCAAAAGAAGACAGAAAGGGGTGAAAATTTTTAGTATTTTCCTTTAGACCTTGACTTAGTATCATGCTTTCCTCTAGGTCCAGATGAAAATGATGGCAATAATAGATGCAAAGTACTTTAGACATGAAACATACAGTTAGGATATATGTCATAGTGCAATGTCCTGATGCCCCAGGCATCTCCTTTAAAAGCCATTCATGTGTCGAGATTTGGTATTTGTTGATATCTGAACCACAGAAGCAACACCACTAAAAGACCCCAACTACAACCGCCAAACTCAGAAATGTGCCTACCAAAGAGGCAAATTGGATGGGGTGGGACGGGAACTGGGGACTCTGGTGGAGGGACGTTGACATTGGTGGTGAAACTGGTTGTTGGAACATTATAGGACTGAAATTCAACTATGAGTAACTTTATAAATCATGGTGCTTTCATTAAAAAAAATTTAATGGAACTAAAAACCAAAAGTTAAAAAATATTGAATATCTTGGCAATTAAGAAAACTGAGCAATAGCACAGCAGGTAGGGCATTTGCCCTGCATGCGGCCAACCTGGCTTCGATTCCTCCGCCCCTCTTGGAGAGCCTGGCAAGCTATTGAGAGTATCCCGCCCGCACGGCAGAGCCTGGCAAGTTACCCGTGGTATATTCGATGTGCCAAAAACAGTAACAACAAGTCTCACAATGGAGACATTACTGTGCCCGCTCGAGCAAATTGATGAGCAACGGGATGACAGTGTTACAGTGACAGTGAATTCTGCAAAGAATTCTGAGGGTGGAAGAAAAAATGTTTTCTCTCCCCACTTCTCAGGCATTTGTCAAATAGCAGAAGGCCTTAAAATATTCAAACCCAGAGCTCTGAAAAGCTTAGCTTCCTGTGGAGACAAAGAAGTGGAATGAGCCCAGAGGTGATGGGATGCAGAGCTCAGTTAGAGGTGTTTCTCCACCCCTGCTTCCCAAAGCAGGGCTCCCAGAGACCAGCAGAGAGGTAGACTCACACGCAACGGCGATGAAGGAGCTTATGCCCAACCATCCCGTGCAGGGGTAACATTGCGAGTGCCCCCAAGAAACTGAGAAGATACAGAGCGGGTGACGGGGTGAAGGGAGAGCCTAGGTCAGGGGGTGACCTAGGCGAGCTTGCAGCTCTCCGAAGTTGCAGTCACTGATGACACATCTTTTTGTTTGTGAGGGTGGCACCTAGCAATGCTCTGGGATTTCTCCTAACTCTGCACTCAGGAATTACTCCTGGTACTGATAGGGGGACCATTTGGGGTGCTGGGGATCAAACTGGGTGGGCTGCATGCAAGGCAAATGCCCTATTCCATTGTTAACACATGTTTTTAATTGAATGAGATACAATTACAGTTACCATGAGATACAGTTACAAGCTTTCATGTTTGAGTTTCAGTCATACAATCATTGAACACCTATCCCTCCACCAGTGCACATTTTCCACCACCAATGATTTTGGTAGACCAGCCCCCACCCCATCCCGAGGGTGCAAAAGAGCATAATAGAAATGACATCTGCACCTATATATTCAGTGCAGCATTGCTCACAATAGCCAGAATCTGGAAACAACCCGAGTGCCTGAGAACACACACTTGTTAAAGAAACTTTGGTACAGCTACACAAGGGAATACTATGCAGCTGTTAGAAAAGATGAAGTCATGAAATTTGCTTGTAAGTGGATGGTCATGGAGAGTATCATGCTAAGTGAAATGAATCAGAAAGGGAGGGACAGACATAGAATGACTATACTCATTTGTGAAATATAAAATAATACAATATGAGACTGATACCCAAGGGTAGTAGATACAAAAAGGCCAGGAATAGCATTTAGCACTGTTGTCCTGTTGTTTATCGATTTGCTTGAGCGGGCACCAGTAACGTCTCCGTTGTGAGACTTGTTACTGTTTTTGACATATCGAATACACCACAGGTAGCTTGCCAGGCCCTTTTCATTTGTGAGAGTCGCATCCAGCAATGCTCAGGGCTCACTCCTGTGAGTGCAGGGCCAGGAATATTGCTTTAGAGTTGGAAACCTGCTGCATGAGCTGGGGGAGAAGGCAGCTGTTAACACATCTTAACACATCATTACCCCTGCACTAAGTAGGTCCATGTGGAGCCCAGATCCTCAAGGAAAGGACCTCAAACCCAGTGGCTGCCACTCCTGAGCCTGGATTGGCTGCGTGGATGTACAGAGGAGGTGGCCAAAGGTCGTGAATGGGCTTGAGTTTGTATTTGTGACAGATTGGGAGTGTAGGTGGCTCAGCAGCTGGGAGAAATAAGCAAAAAAGATGGAAGGGAGAGATGGCAGAATAAGAAAATTAATGTAGGGGCCGGAGCGATAGCACAGTGGGTAGGGCATCTGCCTTGCACGCGGCCGACCTGGGTTCGATCCCCAGCATCCCATATGGTCTCCCCAGCACCGCCAGGAGTAGTTCCTGAGTGCATGAGCCAGGAGTAACCCCTGTGCATCACCGGGTGTGACCCAAAAAGCTAAAAAAAAAAAAGAAAACGAATGTAACACAGAAATAAGAAGCACAGGGTGAGCATTCGGTGTAGGGGAACAACACCCAAAGGTAAGAAAGATGTTAGAAATGGAGTTCGGAGGAGAGGGGAGCATGTCAGAGGTATAGGGGTATCTGTGTCTTTGCCTCGTGTCCTCCAAAGCCTTATTCCAGGGGCTGGAGAGACACTCAGCCCAGATGGTGCTTCTCCTGTCTGCAGCTGGCCTGAGTGTGATCCCCAGCACCCCATATGCCTCCCCACCCCCCACCCCACCATGAGTAAGCTCTGAGCACAGACCCCGGAGCAAACTCTAAGCAACTCTAAGCACAGGGTGTGGCCCCTAAACCAAAAGAGGCAAAAAACAAAATCGTAGTTTTCCTAAAATTATCTACTGTTCTCTCTGTAAGCAATCAGAATCCCATAAACAACCGTAAATTAAAGTAGAAAGGATGCTATACCTCCCAATCCACACCCCACCCCCCACCCCTGCCTCCCCACAGTATTCTCTAAGATTTACCACTAGGAAGAGATGATTGTGAACCACGTGTTAATTGGTCTGCGGAGAGAGATAGTTTGTTCCAGGTTAAGTGGAGACCGCACTTATTCACACTTATTCAGCAGAAAGCCAATAGCTCTCTCGCCCTGCAAAGGGCGCGATGCATGGCTGTCCTGTGTTCGCCCTGAACCCGGCCCCGTAAGTCTCTGTGGGTTTCCCAGTTGCTGATTACATCGCAACTACAGCGATGCAAATGTCACTGCTATTTTCAGTACTCTGCTAATGAATTATATTTAACTGCATTAAAAATAATGATTTGGAAAGGCTACAATTATGATATTTTAAAATATAAATTGCACCCGACGGATATTAAATGTGGGCTTTGCATTCTCCCTGGCGTTCAGAGTCGAACAGATATTCTTTTATCCCCTGAAAGAAAATGGGCAAACAGACTGATCAAATAGCTCACTCCAAGCAATTAAAACTTTCCATTACCATATGGAAGGATGTATGAATTGTTCCCAAACACTTGACTTTAATAAGGATGTATTAACATCTGCCAACTGGAGTTCAGGAGTTAAGTGAGATGGCAGTGAAAGGATTAAGGAGTAATGACAAAAGTGTTATTCCAGTAAGGCAGACAAAGAAGTATCATATATCCTGGAAAAGAAAAAGTTATAAGTACATATGAGTGTGCACGCATATATATGCATATATATGTGTAGATAATCACATATATGTCTGTGGAATTTTGTTGTTTGTGTTTTGGGTCATACCTGATGATTCTCAAGGATTACTCCTACTTCTGCACTCAGGAATTTCTCCTGGCGGTTCTCAGGGGATCATATGGGATGCAGGGAATTGATCCTGGGTCGGCTGTGTGCAAGGCAAATGTCCAACCCACTGTACTGTCGCTTCACCCTCATGTGCAATATTTCTTATTGCATCTCAACAAAGAAAGGTCTGTCACTGTTGCAGGTAATTTAAGTGAAGTGGGGAGAAGAGGGGTGGCAGCCTGGAGAAGGGTGTATACTCCTTCCCACTCTCCGGACCTGATGTGCAGCCCCCCAGTGAAGTGCCTGGGGAAATCTAGGACTCATAATTATAACTCTGTAGTAAATCAGGTAGGGCATTTGCCTTGCACATGGCTGACCTGGGTTTGATTCCTCCACCCCTCTCGGAGAGCCCGGCAAGCTACTGAGAGTATCCCA
The DNA here is from genome assembly GCF_027595985.1 of Sorex araneus. Classification (NCBI taxonomy): domain Eukaryota; kingdom Metazoa; phylum Chordata; class Mammalia; order Eulipotyphla; family Soricidae; genus Sorex; species Sorex araneus. Next base: position 290,200,128 of record NC_073302.1, read on the forward strand.
CCCGCACGGCAGAGCCTGGCAAGCTCCCCGTGGCATATTTGATATGCCAAAAACAGTTACAACAAGTCTCACAATGGAGACGTTACTGGTGCCTGCTGGGGCAAATAGATGAACAATGGAACGACAGTGCTACAGACAGACAGTATAGTTCAAAGATGAGAAATGCAATGCCTCCCTTTTTTACCCTTCCTCCCTCCCTGCTTAAGATTGCGTCGGCTATCTGGGGAGTTTTATGGTTTCTTACAAATTGTAGTAGGCTTAGTTCCATGTTTTTGAAAATCCTCATTGGAATTTTCCTGAGTATTGCAATGGATCTGTGTGGTAGGATGGTCATTGAAGAGAGTTGACTCTTCCCATCCATGGATAAGTGATGTCTTTCCTCTTCTGAACCATGCAGTTGAGTTGATGGGGAAGACTGAAGGGAGGGCTCTTAGGGTCCTTGGGGGAGGGAGTGGGTACACTGGTGATGGCTGTGGTTTCGAATTAGGTGCATGTGGAACCATCAATAACAGTATTATAAATCACAGAATCTCAATCAATAATTTTTTTTTTGCCTTTTGGGTCACACCCGGCAATGCATGGGGGTCACTCCTGGCTCGTGCACTCAGGAATTACCCCTGGCGGTGCTCAGGGGACCATATGGGATGCTTGGAATCGAACCCAGGTTGGCCGCATGCAAGGCAAATGCCCTCCCCGCTGTGCTATCACTCCAGCCCCTCAATAATTTTTTTTTAAATCTAGGACTGATAAAATTCTGCTGTGAGCACCTGCACGGTACTGACCTTAAGTCTCACCAGCCTCATGAGGAGGTTGTCAAACTGTACCTCGGATGCGTTTGGGTGGGAGATGATGGCTGCATTCCAATTTCTCACAGAGCTGTGGTACCCGGGCTCTTCGAAGAAAAGGAAAGTCAGTCTGAAGTTCTTCCCAGATCTGTTCCTTCCAGGCTTTGAGGTTTGTTGCTTCACCTCATAAAAATAATCTCAGTGTGAAATGAATAGTGAGGTAGGACAGTCTTGCTTAGAGATTATTAGGAGAGAGAGAGAGAGGGAGGGAGAGAGAGAGAGAGAGAGAGAGAGGGAGAGAGAGAGGGAGGGAGAGAGAGAGAGGGAGGGAGAGGGATAGAGTGAGAGAAAGTGAGAGAGAGAGGGAGAGAGAGGGAGAGAGTGAGAGAGAGAGTGAGAGAGAATGTGAGAGAGAGGGAGGGAGAGAGGGATAGAGTGAGAGAAAGTGAGAGAGAGAGGGAGAGAGAGAGGGAGAGAGTGAGAGAGAGAGTGAGAGAGAATGTGAGAGAGATGGAGAGAGAGAGGGAGTGAGAGAGAGAGAGAGAGAGTAAAGGACGCAGGGTGTTTCAGAGGGAGAAGTCCTTCAGATGAGGGCCCTGCCTTGATCTCATTCCATCTTCACTGCCTCCTACAGGCTCCATTTTCAAATCTAGTTCCCTGAGGCTTTGAGTCCTCAACTTGTGAAGTTTTTCAGTCACAGTGTTTAGTCCCTAGTAATAGTGATGCTCAGTCTCAGGATTTTTTTCTTGCATGTTTCTCTTTGAAGTCTATCCTATGTTTGTGCTTGCAGTTTTGTGTTTTTGTCCCGAGAGGCCCTCATGTTTTAGAAGCCTCAGTGCCCACAAATCCTGGCACGCCTCTCTAGCTCAGGTCACACGGCAGGTCAGGGAGTTTCAGATGCATAGGAGAAGCAAATAAAGCCTGTACGAGGACTTTGTTATTATCATGTTTGCTATAGGATGAAATACAGAGCAGGGCCGTTCCTGTGACTCAAAAGTATGTATTAAGGACCCCGGCTGAGAACAAAATAAACTAAGCACCCATCCTGCCAATGCCCTCAGCAGGGAACAACTCACTTCAAACCCAGCCCCTTCCCTCCCACCTCCCCAAGGAGCTAGAGGCAGAGGGGAGGAGAGCGGGTGCCCCTCTAGGGGATTTATCCCTCAAGAAGAAATGGGCGGCTTTTTTTGGGAATCAAGAAATGCACATTCCGTTTCCCCATTCGATTTCGTGATGGTCAGTTTTGTGTGCCACGGTGGCTAGACTGTGCCCCTTTGTGTGGTCACACACCAATGGAGATGCTGCTGTAATCTTCAGATGTGGTTGACATTTAAATCAGTAGAATTTAAGGAAAGCAGATTGCGCACCATAATCTGGGTGGGCCTCATCCAAGCAGTTGAAGGCCTTAAGAAAAAAGACTGAGGAAGGAAATTGATCTCCATATGGCAGCGCCAACCTGGTTCTCCAGCAATCTGGCCTGCCCTCCAGATTTCAGCTTTGTGAGCCCCCATGATTGCGTACATCAGTTACTTAAAAATCACATTCTCTGACATGCATATTACGTGACATTATTTACAAGGTAGCCGTATGCATGTGTATATGTTATACAATGAAAATATATGACAGGGGGCTGGAGTGATAGCACAGTGGGTAGGGTGTTTGCCTTACATGCCGCCCACCCGGGTTCGATTCCCAGCATCCCATATGGTCCCCTGAGCACCGCCAGGAGTGATTCCTGAGTGCAGAGCCAGGAGTAACCCCTGTGCATCGCCAGGTGTGACCCAAAAAGAAAACAAAAAATATATATATATGACAAGTGTACATGAAATAACACATACCATGTGCACCAACATTAAATACTACATAATTACTAAGTATCACGATAAGATGTATCACCAGATATATTGCATCATATTCAGACAAACTCAAAAGCTCAAAATTTCGGGACAGGCAGATCACGGCTCTGCAATGCGCACCTGAGTACATCTCTGTAGCTCTGCTAAGGGTCAGGGACAAGACTGATGTGAAATCCAACGTGAAATGTCTCACGGAGCTTATAATTTGCTCCTGGCAGATGTAGACATGTTATGGCCGTCCGAAGTCACTCATCGAGCTGTCCTTCCTCTCATAGTCCTGCGGGTGCCTTTCCCAAAGAAGATCTGAAGACGTGCTTCTAAATCTGCTGAGCATTCACTCTGCAGGAGGACAGGGTTAAGGTCCTGCCTTCTACAGTCAGACTGTTTGCTATTTTATTCTTTGTATTTGTATTGTCTTTCTGCAGCCAAGTCTTTGCTTTAAATAAGTTACTCATATCTTTGGGGTCCCAGCTTCTTTATCTGTACAATGGAAAGATGATCTCAAGGGAATGATTTATTTTTTCTTTCGAAATGTTTTTAATTTAATTTTGATTTTATAAGGTATTGCACAACATTTAGTACATTCAATATTACCACCCTGGTCACAGGGGAATGATTTATGTATTTATTTATTTATTGCCAAAAAGAAGCCTGGTGCTATGTATGTGAAGTGCTCTACAGTTCCCAGCATCTTACAGTAAATAAGTCATAAGAGGTTGCTAAATCTAATTTTCTCTTTGATTAATAATAATTTTAAAATATCATGTCAGGGTCCAGCGAGAGAGGACAGAAGTTGGGGCGCTCGTCTTGCAAGCAGCCAACCCAAGTTCTATCCCTGGTGGCACATATAGTCCCCAAGCTCTGCCAGAAGGAATCCCTGAACTCAGGGCCAGGAGTAAGTCCTGAGTGCTTCTGGGTGTGCTCCCCCCCACCAAAAAAAAAAAAAAAAGAAAATGATTTAAAACAAAAGATGCCACTACTTTGGGACTGGAGAGATAACACAAAGGTTAGGGTGCTGACTTTACACAGACTGTTGCTACCTTGATTCCCTGAACATCACGGGATGTGGCCCAACTAACCCCCGTCACCACCAAAGAGTGACATCACTCTATTTACATTCAAGTGACATTATAATTATGAATTACTAAATATTTTACCATTTCAAATATAAACTCATACACAAGCTTTCTGTACCGAAGTACTCCTGTTTTTCCAAAAGTACACCAATATCAAACATGCAAACAATACACGTACTCGTACATAGCATATGCTCATCAAATTTATGCAAAGCCTCTTGGTGAAAGAAATTCGATAACTCATCTTACTGATTAATTTTGGTAGTAGAAAGTGAACTTACGCCTTCCCTTTCAACTCTCATCACATTTCCTGTCCCTCCCGCCAGAAAAAAAAAATATGAAGGAATTGGGGAAAAGGAAAATGTTTAGAAAGTGAGTGAAAAGAGAAGGTGACATCAGAACATATAAGGATACCATTTTAAGCCAGACTTCCTCTTCTTCATGTCTCATAATCTTCCTCGTCTCTCTAACAGTACAGTTGTCAAAACTGGGGGGCGGGGGGAGGGAGAAATCTAGTTAAATGCAAAGAACACCGTGCACATCCAAACTTCCCCTTGCCAAGTGAGAAGGAAAAAATGGGTGTGTGGTAAGCGTTCTTTCACTGTGGGGTGTGGAGACAGACGAGGAGGGCCTTGGCAGAGGGAGCCAGGCACGGCAGTCCAGGGACAGGAGCCAGCAGTTTCCTCTGCTCCTTGGACCACCAGCTGTGGGATTCCAGAGAAGGGCAGGGACAGCTGGAAGCAATGGCTTTGGAGAAAATGTGCGTTGCTGGCTGGAGTAACACTTGTTTAACCTGGGCTCCCTAGCAGGGGTGAAACAGTCAGGTTATTTGATTTTTTCAGTGTGCATTTGTAGCATGACTAGCACCATCTGAGTCCTGGGCTGATTTGTGGGTTGTTGCCTTTGAATCTCTTTGCCCAGAGATCTCAGCTTATTTGGGTGCACACAGAAAGCCTCTTTTTCAGTTAATTTTTTACCAATAACTGCATCTGAGAATGTGTTCTAAGCTAATGCCTTAGCCAGAATGCATAACTCTCTTCCTTCTGGGGCTGCCTTGTACAGTTCAGTTCCAGGGGTTAAAAGCCATAATCCTGTTCACGTGAAGGCACCTAGTGTCCAAGTTGCTTTTCCTCCCTTTATCTTAGCAGGGATATTTGTGTGTGGCACTCGCAAGAAAGAGAACTCTCAGCCCTGGCTGCAGCTGGGAGTTTTTGAATCTTTCCCACGCTGTGCCACTCTGGGCGGTGCTTTTCATTCCCTGTATTTTGCAAACCTCACGGGGATTTCCAATGTACCTCTCAGGCTGAGAAAGCTCAGCTGGGAAGCAGCTGGGACAGGAGTACACGACACTCTGCAACTTGGCTTTCTGTTTTAGGTCATGACACAATGGAAGCAGAGGGAAAGGGCAGTGGTGCATGGTGCTGATCCAGACGTGGTGTTAGTCCACGCAACCTCCTTGAGCTTGAGCTCACAAGGCACGAGTCGAGGAAAGGAGCCCTCATCCTCTAACCGGAAGCATTCCTCCAACGAGAAGTGGTTCCTTAACCAGAAGCCGCCATCCCCCTCTTCTTGTTTGCGACTTTTGCTTTAGTGCGTAATGCCTTGCCCTCCCTGTAGGGGGCATCCTTCTGCTGGCTCTGTTCTGAGAAGTACAAGTGGAGCTTTGAAGGGTCCTGTCTGGAGTCTGGTCAGATGGCAGTAGCCCAGGTGCCGTTCAGGATACCTGCTTAATTGAGGGGAAGTTTCCATCATGCATTCATGCCAGGCAAAAGAGGGAGTGCCCCAATCTGTCCCACCATCTTCTCCTAATGCTCCGTCCCCTCCCTCCCGTGGATTCACTCACAGATGTCTGACTCACTGCCAAAGGGCCTGAGACAAGCATCCCGCCTGAAATATTTGACCGAGATGACAACTGGGTCTGTTTGGTGCAAAATAAATAAGGATCTGCCGGTGCTCTTAGAAGAGGGTCACACCCGCGTGCCGAATGTAGACTAGAGACTGAACACAATGGCCGCTCAACACCTTTATTGCAAACCACAACACGTAATCAGAGAGAGAGAACGAAAGGGAATACCCTGCCATAGTGGCAGTGTGGGGTGAGGGGAGACGGGACTGGGGAGGGTGGGAGGGATGCTGGGTTTACTGGTGGTGGAGAATGGGCACTGGTGAAGGGATGGGTTCCCGAACTTTGTATGGGGGAAACATGAGCACAAAAATGTATAAATCTGTAACTGTACCCTCACGGTGATTCACTAATTAAAAAAAAAAATTAAGTTTTTCCCAACCTTTAAAAAGAAGAGGGTCACATATTCAATGTTCCAAATGTGTCTGATGGGTGAGCAAAGTTACCAATGTGCTCATCTTACTTGATGGCAGCAGCTCAGGTGCACTCTCCTTGTGCAGCTCTGTCCTCCTGGTGCGTCTGTCTGTCCTACAGAGTGAGGAACCGCGGGGGAATGCTGGCGTTCCAGCACTCTCTGGGGCTTATGTCAAATACATGTTGATTAGGAAAAGTCTTCTTCTGGAGCTGTCAAAGAAAAACTTTTTGCCTGGATTTGTCTATTAGAATTAGAATAGAGAATAGTCCCAGAATTACATAAGCAATAGCCTAACAGGCTGTGGTTACCAGCACACCATGATCTCAGGTAGAATTTATTTGGGATAGGGGCCAGAGACAGGCCAGCAGGCAGGGTGCGTGCCTTGCAAATGAATGCAAATGCATTTTATTTCTCATTGAAAAGGTAATTGATGTCTTGTCCTCCAACCCACCTCCTAAGCCTATTTTACATCTATTGTAAGCCACCTTTTCTGTCTACGTGTGTATGGTTTTTATAATTCTTCTTAGAACCAGGTGTCACATCTTATTGGTTTCCTCTTTGTTGATTTGACATGTGATCATCTTGGCTCCATGAAAGTCATGACTGTAACTTATTTCTTTTAAATTATTCTATAGCAATTTATCTCCAAACATGCATTCATCCATCACTTGTCACTTGTCATCCCGTTGATCTTCAATTTGCATGAGTGGGCACCAGTAATGTCTCCATTCGTTCCTGTTGTGTGCTAGTGTAGCCCAATGATGTCTGCTTGCTCCAGGAACAGGGAAAGTCTCAAACTGTTCATTCAGGGTTTTGACGAAGAGGTCTGACCATCTCGTTGGTGGGCAGTCACGTGGTCATTTGACTTCCCATGGAATCCAGTCAGTAACAGCTCTAGTCCAGCGGTCACCTCTGAATCGCATTATGTGTCCAGCCCATCTGATTTTTGATGCCTTGGCAAAAGAGACAGTGTCCCTGATTTTTGACCGTTAATGGAGGTTGGAACTCCAGATTCCTTCTCTCAATTGGGTGGAATGTGATACTCCAAGCACAGCTATTTTGATTCCTTTTTGGGATACCTGAATAGCGTTCTCATCCTGTTTTCATAGGGCCCAGGTCTCTGAGGAGTATATTAGTGCATTCATCCATAACTCACTTATTTATCAAAATTACTAGTTAATAAAAGACCCCCAAATCAGGACATGGGTTAAAACAAATGCATGGTACGAAGATGAATAGGCACTGTCTTCACCCTCAAGATGCTCACAAAAAATGTATGCTCAGGAAAGAATGATAGCAACCATGAGCAAACTTTTAAAGATGTGTGCCTTGAAGGAGTCCAGCTGTTAACGATACAGGAAGATCACAAACCCTGACAAGAAAACAAGAAATTCCATGCAAAAATGGGGAGAACAGCTGAACAGACACTTCACTAAAGACATACAGATGGCCAGCTGGCACCTGAAAAAAATGTTCAACATAACTGATTATCAGGGAAAAGCAGGTCAAAACATTGAGTTACCACCTCACACCTCTAAGAATGGTTTATATCTAGAAAGCCCAGAAACAATAAATGCTACTGAAGCAATTGAGAAAAAGACACCCTCATTCTCTGCTGATAGAAAAGGCCATGGGTTCCATCTTTATGAAAGATTGTAACACTGTATCACTGTCACTGTCATCACTGTCATCCCATTGCTCATTGATTTGCTCGAGCGGGCACCAGTAACATCTCCATTGTGAGACTTGTTGTTACTGTTTTTGGCATATAGAATACGCTACAGGTAGCTTGCCAGGCTCTGCCATGCAGGTGGGATACTCTCGGTAGCTTGCCGGGCTCTCTGAGAGGGATGGAGGAATCGAACCCTGGGTTGGCCTCGTGCAAGGCTCTGTAACGCAATGGATGAAAGATTGTATGAAGAGTTTTCAAACTATTAAAAAAAATGTATCTACCTTATGTCAGTCTCCATAGAAATTGTATGGAGAATTTTTCAGAATATTAGGATATATCTACTTTATGACTCAGCAATTGCACTTGTTGGTGTCCATCCAAGAACACACACAAAAAATTTCAAAATTATATATGCATCCTGTAATTTTGCAATACTACTAGCAAGAGCCAATATGTGGAAACAGTGCAGCTAAAGTAGCCAATGACAGATGAATGAACAAAAAGGAAGCTAAATGTACATATAGTCACTTACCACTTATTTACATATATTTAATATTATATATTTATATCTGTGAATATATATTCACATATATATCATGCATGCCCCAGTAAAATACTACTACTGATCTATTTTAAAAGATATATTGCAGTTTCTGAACACATGCATGGAAGTGGAAAAAGTAATGCTAACAAAGTAAGTAAGTCAGGGGGGGGAAAGACAAATAGAAATGACATCACCCATATGTGAGATATAGAGAAACAAAACAAGAAGCTAAACAAGCGTTAAGTGGGTACAACCCCCTAGACTCTGACAGCAGAATCCAGGAAGTGACCTCAAAGGGTCTACTGAGGGAGATATTGGCACTGCACACTGGTGGGGGACACGGTGTGTGAACACTGTACCCCTAGAACAAGCATTCACAGTTTCAGAAACCAGCATTACCTCAGTAAAGCAAAATTTGAAGAAAGCCAACCATTCCACACCAAACTGAATAATCCATGACCTGCTTGGGAAAGAACAGAAGACCGAGCTGAGGCAGGGTGCATTGAGGAAGCTCCTGGCCCCGTCTAGCTGATGCTCGGTACGGGCTAGAGATGAGGAGGAGACAAAGTCAGGACGTCATGGAGAGCCTGAAGGCAGAAGGCAGCCGCCCCACCTTCCTGAGCCAGGGCACGTTCTGGCCAAGCCGAAGAACGACTGCTCCCGTGGACAGGAGGTCATGCTAAGAAGGGGGACACTTAATTCCAGGGAGAAGAGTTAGGGGCCAAGTGCAAGAATGAGGGGTCAAGTGGAAGACAGAGCTGGGACCTGAGCAACCACATAGAGGCTGGGAAGAATGACACCCCGCTAGGCACCTGGAGGAGCCACCCAGCACACGCCCGCGCTGAGACGTCTGCAAGTCATTCGCCTCCCCCGCCAGGGGCTTGCCAGTGCCAGGCGGGCAGCGTTTGTTATGACTCACTGTACCTGCAGGCCACCCTCGCGCTGCTGCTGTCTGCCCTCTGCCTCCGAAGGGCAAGGTCTGCACCCTCCCTCTCCTCCAACAGCGACCTGGCGCCCCGCTTCTCGGGGACGCGCTCTTGGCTGACATTGAACTCTGCTCCCGTGCCGCGGGAAAGTGCTCCTCTTGGAGCGGAGGAGGCGTCATGGTCCGGGTCAGCAGAAAGCGTCTCTGTGCTATGAATGCATGACTAACTACCTTCATTGCGAAAATAAGCTTCCTGTCAGTGGGATTTTGCAGGTACAGGTGCTGAGATCTTGGCAAGGCAGCGTGTGCCCAGGGAACCATGGCAACCGGTGCGTCAGCCCCAGTGCCCTCCGCAGTGTGGGAATCATCTGCTCTCCATCCGTTTGAGCTAACTGCAAAGAGCAGAGAGGTTCTGCTTTGCATTTTCTCTCCGTCTCTCTGTCTCTCTGTGTCTTTGTCTCTGTCTCTCTGTGTGTCTCTTTGTCTCTCTCTTTCTGTCTCTGTCTTTCTCTATATGTGTGTATATGTGTGTATGTGTATGTCTCTTTGTCTCAGTCTCTGTCTCTCTCAGTCTCTCTGTGTCTCTGTCTCTCTCTCATATGCACACATACACACACACACACACACACACACACACACACACTGGAATATTTTTTACTAGGTTAAAAAATATACTGGGCAGATCCCAGGGTAACAAGGATGCTGGTCCTTTGAGCTCCGAGAATCCAGTACTGCTGTGGCCCCAGATGGCTTGGATGCTCCGGGTCCATTCATAGCAGCTGTTTTCTCCTGGCGCTCTGGGCAGAGGTGGGCGGCTGCTGCTTCACAGAAGTTGGTATCATAATTTAGCATCACTTATCAGGGACCTCCCCGAGCCGGAGGAGCCCCAAGCGTCATAGCCTTTTGAAATAATGTGCTTTCATTGTTGCTATTGCGGCTCCCATGAATATCTAAGATACCAACATTTGTATTGCTTTCAGGGTGTTCTGCAAGAGATGGAAGCTCAACTAAAAGCACCTTGAGCAGAAGTAGCCATAAATGTTTTCATGATTGAATAGTCCAAGGATGATGCTGTCAGGATTCAAACACTGGGATTATATCCTCTCCTCTCTCTCTCTCTCTCTCTCTGTGTGTGTGTGTGTCTCTCTCTCCCTCTCTCTCCCTCCCTCCCTCTTTCTCCCTCCGTCCCTCTCTATCCCTCCCTCCCTCCCTCTCTCTCTCCCTCTCCCTCCCTCCCTCTCTCCCTCCCTCCCTCCCTCCCCTTGGTTTAGATTATCAATGCCATAGCAAAAGGAGAGCTTCTTTCTCCAGTTAATGTGTGGCAAGATGTGTGCATAGAAAATCCTAGGGAAGGATTCTGATTGGCAGGTCCTGGGTCTCATACCCATTTCTTGTGGAAACTGTGAGTAAGTCAGATGCCTCCCTCTCTGGTCTGATCAATCATCCCAGAAGATTCCAGAAAACAAATCTCAACGTTGGGCTAGCACTCCAGGCTCTCTCTCAAGCACCATGGCTCTGATGGAGCAGAGGTGACCCCCCTACACACACACACACACACACACACACACACACAGTGCTATGTGAAGGTCTCCCGAGGGTCCCTCTTACACAGACATGATGGAAATGCATGCAGGGAATGATTCAGTCTCGAGTCTGTGTGGTCGTGCTCAGAACAGTTACCCCCAGGAGAGAGGAAGCGGTGAGTGTCAGGGACTGAAATCAGGTCATCAGAGACACGTGGCGGGCTTAAGGAGCAAAATGTCTGTCGTGAGATGAAAAGGCACTGGGGTGTCCTCAGGTCTCACAGGCGGAAAAGCAAGTAATACAGCAACAGAAGCATCAAGTCTCTGGCTGTCCCCAGCACGCTCACTGACCTGTCTGCTCCGGGTGGGGGTGAATGTCTCTGAGGTGCTGAAGGTAACTGTTATTCCCACTGAGTCAGGAGCTGGAGGTGAGGAGGTAACAGTAACGTTGCCTTTGCTGGCACGGCGGGCATCTGATGCCCTGAGCTGTCTTAGCAGAGCATTGGGGTGAGCCCAGTATGTGACTCAGCTGGGACTGACAACCCACAACCTCAGTCATGAGAACTGCCATCATTGCAATCACTTCCGGCCCCAATCAGTGATCAGCTGTTGTTTCTGTCGCCTTGGCTGGAGGATGGCGCATCTGTGGATGTGGGGTCCATGTCAGAGTCATGCCTGTCTCCTCCTTTACTTAGACCCTGCATTCTAGCTCCCAATCCAGCGGCATCTCCTGGAAAGGGCATTGCTTCCAGCTTCCAAGAGAAGGGGCCTTGAGCCCTATCGAAGTGCCAGTCCGCTTTTCTGCAGAAGCAGCGTCTTCTGTGATCTGGAAGGTGGGAGAAGGACCCGGGCAGAAACCTCCGTCCTACAAGTAGGGGTGGATGAGAGGAAATCACCTTCTGCTGTTCTTGTATCACCAAAGCCCCGTTCAATCTTTCTCGGTCGTTCAGTTCCTTAGAGAGAAGTTGGAATGACAGCGGATGGTGAGAGAGGAGAGATTTCAAGGGTAAGTTTGGGGAAAGATGCCCTGCATGGAAGGAAAGTGAAGACAATAGACCAGGAGCTGGCTTCTGGGGGGCTGGGCCAGCCAGTCCTGTGTGGAAGCAGATCTCGAGTGGAATTTGGCTCCCAAACGTATCCTGGGCTCCATCCCTTCTCTTGGATTCTACGCCTGTGAAAGGATTTGTGTGCATTCTACTCTGTCGGTTTCTTAATTTATTTGGAATGCCTCCAGCTTTCTTTTTACTCACCCATAAGAGTGTCGGACGTTTGGTTGAGAGGTGCTCAAGGGAGCAGAATGAGAAGCTTCTTTTCTGTGTACCCCCTGGGGGCCGTTCCCAATATCTCCCCTGACTCGATGCCCTTGACAAGTGAAGTTGGTGCCTTTGGCCCCGCTGCCCCGAACACTTGCTGGTTGTTACAAAGCTTGGGTGGAACCCTAATTGGTACCTAGATTCATCTCCTTCCACGGGTACATGGGCAAATTTCCCAGTGGCATATGCATTGCTGGCTGGAAGAGCTATTATCATTTCCTCTTCTCTTCCCTTCTCCGACCTCCACATCCGAGGCAAGCTTATGTTATAGTGTATGTGACACCCTCCGAGAGGGTCTCTGCCTTCCCTCCTTCGCTCTGCTCACATCCCTGGGTCCCCATCTGGGAAGGTTGCTTGAATTTATTGCAGTAAACAGAACTTAATGACTAAAGGACAGACTCTACAAGAGACTGCCTGGGTTTGAATAATGGTTCTGCCACTTTGCCAGCTGTGTGAATTTAAGCAAATTTCTTAATCATTTTGTGACCAACTTTCCATATCTATGAAATTGGGGCAATAAGTGCTGACTTCTTAGAGTTTTATAAGGATGGAAGGGATTAATGCACTTTAAAAACCAGTATTAGTAAGTTTTATGGTTGTGTGTATTTTAGCACAATGGAAATAAAAAGTTTTGAAAGTGGTACTACACTTTATCATTTTATTTCTGTATCTCTTGAGAGAATGCTTTGGGTATTTTTCTCCTATTTGGAAATACATAGTATCACTGTAGCGTTGTCGACCTGTTGCTCATCGATTTTCTCAAGCGGGCACCAGTAACTTCTCCATTGTGAGACTTGTTACTGTTTTTGGCATATCGAATACGCCATGGGTAGTTTGCCAGGCTCTGCCGTGCGGGCAGGATACTCTCGGTAGCTTGCTGGGCTCTCTGAGAGGGATGGAGGAATCAAACCCAGGTCGGCTGCATGCAAGGCAAATGTCCTACCGGCTGTGCTAAAAATACATAGTAGCATGCATTTATTGACTTAGAATATTGAATCAAATTTTTACTCCTAAATATAGCCAATTTGTCCATGGGATATTGTTTATTGATCAGTTTCGTTTACTAATTTTTTTCAAATTTATATTTCTATTTTCATAAAAAAAACTTTTGGTTTCTATCTTCCTTTATCATAAAATTCTTGTCAAGTCTTTGGATAAAATTTCTGCAGGCCTCATAAAATGAATTGGGAAATAATTAATTTCCTTTTCTGAAAGAGTTGGTGCAATACTGACTTTAATATCTCACCTAAATTTATTTATTTATTTATTTTTAAATTTTTTATTGAGTCACCATGTGGAAAGTTACAAAGTTTTCAGGTTTAAATCTCAGTTATACAATGCTCGAATACCCATCCCTTCACCAGTGCTCATATTCCACCACCAAGAATCCCAGTATAGCTCCACCCCGCCCCCTCACACCCCTAACCCCCCACGCCCGTAGCCCCCCCACCCTAAGCCCCCCCGCCTGTGTAACTAATAAATTTCACTTTACTTTTACTTTGATTGCATACAATATTTCAACAAAACTCACTATTATTGTTTGGAGAGTCTCTCCCCTAAAGTCAGACCTGCTGAAAAGGAAGCATTAGATAATTTGTTTTCCATTGCTGAGGATGAAGAGGTATGAGGTCAAGTGACCACACTTAGCAGCCTCTCAGTTTTGGGTTTCTGTAATTTAGTATTTTAGTAACTAAGTCCAGAGAGATATCTGCCAGAAGTTGCATCATTGCCAACTTGTACTTCTCAGTTACATTATATTCCACATGTGAGTGCAATCTTTCTATGTCTGTCTCTTTCTTTCTGACTCATTTCACTCAACATGATACTTTCCATGTTGATCCATTTATATGCAAATTTCATGACTTCATGTTTTCTGACAGCTACATAGTATTCCATTGTGTAGATGTACCAGAGTTTCTTTAACCAGTCATCTGTTTTGGGGCACTCTGGTTTTTTCCAGATTCTGGCTATTGTAAACAGTGCTGCAATGAACATAGAAATACATATGCCATCTCTACTATACCGTTTTGCCTCTCCGGGATATATTCCCAGGAGTGGTATTGCTGGGTCAAATGGAAGCTCAATTTCTAATTTTTTGAGAATCGTCCATATTGTTTTCCAAAAGGGCTGAACCAGTCGGCATTCCCACCAGCAGTGAAGAAGAGTCCCTTTCTCCCCGCATCCTCGCCAACAACGGTTGCTTTTGTTTTTTGGGATGTGGGCCAGTCTCTGTGGTGTGAGATGATATCTCATGGTTGTTTTGATCTGCATTTCCCGGATGATTAGTGATGTGGAACATTTTCTCATGTGCCTCTGAGCCATTCGGATTTCTTCTTTAGGAAAGCTTCTGTTCATTTCATCACCCCATTTTTTGATCAGGTTGGCAGTTTTCTTCTTGTGGAGTTCAACCAGTGCATTGTATATCCTTGTTATCAACCCTTTATCGGATGGGTACTGCATAAATATCCTTTCCCATTCTGTAGATTGTCTTTGTACTTTGGTCACTGTTTCTCTTGAGGTGCAGAAGCTTCTTAGTTTGAGATAGTCCCATTCATTTATCTCTGTTTTCACTTGCTTGGCCAGTGGCGTCTCACTTAAATTTAAAGATGATTTACCAGGGCTGTTATTGAACTAGAATTTTCTTGAGAATAGGTTTATAGTTACAGAGTAAAATCTTTAAAATATTGCCATATTTTCTATTTCTTATGTCAGTTTAAAAGGTTCTATTTCTAAGAATATGTTTATTTGATCTAATTTCTGAAATAAATGAACATAAAACACTTTTATATCTCCTAATGTTATGTTTAGCATCTAAGGGAGCTGTAGTAAAAGCCCATCTTATTTTAGGTATTGGTAAACTCTCACTCTCTCCTTTTATTTTGCCAGACTTGACAGAGATTTATCAATATTATTTATCTAGCCAAAGAACCAAAATTTCTACACGTTTATTTTCTCTAGTATAAATTTCCTTTTCATATTATGAATTTCTCAGGGTTATTTTCTTTTCTAGTTCTTTAGGATTTTCTAGCTTCCTACTATAGGTGCATAATAGAGAACTTTAAAAAAAATATTCTTTTGTAGTATATGCATTTCAGGTTTTAAAAATTTCTCTTGAGGTTCCATAGAGATAGCACAGTGGGTAAGGCACTTGCCTTGCACACAGCCAGCCCAGATTTCATCCTTGGCATCTAATACGGTCTCCTGAGCCCTGCCAGGAATGATTCGTGAACACTGAGCCAGGAGTAAGACCTATTTAGTGTGGTCTCTGCACCAAAAAACATAAAATAAAATAAAAATATTTTTTCTTGAGTTATTATTTATCTTTTTATCATTTTAACATATATATACACACATGCACATATACATGCACACACATACACACACAATATCCATATAGTACTTTTGCTGTTCAATACAAAACATTTTCACACTCCTATTGAAATGTTTTCTTTTTTCTATATATATTTTACTGTAAATTTTACTGTTATAACTCTTTAAGTATTTAATTTCATTTTTCTTTTGATTACTGAGTTTTTCAATTGTACTATTTCCGTTTTATTATTTAAAAATAATTTTAGGTTCTCTTCATAAATTTTTAATTTTTAATTACTTGAGTATGTGAAACAGATATTCTAGCTGGGCCTACCCAAGATCTGTTCCATTTTGTCTTGTTTTTCCAAGGCTTCTGATCAGCTCTAGACTCTTTGAGAGAAAGATAATTTATTGGTTTCAATTGAAAACTATCCAGTTTAAGATCACCATGATATTTCCCCCCTTCATCTTTTAGAAAATGAATATCTAACCAGATCAATTTCCTGAGGTCACTGCATGTTGAAATGTACTAGTATATATTCTCTCTTGGCTATGTTATTCTCATTATCTAGAACTGGGCCTGAAACATAACAAAAAAAAAATCCATCTCAAAAATCACCCATTGAGTCAATTGCCCATAACTGCTTACAGTTTTCAAAAATCAGAGACATCTGCAATCATTTATCTAAATCATCTGTCACTCTAGCCCTAGTGCAGTGGGTAGGGCGTTCACCTTGCACGTGGCCGACACAGGTTCAATTCCTCTCCCCCTCTCGGAGAGCCCGGCAAGCTACCTAGAGTATCTTGCTCACACGGCAGAGCCTGGCAAGTACCTGTGGCATATTCAATATGCCAAAAACAGCTAGAATAAGTCTCACAATGGAGACGTTACTGGTGCCCACTTGAGCAAATCAATGAGCAATGGGATGACAGTAACAGTGACAAATCATCTGTCAGCATAGATTCCTAAATTCCATCTTTATTGGTCATCAAACTTTGTAGGACAAGATGTTGCTTTTGTTTGTTTTGCCCCAAAGTCTGAGTCAGAGACAAAGGTCTGGCTGAAATGTAGCCAAGATTCTGACAAGTGCAGTGACTTTATTTTCCCTTTTGCTATCCCCCTCTAGCAGCATATAGACCCTGGCCTGGGTGTTTGGAATCCAGGGAGATGACCATGAATAGTATGCAAATCTCTCTAAATTTTCCTTTGCATTATGGTTTCCCAAAGATTGAAGTCACCATCAACCTTCTCAAAGGTATCTCTTCCAACTCATGCTAGCAGGAAAGTTCATTTCATTTTCTTTAAAACAACAACAAAATGCAATGTACTTCCAAGGCAGAAACCCCAAAGTCATTTTCAAAAAACACTGTTCTCAACTCTACCCTCAGACTGAGCCATTTGAACCCACTGTGCCTTTTCATCAGTTCCCAGGTCCCTTAGTTTCCCCGTGGACCCTGATTTCAGGTGACTGTGAAAAATAAAAAGGCGCGTGCAGGAGGGGGCGATGTGATGTGTGTTGTTCGAGGGCTCTCGGGGTGGCACACTCTCTCCCTTGCCACTCAAGGTCAGTGCTCTCGAGCTGCTGTGTATAGACCAGATCAGGATGGCTCCTCCTTTGTGGTCTACTTCTGTGTGTGCCGATGTGCTCTCTTCTGTTTGTCTCTCCGTCTCTGTCTCTGTCTCCTCTCCTCTTGTCTCTTCTGACCTCTCTCTGTCTCTGCTTCTGTGTCTTCTCTCTTGCATCTGCATCTTCTTGTTTCTGTGTCTTCCCTCCACTTCTGTGTCTTCTCCCTCACTTCTGTTACAGTCTTAGTTTATACAGCAATCACATAGGGTGGTGACACAAAGGTAGGTTGAACATTAACAAATCAACAAAGAAGGGTAAGACCATTTCTCCAGGAGATTAGCAAAATCTCATCTAAGGAGATTACTCCAGATTACTAGGAAATCTGCTCAAGGGTGGGATCCAAACAAGGGTGTGTCGCTTTCTTCTTTCCTCAGCTAGTAATCCACTTAAATGGTTGCAGTAAATCTACTTCAAATATTCCTTGCAATGTCATTCTGTATGAGCACAGTCAGAGATATAAACTTAAAATTGGTTCTTCCTGAGGACATCTCACTATATTTTCTAGACCACAGTCCTCAGGTCAGGTTAGTCTTCCTAACCCCAGCAGGGTTCTAGTCTCGTTGTTACTTTTGGATCATGACAGCATTTGTCTATGACCATGCTCTCAATTTATAGCTGAGTATTGTGGCGCTTTGGCCTGGCCCATTTTGATGTCAGGGTAGCTCACATCTTGCCCTGGGTCTATTCCGTCCCTCCTCGGGACCCTGTTTTTGGGGTGCTAGGAATGAAGGGCAACTGAGTTGAGAAAGCAGATGCCCAGGAGTAAATATTATTGGAGTCAATCAGCTCCCAAGTAACAAAGCATAATAATATTAACTGTCTTCCTGTGTCCATACAGAAAGGACATTGCTCTAAGGTAAACTAAGTTCCCTGCAGCCCGGTTGAAAGGACAAACCCCATGTTATCCTACACAGGTGACTCTCCTGCTTTCCTTGTGCTCCTGCGTCTCCAGTAACAACATGACCTGTTCCTCCTCTGTGTCGTCAATAGCTGACACAAAGCTTAAGAGTTCCAAAGGGAGGGTTAGGAGTTGGGATGGAGCTAAAATAAGTGACCCGATGAAACAAGAAATGAAAGTCTTCCATGTTGGCTCCCGGGTCCCAGCAAATGTTTATCTGGAAGGCTGCAAATATATTCTCCAACAGGAATAGAATACC
Organism: Sorex araneus; assembly: GCF_027595985.1. NCBI lineage: Eukaryota > Metazoa > Chordata > Mammalia > Eulipotyphla > Soricidae > Sorex > Sorex araneus. The sequence goes on from NC_073302.1 coordinate 290,218,237, forward strand.
TGACACCTTACTATTGAGAATCGCTTCCCCCAACGCTGCTTCTTTCCCCTCAAAGAAAGAATAGATTGCCAGCCACCCTTCAGTCCTAAATGTTAATCTAAAGTCATTTTTTTCTAAAATAGGTAACAAAAATGTGCTTATTTATCTGATAGGCAGCAAATAGCTCAGTGAATCCTCAGACAATGACTTCAATAACATCATTGTGAGATAGAACAATTTTCATGTTTTCTTTTACTGAACTCTCTTTTGATAATTCCACTTACCATTTTGCTATAACAAGCAATGTAAAATAAATTATTTTGTGCCTGCTAAGAGGACAGGCTTCGCAGGAGGGATGGGAAACTGAGGAGCTTGGTGGAAGGAAGGTCACACTGGTGGTGGGATTGGTACTGGAACAGTGAATACCTAAAACAAGTGTACTGCAAAGACTGGAAACCACAGTGTTAAACTAAAGTTAGAAAAAAAATTAATTGAAAACAGAAAAATGTGTTTATTTCCACCAACTTGATAATTTAATAAAATCAGCAGGACAAAGTCATCATTAGTCAACTGCCCACTGGGAGGTCTCTGCCATGACAACAACGATATTTGTATCAGTTACTGTGCTCCTCAGTGTGTGAGACCTCCTGAATGTATACTTTAATTCCCTTTTGCTTTACTGAGTTATTTTTCTTTAATATTTCCTGGGTTATTAAAAGAGACTTACTAGAATTGTTTTGATGAAATAAGAATACGATACTGTGGGGGTAATGGAATATTCTTCAATATTCTTAATATTGGATGTTTCCAAATTTTTACTCCCAAATAATAGTTATTATCTACTGGCACATCATTCTTAAGGCTCATGACTCACTAGCATTTTAGAGGCTTTGAAGTGCCAATATCATTCTTTCAGTGGCGCTGAGGAATTTGATTATAGTTTTCTCAGTGATAGTCCCTCGCCCATCCCCCCCACCCCACCCCATCGTAGCACTCTTTTCCTACTTTACACATTTCACATCTTTCAATTTCTCAAAATCAGCTTTGAGCTGATTTTAAATAGGTTTCTCTGTGGCAAGGTATCCATGTGCTATATTCTAATCATCTTTATGGACATTCTGGAATTATATCAGATTTTAAACAAGAGCTATTTAGGAGATTTATGAAGGGCTAGTACTGCTGCATGGACAATTTTGTTTGCTAATAAGGAGAAATTGCAGCATTTGAAGACGAAGTAAATGTTCTTTCCCACACCAGCACTCAGGTCTGTCTTATAGCTGTACTTCGAAGCTCTGTGAAAATATTCTTACGAGTGCAGGATGCACTCGAATGTGCCCAAGACAGTAAATCAGGCCATCTGTCAGGTGAAAGGTACAACCTCCGAATCTGCTTTCCCTGGCACTCTGCAGTGGGGCTCAAATGCTGAATCCAGCACATAGAAATTTGCTGAGAGGCACTTTCTGAAGATAGGGAAGTCGGTGGTAGGCATTTTCAATGTCTTTCTCTGGATCTTGTGACCAGATATTCAAGGACCACCTCAGATGTGCCCGAAATCCAACTGACACCAGCACCCTCACCCACCCCCACCCCCACACATGTGGGTGCCAGACTGGAAAGGAATTGAGCAACTATGGAAACCCTAATCCTCATCCTGATGGTAACAGTCAACTGAGGGTCTATGACACCAGTGTCTGTACTCAGGAAGGGTTACCTAGATTGCTAAAATGTGGTCCTAGCCTTTAATGTAATCCTGTGACAGAAACACCATTGGTAACTAAGAGGTATAACTGATGACTTGAGTGGTAGCTTCTAAATACAAGAGGAAACCAGCAGAAGGCTTCATGTCTACGTAGCAGAAACAGAAAAACAATGAAAAGAGGAAGAGTCACTTGACCTACATATTGACAGGAATGAGAGAGATCAAAGAAGGTTGAAGAGTCCAGGAAGAGAGAAAAATGATGACAGGATTTGTTGAGTGTTTTGCTATGTGCCAGGCATTGCTCCAAGAGTTTTCTGGATATTACCTCACTTAATCCTCAAAGCAATACTAAAAGATAGATTCTGTCCATATCCCCATGTCTCAGTGGAGGCATTGAGACATCGGAGAAGCTAAGACTTTTCTCCAAAATCAGTCTTGTGAGATGCAGATTAAAACAACAATGAGATATCATCTCACACCACAGAGACTGCCCACATCCCAAAAAACAAAAGCAATCGGTGTTGGCATGGATGTGGGGAGAATAGGACTCTCCTTCATTGCTGGTGGGAATGCCGACTGGTCCAGCCCTTTTGGAAAACAATATGGACAATTCTCAAAAAATTAGAAATTGAGCTTCCATTTGACCAGCAATGCCAATCCTGGTAATATATCCCGGAGAGGCAAAAAGGTATAGTAGAGATGACATCTGCATTTCTATGTTCATTGCAGCACTGTTTACAATAGCCACAGTCTGGAAAAAAACAGAGTATCCAAAAACAGATGACTGATTAAAGAAACTCTGGTACATCTACACAATGGAATACTATGTAGCTGTCAGAAAACATGAAGTCATGAAATTTGCATATAAGTGGATCAACATAGAAAGTATCATGTTGAGTGAAATGAGTCAGAAAGAGACAGACATAGAAAGATTGCACTCATATGTGGAATATAAAGTAGCTGAGAGGTACAAGCTTGCAATGATGCAATTTCTGGCAGATATTTCTCTGGACTTCATTACTAAAATACTAAAATACAGAAACCCCAAACCGTGCGGCCGCTAGTGCGGCCACTCAACCTCATATCTCTTCATTCTCAGCAATGGAAAACAAATTATCAAATGCTTCCTTTTCAGCAGGTCCAACTTTAGGGGGGAGAAAGTCTAAACAATAATAGTGAGTTTTTTGTTGAAATATTGAATGTAATCAAAGTAAAGTGAAAGTAAAGTGAAATTTATCAGTTACACAGGCAGGGTGGGGAGCTGGGGAGGCGGGGGGAGGGGGAGAGGTATACTGTGATTCTTTTTTTTCTTTTTGCTTTTTGGGTCACACCTGGCGATGCACAGGGATTACTCCTGGCTCTGCACTCAGAAATTACTCCTGGCGGTGCTCAGGGGACCATATGGGATGCTGGGATTTGAACCCGGGTCGGTCGAGTGCAAGGCAAACGCCCTACCCGCTGTGTTATCACTCCAGCCCCTATACTGTGATTCTTGGTGGTGGAATATGTGCACTGGTGAAGGGATGGGTGTTCGAGCATTGTATGACTGAGACTTAAACCTGAAAGCTTTGTAACTTTCCACATGGTGACTCAATAAAAGAATAAATTAATTTAAAAAAATCACTCTTGTGAACCTGGAACAACAAAATGCATTCAGAGAGCTACTACAGTTATTTTTCTATTGTTGGAACATGGAGTTGATGGACATGGGGTGAGAAAAGAGATTGAAAGCATAAACGACCACATGGCCTGCATGCCAGGCTTAGAGCTTGCATTTTAATATAGAAGCTCTGAAGGTCTAAACGCCAGGGAGGAGCAAACAGCACGGTGGGTATGGCACTTACCTTGCATGTGGCCATCCTGAGTTTCATCCCCAGCACCATCAATGATCCCAAGCACTGCCAGGAGTGATCTCTGAGGCCAGATCCAGGAATATCCGAAGCGCAGAGCCCAACACCCAAAATAAATCTAAACATCAAAACTTTTAAAAGACAGATCTGATAGCTGTGGTCAAACTAGAAACTCATCAATTCAATTCATCTATCTGTTCTAGCGGGCACCAGTAACGTCTCTCATTGAGAGACTTATTGTTACTGTTTTTGGTATATCCAATACGCACGGGTAGCTTGCCAGGCTCTGCCACTCGGGCTCAATACTCTCAGTAGCTTTCCGGGATCTCTGAGAGGGGCGGAGGAATCGAACTTGGGTCGCCCGCGTGAAAGGTGAACGCCCAACCGCGGTGCTACTCTGGTTTCTCTTCAGATCGTATAAATCTTTCGCCTTTTACTAAAACTAGAAGCAGGAACTCCATTATGAGAATATTAAAACAGCTCTGGGGAGAAAGGAAGCTGAGATACAGGCAAAACTAAAGGAGAAAATGGAGATCAAGTAAAGCAATCATGTTCCATACCTCTAGTTCCTGGCCTTGAGAGTCTGGGGTATCATCCCTGATTATGGGTAAAGATTTCATACACCAGAGACATAGAACAGGGGTTAAGGTGCTTAGCTTGCATGTGGCTGATCCTGGTTCAAGCTCTACCATTGCATGTGGTCCCCTGGACACCACCAAAATGGACCCCTAAGCACTTATGGGTGTGGCCTAAAAACAAACAAATGCACACCTGACATCCTGTTTCCCTGGGATTAGTACAGGAGATGGGGGCCAAGGAAGTAAAGGCTCTGTTGTAACCTCACTTCCTGGCCAGAGTATCTGTTAAACTGCAGGCTGTCCAGATGGAGCCATCCGGATGGAGGATGGTGGTCCCTCTCTCCCCAAGGACAAACCAAAAGGTGCAGCTCCCAAGCTTGGGGTCCCCAAAGCTATGATAACATCAACTGAGCTTAGAGTAGAATTTAGCTCTGAAAATTGCTCATCAAGTTTTTTAAATCCTTTCTTTCTACATTTGCCAAAGGATAGGTGTACAGAGTTGCATAGGATAAAAAGAATAGCGATATCAAAAAAGACTTTTTTTTTTGTGAAGAGTTTTATTTAACCTGGATTTTGTACCAACTGTCTTTTGGTTGGTTCAGTTTTGAATTTTTGTTTCTTTTTGTTGTTGTTGTTGTTTTGTTGTTTTGTTTTTCAGTCTTGTGATTGGGCTTACATTCTGAGATAATTCCCTCAATAATAGTTGAGACTCGGCTGTGTTAGAAAATTCCAGGGTATGTATCATTTATCTTTCTTTGGCTGAAGTGTGGCTATTAGAGAGTCTTCTGATGATGATGAACTGATTAAGCATGGGGAAATTTCATAATTAGGTTTTATAGAGCTATGGATTTTACATTAAGCGGTTTACTACAGAAAGTTGGAAACATTGATCTGAGACATTAGACCACTCTGATTAAATTTATGGCACATTGGGAATACTTGCGCAAATTATTGGATTAAGGGCCTATTGTAGTGATGTAATTCTACCTAAAATACGGTTTATCCAGTGATTACTTTAATGCTCTTGATTCAGTCCTTACTGTAGCCTCATTACTTTACAAATTTTTGCTCAATGAGAGGAATTGGGAGACTTAGCTTTCTATAGCATAAATTAAACTGAAAACCTCATGGATTTTGGCTTTTCTTTTTGTTTTTTTTTTGTTTGTTTTTTTTTTTTTGGTTTGGGGTCCACACCAAGTGGTAATCAGGACTTACTTACTCCTGGCTCTGTGCTCAGGGATCACTCCTGGGGATCATATGTGGTTTCAGGGATCAAATCCAGGTTGGCCGTGCACAAGGCAATGCCTTACTTGCTCTACTATTTTTCCAGCCCATGAAAAAAGAAAGTAAATCCCACAATAGTTTCTGTTTTAAGTTGTTAGGTTATTAAAAAAAAAAACAAGGGGAGAGGGGAGAGATGATGCAAAAGGCTGAGCACATGGTTTGCATGTATGAGGTCCAGGTTCAATCTCCATGATCTCCTGAGTACCCCTGAGAGTGATCCTGAGCACAGAGCCAGGAGCAGCCCCTGAAAACCAATGGATGTGGTCTCCAAGCAACAACAATAAATTATAATAATGATATGGGATGGGTTCAGGGATGTGTGGCTGGGTAGAGCACATGTCTTTTTATATGTGAGGCCCTGGGTTTGATCCACTGTCACTGTCACTGTCATCCCGTTGCTCATCCATTTGCTCGAGTGGGCACCAGTAACATCTCCATTGTGAGACTTGCTGTTACTGTTTTTGGCATATTGAATATGCCACGGGGAGCTTGCCAGGCTCTGCTGTGCGGGCGGGATATTCTCAGTAGCTTGCTGGGTTCTCTGAAAGGGATGGAGGAATTGAACCCAGGTCGGCCACTTGCAAGGCAAACGTCCTACTTGCTGTGCTATCACTCCAGCCCAAGGTTTGATCCACAGTATCTTTAAAAAGGATTCAGATAATGCAGTATTGTGAAAACATTTTAATCATGTTTTTAAGTCTATCAAATTACTGGTAAAACGTGTATAAACTAACATCAAGTGGAAATAAGAGAGGACGCATAAACCATACTTGTAATCTGCAATGTTGGAGGTTATATATCTGCATACGTAAATGTTTGGGAGCCAAAAGTTTTACACTTTGTCAGAAACAAGTGTCTTCTTTATTTAATTTGTGCTCTTTTCAAAGTTTTGTAATTTTTATACTAAATACTAATGTCTTTGATTTTTTTCCAATTTAGGAAAAAATAATTTTATGGATATTGTCATCTTTCTAAGTAATTCTTTGAGGCCACTTTGCTTATGAATCTATTCTATGGCCATAAATAAATAAATATTGTTATTTTATGTATCATTTTAGAATTATTCCTTATTCTCTTTACACACCTATCTAAATTTTGAATGTTGGACTTTAAACAACAGTTCGCTGAGGCTAAATGTCAAATGTGCCTTCTGAAGACAGAGATTTTGCTATCTTCTGGATATTTTAGGGACACTACTAAAGGTTTTATGTTAATAGATGCCACAACAGAACATGAAGGACACAGTAGCTTACACCATAGAGATTATACTCCTATCATTTCTAGAAAAGTCCAAGTCCGGGTTTGCAGGATAATCAGTTTCTGAGGGTTCTCTTCCTGGCTTGCAGATGCCTCCTTCTCTCATTCTCTCATCAGCCTTGCATGAGAGAGGGAGAGAGAGAGAGAGAGAGAGAGAGAGAGAGAGAGAGAGAGAGAGAGAGAGAGAGAGAGAGAGAGAGAGAGAGAGCCTTCTGGTCTTTTCATGAAATTGTACAAATCTTATCAAAACCGCCCACATTTATGGTCCATTTAACCTTCACCATCAGCTAAAGGCTCTATGTTAGGGCTAGAATATAGACAGTGCATGCTTTGCATGCAGGACATCCTGCTTCAACCCCTGGCACCTTACAGTCGCCCAAGCATTGAGTTGGGAGTACCCGTGAATACCGGGAGTGTGGGCCGCAAACAAGAAAATTTTGAAGAAAGATCAAAGGCCCCATGTCATCCCCAAACAGGGCTCAAAGGGACTAGGATTTCAACCTCCAAATTTTGTAGAGCTTACATTTCAGTCCGTCATTTTTAAAAGCTATCCTCTCTCAAAGCAGTTTGGAGTGAAGCGTTTTCAAAAGTTTGTCGTGCTGTTTGCTATAAAACATATATATATATATATATATATATATATGTGTGTGTGTATATATATATATAGTCTGCCCAGTTCCCTACTGTGAAATTACCGTTACTTTTTCAGAGGAAAGGAATGGTTTCCAAGTTTCCATGTTGGGTAGGGATGGGACTGGAGCTGGCCACATGCAAGATATGCTCTAGCAGGGCTGGAGGGATAGCACAGTGGGGAGGGCATTTGCCTTGCATGCAGCCGATCTGGGTTCGATTCCCAGCATCCCATATGGTCCCCCAAGATGGTCAGAAGTAATTCCTGAGTGCAGAGCCAGGAGTTTCCCATGTGCATCACCGGGTGTGACTCAAAAAAAAAAAAAAAGAAAAAAAGATATGCTCTAGCTCTTCAGTCCCTCTAACCGTAACTGTCTTCTGTATCCAGTAATCTATCTTGTGTGTTGGCTGCCTCCATATTTTAACTACTGCAAGAAACATGGGGTGGCGATGCTTTCATGTTTTTCAGACAGATACCGCAAATTGGAATAGCTTGAGAATGAGGTACTTTACCTACCCCTGGAAGCTTCATGGTGACTTCCAAAATGACTACATGAGTTCACCTTTCCATAAAGGATGCACAGGGTTTCTTTTGCTCCACACACTCTCCAATAGTTATCACGGTTGCTTTTGAGGGCCATCATTCTCACAAGTGTGAGGTGGTATTTCATTGTGTTGTTTAATATTTAGTTTCCTGATAAACAGTGATAATGGGCTTCTTTCCATATGCCTATTGACTGCCTGTAGGTGCTCTTTGGAGAAGTGTTTATTCAAATGTTCTGTTCCATCCTGACTAAGTTGAGTTTCTTTATTGTGGTGGTTGCTAAATGAAATGAGTTCTTACTGTTAACCCATATTAAATACTATACTTTCTCTTGCTTAATAGGTTTTTTATATTTTATTTTGTTGTACAAAAGATTTTCAATTTAATGTGCTTCCAATTGTTTATCTTTCCGTTTATTTTCTTTGCTGTTGGGGTTGAGTGCCCCTAGACGTTCCTAATGCTAATGCTGTAGAAGTATTCAGCTATGTTATCGTTTATGGATTTTATGGATTTAGATCTTTCATCATGGCAGAGAGTCTCTTGCCTGCACGCCTGGCTATCTTCCCCGGGGCCCCTCAGAAGGGATGGGCTCCAGCTTCCCTCCCCACCCTGAGCAGAGCTCCTGGCAGCCGAAGACCACCAGAACCTAGCCACAGCCATGCTCAAGGCCCCTCTCCACACGTTCGGATGGGCCTCACGCATGAAGGTACCGGCAGAGGAACCCAGGTGTGCGTAATTCCATCAACGGCCAACATCCAGAGACTTAAAAGCAAGCTCCCAGAAGTGCTCGACCACCTTGCAATATCTTGTAGCCTACTTCTCCCTCTGGGAGAAACTGGCAAGCTTCTGAGAGTTTCCTGCCCACATGGGACAGCCTTGCAAGCTTCCCATGGTATATTCATATGCTAAATCCAGTAACAAGCTGGATCTCAATCCCCTGACCCTGAAAGAGCCTCCAGTGCAACATCATTGGGACGGCCAAGTCGAGAGAGACTTCTAAGATCTCAGGGAAAGGGTGAATGGAGACAATACTGAGCCCGTACAAGAAATTGACGATTAATGGGATTTTGTGATTCATAAGATCTTTCATCAAAAATCCTTAATTTGTTTTGAATTTATATTTGGGGAGCAGGCGTTAAAGAGTTTTATGCTTTTACTCTTTTACATGTGGCTATTCAATTTTTCCATATCGCTATTGAAGATACTCTCCTTCACTATGTGTGATTTAGATCCTTTGTCATAAATTAACTATAAGTAAATATATGGCTTACTTATGTTGGTTATTATCTTGCTTATCTGTTTGATTACAAAAATTGTGCTTTTGAAAACTATGCCCAATTCTACGTATTCTAGTCCACAACTTTACAGGAGAGAAATGTGCCCTACTATTACATGTATACAAATAAAACGTTATTAGTACATCATTACCGTGCCCTGCCTTTCAAAATGTAACACTGCTGAAAGGTTTCCTGGTCACCTTCAGCTACTCCAATTTTATGAAACCCTCAGTAGTTTATTACATTTCTTACTCATTGATTCTGAACTTGATCCTCACACTTGATTGTACAGAGATACTGATGTCACATTAAAAGGGATGACGACCAAAGGAGACAGGCATGTTCTCTGCAGGGACAGTACATGCCAGGCTACTCACTGGGCGCGTAGTACCCACACTTAATCATATTTAATAGCATCTGTCCAATGAAATGGGTTCAATAAATTTCCATCCCATCTTCCCATAGACCTTATCTCTACATGTTATTTTTATAACATCCAAGACAGGAGGTATCAGGAAATGTTGTTCCTGTTATGAATTTAAGAAACTGATAGGGCGTCAAAGGAATGAGAGAAGTTTACAATTAGAGACTGGGTTCAAATCAAGTTCTGCCAAGCTTCAAGATGGTCCTCATCCCATTGACACCAACTTCCTGCCTTATCTTTTTTCAACTTGTGCACCAGTTTCAGATGTAGCTTTCTTCCAGGCAGTTTAATGGCTTGTGCAAATGACGTATCAGCTACCAACACATTATTATCCTACTCTGTCTTTATACTACTTTAGACTTGACTTCATTCTATGTGACGGCTACATTTCTATAAAAATAACTGCATGGTGTTTAAAGAAAATGTAAGTAACATACAGTACCTAGTCTGTAAGTACACCATGGGGTTTCTTTCCAATGAATTCCTTATTAAGTCTTGATATTTTCTTCCACAAAGCCAAGATTGCGGGGCTCCTGCCTTGTGAAATTGCTCAAATTCACCACTTTATTCCCACCAAGATCCTTTGTACATGCTGTTCCCTACAATTTCCTGCTATTGGACTTCTTTTTTTAATTGAATCACAGTGACATACACAGTTACAAAGTTGCTAATGATTGGATTTCAGTCAAACAATGTTCCAACACTCATCCCTCACCCAGTGTACATTTCCCACCACCAGTATCCCGAGTTTCCCTCCCTACCCCTCCCGCCAAGACTGTCTCTAGGGCAGACACTCTTCTGTCTGTCTGTCTGTCTGTCTGTCTGTCTCCTCCCACCCCTTTTAGGCATCATGGTTTGAAATACAGATACTGAGAGGTTATCATGTTTGTTCCTTTACCTACTATCAGGCCCCTGCAGTTCTTATCCAGAGTGATCATTTCCAATTCTCATTGTCATAGCTGGGTGGAGCAATAGCGAACCAGGTAGGGCGTTTTCCTTGCATGCAGCCGACGCAGGTTTGATTCCTCCGCCCCTCTCAGAGAACCCGGCAAGCTACCAAGAGTATCTCGCCTGCATGGCAGGGCCTGGCAAGCTACCTGTGACGTATTTGATATGCCAAAAACAGTAACAAGTCTCACAATGGAGATGTTACTGGTGCACGCTTGAGCAAATTGATGAGCAACGGGATGACAGTGACAGTGATTGTCATAGTGGTCCCTTCTCTAGACCAACTGTCTTTCCCCCCAGCACTTGAAGTAGGCTTCCAACCCTGAACCAATCCTCCCGGCCCTTGTTTCTACTGTCCTTGGGTTATTAGTCTCATATTATGTGTTTTTTATATCTCACAAATGAATGCAATCACTCTGTGTCTCTCCCTCTCCTTCTGACTCATTTCTCTCTGCTTCTGGACTTCTTGTCTAGTGACTTGCGATTCTCTTGATCTGCCTTAGTCTTTTCAATTTTGAGGATTAGTAGTTTACTTTATACCTACACTTGTTTTTATAGAGATGTAAAAATAGTTATTGGCTTTCAGTTCATCTTTATTCTTGTTGTTCCAAGATGCTAGACTAGAAATCAAAAGTCTAGTTTCAATCACACTCCTTCCAACTTGGGAAATGATTTTCCAATCAGCCCTAACTAACTTCTCTTGTCTTGCCTTTCTGGAGGCCCTAGAACAACTCAAATGCAGCCCACAAGGATTTCACATGGAGAATGAACTCCACACAACTCAAGAAAAGAGTATCTTTGCAGCCGATATGTTTTAGAACTTCCTATCATATTATTTATGTCTGTTCACATTTTAATAGGCCCAAACTTCTCATGTGGATTATGTCAAATACCATTCAAATATTTGCGATAATTATATATGTAGAAAAAGTCTCATGTGATAACCAGAACTTCATGTGACAATAAGAACATTTATAAGAAGTATTTTTATGAATAAGATGAAAGAAGACATTTTTAAAAGACAGTCGTGTATATATCTATTCCCCGTGACTGAGTCAATTAACATTTTTTATGATTTTTCATTGCCTGGGAACATAGATAGCCTTTGTAGGAAATTACTCATAAGTTTGGTATCTAATCAAAAAGAAAATAAATGGAAAGAAACAATTGCATTTGAGGCATTAATTACGCAGAGAATCAGAACATTCAAAAAGAACAAAGAATAAAGATTACGAACACAGGGTGCAGGAAGGACGAGGCCAGAGACTTATTTCAATCACTGGGGACAACGATGCTAGGCAGTGCTGTGAAAAGATGATCCTCATCAAATATTTGCCCATGTCTCTCCATCCACTTCTATTCCCCCCTGTGGCTTCTCCCCAGTCCTCCCACCCACAGTCCAATTAAATCATTTTACATTCATTGCCCCAGAGGAAAGGTGTGACTTTGTGAAAATGAGAGTATAAAAAAAAAACTTTTATCTTTTATGTTCCAAAGGCAGGTGCCCTTAGAGAAATTTTTAAAAAAATAAAGGCCTGGATAAAATGCCTCCCAGAGGGGTAAGAGAGGACATTTTCTTCTTTCCAGAACTAGAAAGATTTCCCCGACTTGTGGGAAGAGAAAAGTTAAAAGACAGATGGTAAAATATGTGTCAGTGCCTCTGTCTTAAGCAAATGAGTCAGTCCGTTAGGAACAGGAAGGGAATATTGGTAAGTTCTAGATGAAAAGCCCTAGTGTTTGTCCAGAGCCCAGAGAGGCAGCCAAACACACCTGAGAGTTGGGAAGGTCCAAAGGTAGAAGGAGTTTACACTTTGACCTTGATCGAGTTCCCAGATGGAAGCAAGAACCTGGTGAGGGAACGTATCTGCACATGGGTTGAGAACCCAAAACCCAGTGAATTTAGATAGCACTGATGGCAGATGTCCAGAGAGGACCCAGCTACTCCCCATTGTCACCTAGCTCTGGCACTGCACTAGCCTACCTGCATGCCCATCTGGGACAGGCAACAGTTTAGGGAATGCATAACCTTAAACCAGTTTTACAAAAAGTATTAAGGGAGCTTGTTTAAAGACAAGACAAGTATCTCGAACCTTGGTATTGAGTAAGACACTCACTCACAGAACATTTAGAGTTGTGCTCTATTAGATTAAGGAAGGTTCCTTTACTCTAGCTTATTAAGTGCTTTCACACATTTTAAAATAAGAATCAATGTTTCATTTTTATTCGGTCTTCTATGACCAAATAGGTGTTTTTGATTTCTATGGAGATTTCATTGTAGTCACTGTATCACTGTGTCACTGTCATCACAGTCATCCCGTTGTTCATTGATTTGCTTGAGCAGATGCCAGTAACATCTTCATTTGTCCCTGTCTTGTGCTAGTATAGTCCGATGGCTTCTGCTTGCTCCAGGAACATGAAGAGCACATTGTTGTTACTGCTTTTGGCATTTCAAATATGTCATGGGTAGCTTGCCAGGCTCTGCCATGCGGGGAAAAAAAATAATAAAAAAAATAAAATAAAAAGGTCACATGGCCTCAAATGCAGCTTCACGCTCCAGGAAAAATTGCATCGCTCTCTTCCAGGAGCTCTGTTTTATAGTCTCTTATTGCAATATTTTACTTGTTAATGCAGCTACTTAAACATTATCTATAATTCGATATTAAAAAATAAAGACAAAAAACCTTTCTTAAGATAAAACCCCCTTTCATATTTTTATAGGGATATTAAAATTTTTCACTTAAAATATTTTTAATTCTCACTTTTACTTTTACTAAGTGGCACATTGTAGGATTTATCTAGTTCATGTAAAATTTTATGTATTAGCATAGAGTAATCCACAATGTTAATTTCTTAAACTTATATCTCTGTAAGTTTTTCTATATATATATATATATATATATAAAAAAGAAAGACTCAGTTTTACAATAATATATTTTATGAACTTATACCCCCTCAATGGTTCACTACCTCATCGTGTTGGGGCGGGGGGGGGGGGTGGCAATGGTGCCAATGGTGGAAGAGTGAACCAACAGATGCTTCCCAGAGACATAGGCAGTTGCGTGTTTGTCAGCGCACAGATCATTACAACATGCCAGTAGACCAAAAACTTGCATTCGGTAGATTGGGAGCACCTGTAAGGATGATTAGAGGCTGCCCTAAAAGCCTCCATCCTCTCACTGCAGTATACAGGACGAGGGAATGCAAGGCAGCAAATGGAGAAATACCTAGATTGCTTGAAACCTAGATTATAGCAATGAGAAGGATAGGGAAGGAAAGAAATCAAGGGGTGGGGGAGTTAAACTACAATCGACTTAAAAGTTGCCTGCCAAGGAGATAACATCTCGGGATCAGAAAAAACCTTGGGAAATTGGTAGAGGGAAAGTCACACTGGTGGTAGGATTAGTGTTGGGACATTGTAAGCCTGAAACTATTACTATTATTTTGTAAAACAGTGTCTTTAAACTATTTAGACTTTTAAAAAATTTCACTATTTTACTTTTAAGTATTAAAAAAATGTTTCTTTTGAAAAAAAATAAATAAAAGCTTCCATCCATCTTGGAGAGCCCAGCAAGCTACCAAGTTTTTTGACACGCCGTTTTCGACACTGGAGAAGAACTGTTTCTAGGAATATGTGACAGTAGAGGCGTCAGTCATGTCTGTGTCCTCCTCAACACAAACTTGGCCATGAGCATCAATTCATTCAAATGCCTACACGTAATGCGATTTGGACTAGCGCCATTACCAACTGGATTCCACAGGACATCAAAAGAATGCATGGCCACGCACCTAAGAGATGGTCAGACTTCTTAGTCAAGACCCTGAACGAACGGTTTGATACTATTCGTGTTCCTGGAGCGAGCAGATGCCATTGGGCTACACTAGCATGTGACAGGGACAAATGGAGATGTTACTGGTGCCCACTCAAGCAAGTCTATGAACAACGGGATTAAAAGTGATACAAGTGATCAACTTATATCAATTGCAATTCTGTGGAATTTCAGGAGTTTAGCTCTATTCATCTATATGTGTATGCCTGTCACAGCCTCCACAATAAATTTTTAAAAAAGGAACTCTAGTCATTGCCGGATGACAAAATTTTTGTGCTAAACTGTTTTCTCTACTTTGACTTCTATTGAAGAACAATAGCCAAATATTCCATCTCTGTTTTGATGTGGTTTACTATCTAGAACAAGAAAAAAGGATCCTAAAGAGACAGGTCTCTTAGTTGAGTAGATACAGGAACAAACTATCTGGATCATCGTTTGTCCTTGTAAAATGGGCTTCTCAACCAGATATTGAAAGAGAACAAGATGTAGATTCTCTGATTTCAAAGAAATCACTGAATGATTTCAAAGAAATCATTTCCAAACACTGTCTCCTTTGCCAAGGCATCGAAAATCAGATGGGCCAGACACGTTATGTGATTTAGAGACAACCGCTGGACTAGAGCTGTTGCCAACTGGATTCCACGGGACGTCAAAAGACCATGTGACTGCCCACCTATGAGATGGTCAAACTTCTTCATCAAAACCCTGAACAAACAGTTTGAGGTTCTTCATGTTCCTAGAGCGAGCAGATACCATTGGGCTACACTAGCATGCAACAGGGACAGATGGAGTCGTTACTGGCGCCCACTCGAGCAAATCAAAGATCAACGGGATGACAAGTGATACAAGAGTGTTTGGTGCAAAACTGGACTGTGGAGCACATTTGCTGTGTGGCCTCGGGCAGATAACCAATCCAGCTGAACTTCCCTTTCTCCTTAGAGCTGAGTAGTAACACCCACGTCATAAGGCCATTAAAAAGTAACTGAGATTATATGTATAGAATAGTCTAATAACTAGGTGGCCACCAATACACAATATTTCTCCTCCTTGGAGCACAAAGCATTCCCAAGAACCTTACCACCCCATCATGAGTTATTTCTAAATAAAGCGTACTCAGGTTGAGAGGTCAATTGAACACAAGTGTACCCTGCTCAGAATTTCAGGGTCAAGCAGAAAGAGTACATCTTTAACACAGAGTTGATTTAGAGAGTCTAGAAGCTTTTGAAGTTAATTCAACTGAGTTATTCCACATTGCACTCAAGTCTGGTAGTTATTCAATAAATCCCTGGGCCCAAAGCATGGACCATGTATACCTCTTGCAGACATTATTCCACAACACATCTTTCAAAGTAATGTTTCCAACCTCAGTGAGCATTGGTTGAGTTCTCCTAAGTAAAGATACATTCTGCCTCATGCTAGCAGAAATAGAAAGATAAATAAGACATGGTTCATGCCATTCAATATCTCACAATCTGGAGGAGGAAAGGATATAGATAAAAATAACTGGTACAAGGAGGTTGACTCCATGGCTTCGAGGCTGGCCTCACGTTCCGGGGAAAGGTCAACTCAGAGAAGCGATCACCAACTACATTGTAGTCGAAGGCCATGTGGGGGAAGGGAGTTGCGGGCTGAATGAGGGCTAGAGACTGAGCACAGCGGCCACTCAACACCTTTATTGCAAACCACAACAGCTAATTAGAGAGAGAAAACAGAAGGGAATGCCTTGCCACAGTGGCAGGGTGGGGTGGGGGGGAGATGGGATTGGGGAGGGTGGGAGGGACACTGGGTTTACGGGTGGTGGAGAATGGGCACTGGTGAAGGGATGGGTTCCCAAACTTTGTATGAGGGAAGTATAAGCACAAAAGTGTATAAATCTGTAACTGTACCCTCACGGTGATTCTCTAATTAAAAATAAATAAATTTAAAAAAAATAACTGGTACAAGGCAACTGATAAAGTACACAATTGAGAGAACAAGTGCATAAAAAAAAACGGATTTATACTGACTGATGCCAGAAGGGGGCATACTTAAAAGAAATGAAATTTGAAGTTGGTCTTGAATTATGCCTTTGATTACCCCAAATAATGTAGAAAATTTGATAGAAGGGAGTCAAGGAAAAAAAAAAAAGAATTCAAGAAAACAGATTAGCTGAAGCAAAAGCAAATGAGTTTGCAAACCCTCCGCGTGTCAAGGAACAAGATATGATCTAAAGCCATGTGTGGTAGCTTTTCCCCTCTCCGGAGAAAAGCTTGGCGCTCTCTTGAAGACACGCTTCTCTCTCTCACTCCTCTCACACTACTCTGAGGAAATTTCTTTAAATAAAAGCTATTTTCCCATAATACCCATAAGTAGAGAGAGAGTAAGAGGGCAATTGTCTGCTACAAAGGCAGGGGGAGAGGAGTGGTGGGGTTGGGGGAGGGATACGATGACATTGGTGGTGGAGAATGTGCACTGGTGGAGGGACAGGTGTTTGATCATTGTATGACTGAAATTCAACTATGAAAGCTTTGTAACTGTTGCTCACAGTGATTCAATAATTAAAAAAAAAACTACTTGCCTTAGGGCGAGTGATAGTATAGCAGGTAGGGTATTTGCCTTGCATGTATTCTACCCCAGTTCAATCCCTGGCACCTCACAGGAATCCCTATATCACCATGAGTGATCCCTCCGCATAGAGCTAAGAATAAACCCTGAAAACCACTGGGAGTGGCTCCCAAAACCAACAACAACAACAAAAACTCTTTGATTTACTAAAACGATACATACTCTTTTGTAGACAGTGCCATGGACAGCCCGAATAGGGAGAGTTTTCAAAGGATCCTTTGAAAGACGATGCCTGCGTGGACTGAAGAGAGCTCCAACTGTTTCGTTAGATGGTGAGAACAAAGCTACCGCACGGGGACAAATATAATGATCTTTACGTCTGAAATCTGAAATAAGCACATCTCTCTGAGGAGCAGCTACATGCTGAGGGAGCAATGGCACGGGGCTAAACCTTTAGCTTCCTCATCTGGATGTAACACTTGACTCATCCCAGCCCTGTAGCTGTCAACTCTGGCGCGAATGTTCACCCGAAGAATTTTATTAAAACAAAACAACAATAAATAAATAAGCTAGATAAATAAATAAAACCGAACCATGGCTGGGCCCTGCTCCCACCAAACCTGAGTGGCCTGGTCTGGGATGGGAGCCCAGATAATTCTAATGATCAGGCAACATTAAAATGCACAAAGTAGGAGCTTTGCCTCGACAGCACTGGATCTCACCTAAGAGTTTGTTTGTTTGTTTTTTCTTTTTTTTTCCTTTTTGGGTCACACCCGGCGATGCACAGGGGTTACTCCTGGTTCTACACTCAGGAATTACTCCTGGCGGTGCTCAGGGGACCCTATGGGATGCTGGGATTCGAACCCGGGTCGGCCGCGTGCAAGGCAAACGCCCTACCCACTGTGCTATAGCTCCAGCCCCCTGTTTGTTTTTTCTTTAGAACAAGAGAATCTCGGAGCTTACCCAGACCTTTCTAATCAAAATTTGCACTTCCCCCAAATCCTTAGGTATCCAACTTTGAGAGGCAGCAGCACACCCAATACATCCACACTCCTGTCCCCAGCGCTGCCACATCCATCTTCACCCGAAAAGGGAAAAATAGAAAGTCCCGAAGCTCTAGGGATGAACTTATTGCTGAATCATGTAACGGAAACACCTGAATTTTGCCAAGTTAGGGCTTTACCAAGTGACGGCAAATGAAGAGAGGAAACTGGCGTAAAAAGTGATTAAGTAGAAGGGATTCCCAGCAGAAGGACCAAGTCCTAAAATAGTCTAAGGCAGATGGGGTCAGCAGAAGCCTTTTGAGACTGGGAAGTGACCGTAACAGAGCCCAGTGGCTCGAGTCCCTGACAGCAGCCAGTCGGGCTCCCAGGCTGGTGAGTCAGTGCCCAGAGGCTGCTCCTGGGTCAGTCCGCCCCTGACAAGGGCACAGACCTTCCTCCTCCACCTCCATCTGGCGTTGTCTGTTGTCATTTTCACCTGCAGTGCTTTAAGCTGCCAGCCCCAGTTGGACTCAAGTTCAAAGCGCAAGTTCAAACCCGGACATGCATCGGCAACAGCATGAAGCACAGACCACAAGGTTGATGCAGAAGCAAAATCCTTAGCTGCTGGAAGCTGCAGTCGTCGGAATGTTTGTGTCCCCCCAAATTCATCTGTTGAAACCTAACTCCTCGAGGGGATCGTATTCATCATGGGAGGAGCTGGGCTTTGGGAGGTTAAAGACGGACTCTCAGGAACGGGATTTATGCTTTAACAAGGAGACCCCATGGAGCTATCTAGACTTTTCTTTCCTGAGAGGTCAACTCTCTGCCTGTGCTGGCTCCCTGATCTGGAACTTCCAGCCTCCAGAACAGTGGGAAATTTCTGCTGCTTAGAAACCACCTGGTCTACGCTCTATTGTGACAGTAGCTGGAAGCTAGGAAGGCAGAAGCCATTACTAAGAACCATTGTGGCTTCCAAAGATGATTATGAAATTGCAAAAGCGTGCTTTGTGTTTAAAGTAGGAGCCTGGTATGGAGCCAAGAGTGCTCAAGGGCACTGAGCGCTGATGAGAGCTACAAGACAACTTCGCAGCAAGAAAAATTCATCTCAGGGGGAAAGGAAATCCAACCGGCAAAAGAAACACACACTACTCCCGCTTTCAAAGCTTTCCCGACTCATTCCCGGACACCAGCTGACGCTCAGCGTCCACCAGGGAGGAGATGTCTCCTGGGTCTTTCGTGTTCGCCAGTAACCAAGTCTTGGCGAATTGAGAAATGATATATATAACTGTTCAAATTACAGTTTGTGACTGATTTCCTTTTCTCTGTGTTGATAGTGGCAAATCCCTGGATTACTCCAACACTTGTGTCCTACATAGAAAAAGACAGTGATTTCGTAGGATGGTCCTCGGGATAGAATCCTAAAATGAATTTGCTTTCCAGTTTCTGAAAAAGGCCATTTGGAGGTATAATTTCAAATGCTGGTCACATTTGCAAAGGCATCAACCATCACAGTGTAATTCTAACAGCATTTCCTGGGAAAACAAGCCCAGAAAATGAATAGTAATCTCTCCTCATCACTCTCGGAGACACATGTTTCCTCACTATCCCCACCAAAACCTTAAGTGCTCAGTAAATATGTGCTGCTTGCTCCGTCTTTACTGCTAATATTTTAGGTTCAACCATGAACTTGGCATTGGCGGAGGAGTCAGAAGCAGTCAGATACTGGCAGATGGCTTAGCCGACTATCAAATTGATCAAAAGATGCTTAATAGCCAACAGTGGAAGTGACTGCAGTGAGGTGAGATTGCTCATATACTCTTGGAAGGTATATGAGCTGGTATAACATTTCTGAGGATAATTTGGTACTGTGTGTAAAATGCTTTAATTTTTTAGTGTTCACCTACATGAAAATCCATCTAGGGTTCTATCATAAAAATTACAAAGATGTTCTTTCCAACATTATTTAAAATTATTACTATAATGTGGCATAACATAAAAATACCCTGTCGCACTCATAAAATTTAATACTATATACTTAGTAAAGCTGATTTTTTAAATTTTTATTCTTATATTAACAACAATAATCTTTATTTTCTTTTTAAAAAAATCACTGTGAGATAGTTACAAGCTTTCATGTTTGGGTTACAATCACACAATGATCAAACACCCATCCCTCCACCAGTGCACATTCCCCACCACCAATATCCTGGGTATACTCCCCCTTTCCCTCCCTCCCCCTGCCTCCATGGCAGACAATATTCCCCACACTCTCTCTCTACTTTTGGACATTATGGCTTGCAACACAGATACTGAGAGGTCATCGTGTTTGGTCCACTATCTACTTTTGGCAAGCATCTCCCAGCCCGACTGATTCCTCCAGCCATCATTTTCTTAGTGATCCCTTCTCTATTCCATCTGCCTTCTCCCCTCCGCTCATGGAGCAGTCTTCCAGCTATGGGGCAATCCCATGGCCCTTATATCTACTGTCCTCGGGTGTCAGCCTCATGTTATGTTATTCTATACTTCACAAATGAGTGCAGTCCTTCTATGTCTGTCCCTTAAAGCTGAATTTTTATGGCATATACAATGACATAAGAAAATGTTCATCATATTGGCAAACACAAAAAAGTGAACATAGATACCCAAAATATACACTTCAAGAGATTATTCTGGAAGATTTTTCTTCTTATTTTGCTTTTCAAAAGTTTTTATGCTCGGAAACATACTTTCACATTCATACAAGTTTATTCTAAAATATAATGTAACTCTGTCAAACTCCAAAAGAGAACCAAAGTCACATGAGCCCTCGCACAATTTGTAAATCAAAGCTTTAATCCCCTTAAAGAAAATTATTGTGTATTAACATGATGTTATTTCCCTCGAACATTCCTGCCCAGGCTAAAGCCTTGATTGTTCCTTACAGGAATTTCCCTAAAGACCCAACAACTCTTCCTTAGAATAGCATTGACTGTACCTCGTTTGTCTTAATTCTTGCCTCCAGTGTCCTCATTTTACCGCTTCCAATACCTAGCATTATTGCACCTTTAGCCATTTCTAATCAATCCCACTGCTCTCTACACGTCTCTAAGGAAAGACCTTCTTTAACCCAATTTCCCATTTGCTATAGCTTGCCTTCCCCTCTTGAGTCACTGCCCAAACTGCGCTATTCTTATCCTTGTGGTGGAGGGCACCAAACTCAACCTTGTCTTGCTGACAGGTGGGGTTTGTGATGTGTGTGCGAACTAGCACGAGAGAGCAAGAGTTGGGCAATCCCATTAGGTACTTCCTCTGAGCCAGGCAATGTACACTTCAAGTAGGAAAATGCTAGCATAAAAATAAGGTCAAATCATCCAGAACACAAGACTATTAAAGTAGAAAATAAGGGGTCAGTATTCAACCCGAATGAGTGTAGAAGTGAGATATTTGCAAACTGTGCTAGCTAGAATCCTACAACGACCCCAAATGATGTGATTATATATTCACTTCCCTTGTAAGTGCTGCAGTACCTGAGACATATAAAAGTCACTCCACTATGATTATTAAAATTAAAACTAATGTAAAAGAAACTTTTTAGTTGGCCTTAAGCTAATGAAAAGGAAATCCACTTGGGTGGACCTAATCTATTCATAGCAGCATTCATTTGTTTACTTAATAATTTAAATTTATTATTTCCCCTTTTCTTCTGTTGTTTCAGGCTCTGGGCATCACACATATGGCAGAAGTGTACCAGGGATTGTATGCAGTAGTGCCAGGGATCACATTCAGTGATCTACTACTATGTTACATCCCAGGACCCTTAAAGGCAGAGTTTTTGAAGGCTCTTGGCAGATAGAGAAGACACCAGATTTCAAGCACAGAAGCTAAGGGAGTCCCATAGATGGTAGAGAGGGTCACAGGCAAGGAATGTGGGTGTCTTCAATAACTAAGATGAATCCACTGTTAACAACCAGCAGACAGATGGAGTCTTTCATCTAAGAATTTGTTAGAACTGAATCCTGTCATCAGCACCAATGGGGAATCCAGCTCTTCCCCAGAGACCCTGGGTAATAGCCCAGTCTATGTTGATTTTGGTTTTATGAGATCCAAGCAGAGAACCTAGATAAGGTCATCCAGATTTTTTTTCTACAGAACTAATAAATAGATCTCAGTATTTGGTTAAACAACAATAAAAAGCGAGTACACTAAGTGACAGATACATGATGAAATCAGGGGCCCAAGGGATGACTCACGGCAAATCCCTGGTGCAAATTGCAACTAAAATATGTTAGAGCTTTACAACTAAAGACCATGACCCCCCAGTGAACACACGTACAAGTACCATGACATGTCTGTGGGACCCCCAGTCATCATAAAAACAGAAAAGAAATGGGGGAATTGGTGATGGGAAGGCGACACTGGTGAAGGGATCAGTGTTGAAACATTGTGAGCCTAAAATCCAATCATGAGTCACTTTGTAACCTCACAGTGACTAAATTTTTTCAAAAAGAAAGGGCAGGTAGTAAATAATAATTAAGGTGAGTCAGTGATTATCACTTAGTTTTAGAAGTTTAAACCATGCCATCATAGCAGTGATGTAAAGAGGAATTTACCCCAAAGTGTCTTCCAAGGGAGGCCTGGGAAAATCAGAAATGCAGTCACTAAAGACAAACAGATCTTTCTTTGAAAGTAGTGATAGGCCAACACCCAAAAGGAGAGAGAGAGCAAAAGGGAATGCACTGCCATAAAGGGGACAGAGTGGGGGTGGTGGGAGGGATGCTGGGACCATTGGTGATGGAAAATGGGCACTGGTGGAGGGATGGGTACTCGATCATTGTATGACTGAAACGCAAGCATGAAAGTCTATAAGTCTGTAATTGTACCTCACGGTGATTCATTAATAAATTTTTTAAGTCCTACAAAGAAAAAAAAAGAAAGAAAGTAGTGATAGGCAACTGAGGTAGGGGTGGGGAAGAACTGGAAACCAGGAAGTGAAAGAGTTAAAGAAGAAGTTTTAATAGATACCAGGTTTCTCCTGTGCAGTCCCAAGTGGGGTGGGACTTATTGGGGGCTTGGAAAACAGAGAAGTTGCGGAACTGGCCAAATATCACTCAGGATTCTGACCTGGTGCTGGGTTAGAGAGTGAGAACACATCTGGTTTACTGGGGTCACAGACACAAGAGGAAGGTGCAATCATTCAAAGAATGTGGGCAACATTTTAGTTGCAGTACTCACCAGGGATTTGCCATGAGTAATCCCTTGGGCTCCTGGATTCATCATGTATTTGTCACTTAGTGTACTTTATTTTTATTATTGTCTAACCAACACACACACACACACACACACACACACACACACACACACCACATACTGTTCTTTCTGCAAAGGTCCATCCTTGTTCTTCTCTAAGACCTTCTTCTGAGTCTTCCTTCAAAGATCAGGATAAATCCCACATCTACCAGAACACCTCACCTTGTAACTCCTGCAAGAAGTCAACCTATGGTACCTGAATGTCTGATGCCTCCCAGTGCAAGATCCCTGATCAGTGGGAGGCCTTTCCTTCTTGGTTAGCTCCAAGGGCAATGACCTCATTTCTTCACTCTCTCCTGTGCATTTTAAGGTGGCGGTAATGGTTAAAGAGGTCCTCTTTATATTGGACCACAACGTGTTGCCTGGTAACTGTGTGTTAACAGGCAAGTGACTACCCCACCGAGACTCTCTTTTCTTATCTTCAGATGGAGACAAATGAGTACCGTGCCCAAAGATGGTCAAGAGAACTAAAGAGTTCAGGTTAAAGGCTTTGCACCTTGTCTGATACATAATCAGGGCTGAGTAAATTGTAGTGGCTGTTACATTGCTGAACGTAATGGGCCACTGTTATGGTGCCATTATTATAGTGGCTGGAGATCTGTAGGCATTTAATGAATGGCAGCTCTCATGAGCTATGACAGCCTTCTAAGCCATTGAGTGCCCACAATTACACTTTCCAGATTATACCTTCCAAATATATACAGACAGTCAACAGTCTGGACGGCTTCAAATAGAATACATGATCAATAAATGTATTGCACTGATTCCCCTACTGTTCTCTTATCCAGATAAAAGTTCTGTATTGTAGGTCATCGTCTAGGTGCCCTATGAGGTTTATCGATGCTTCTCTGCACAATGGTCTGTCACAAAACCAAAGAAGTCCTTCCGGTGAGACAAAACATCATACACAGTGACAACCGAACATCTTCCGTAACCTGCTTTCACCTCGCCATAGTAGCTCTCATTTGGGGGAAATTCCTTCACGTATAAAATCCAGGATTTGGGACCTGAGCGACAGTACTGTGGTGAGGGCATTTGCCTTGCATGCTGCCAACCTCTGTACATCCTCGAAATCCCATATGGTCACCTGAGCACCACCAGGAGTGATTCCTAAGTGCAGAACCAGGACTAACCCATGAGCATCGCTGGGTGTGACCCAACTCCCCTTCTCCCCCCTAAAAAAAATATCCAGGATTTCACCCTAGCTTCTTACATTTCCTTCCTCAAATGTAATCCTTGGGTATTATTTGAAATGTTTATTCTGTTATCTATGATAGTTCCTTCTTCTTTCAGCTTGGTCATCTGCAACGTGGAGAGCTTGCATCCCAGCTCTCCCTCACCATCTGGCATTAATATTTTGTCAATATATTGCTATCTCTTAATAAACTTTAATATGCATCTGTGGCCTACAAGAACCTCTATGGTAGTAGATTTTAAAATATTTGCAACATAAAACCTTAATAAGAAATAGATTAAACATTGTAACCTGGTGTTTATACACA
Organism: Sorex araneus; assembly: GCF_027595985.1. Lineage (NCBI taxonomy): Eukaryota > Metazoa > Chordata > Mammalia > Eulipotyphla > Soricidae > Sorex > Sorex araneus. Next base: position 290,242,849 of record NC_073302.1, read on the forward strand.
TTTAAATGCTTGATAAAACTAATTTCAAGTTCTTAAAAGTATATTTGAGTTAGTTTTATTTATGAGCTTTAGGTAGTTAAAATATGCATACGGTGGTGTGCTGTTACAGTGTGAACTCAATTGTATTTATGACTATTGGGCAAAACTACCTGATTCATTGAATTGCCACATTTTGACTCATAGAAAAATTGTTGTGTTTTTTTCAATTGATCAGAGGGTCTATCCATATTCTACTCCCATGCTATTTTGATCACTATAACGTCATAGTATAGTTTCAAGTTAAGTAATGAGATACCTCCGGATTTCTTATTTCACAGTGTGACTTTGGCTATTTGGGGTGTTCTGTGATTCCATACAAACTATGCTGCTAGACTGCTCTGAAGTCTTTGAAGAATATCGTCTGAATTTGGACAGGGATTTTATTCAATATATATAGTAATTTAGGTAGTATGGTCACTTTGACAACATTGATTCTTACAATCCATGTATTTGGAATATTCTACAATTTCCTAAGGTCATCTTCTATCTCTTTCTTAAGTGACTTAACGTTTTCAAGGTAAGTCACTAGATAATATCTCTCACATCTTTTGTTCTTGTGTGTTGACTTTGTAGTGGGATACTTTGCTGTACTGGTGTATTATTTTTAGAACTCTCAAGGTGTTCTGTGTATATTATCATGTCTCTGCAAATACAATTTGGCTTCTTCTCCAATTAGGATCCTTTTGATTTCTTTACCTCGCCTGATTGCTGTTTCTAGGACTTCTAATGTTATCATATAATACATATATATAAATTCTGTATTATCCCCATTGGAATTGTGATAGGGATTGCATCGAATCTGTATAATGCTTTGCATACTGTGTAATTTTAACAATGCTGGCTCTTCCAAACTATAAACATGTAATATATGTATTAAAAAATAAATTCTGTATTATCTAAATAGACATCTTTGTATTTACAATGTCTTATGATAGTATCTATTCTATCACAACTATTATCACTAGATAAAATCTACCTGACTGATTTCACATTGCATTACTAAATTTAGACTTACAGTAAGCAAAATGCTGTTTTTAAAAATGACTTAAAATTTTTTTCACTAAAGTGAAAGGGTAGAAAGGTAATCTGTACTCTGGGGTATGAAGGAAGAATTGGTACTGTCCAAAGAAATGCTTGCTTCATTTTTTAAACCCTTGAGAATGCACAATACATCTATGTTTGTTTTAATAAAAACCTAATGGGCCTTTTCGATTCTTTTTCTAGTGAAATCCCAAAACCTAGAAAATTGTTCCATTTTTATCCTATGGCTTTGCTTGCCCTCCTGCCAGAGCCCTCTGACAGATGGCTTCCTCCATTTGAAAGGTTCCACTGCTCTAGAAATAGGATCAACCACATAGCCATTTCCCAGGAGGATATGTTGTCTTATTTTAATTTTGTATTGGAGCAGCATTGGTTTATGGTTGGTATAGGTTATAGGTATCCCCCATTACAATTTGACATCTGTATGTACCATGTGATATTCACCACCAAAGTCTAATTTCCATTCATCACTATATACCTGACTCCCTTTTAAAACTGATTAAACCACTTACCTCTCTTTTCCTCTTGGCAATAATTATTTTGTTCCTCAATTTTAAGATAGTGTTTTAGCTTGTTTTGTTTGCTCACTTGTTTTCTTTTTTTCTTTTTCTTTTACATGTGAGAGAAATCATATGGTATTTATCTTTCTCCATTTGACTTGGTTCACTCTAGACCTATTCATATTATTGCAAATGGCAAGATTTGCCTCACTTTTAAATAGCTGAGTAGTATTCCACTATGTTCAAACACAACTTTTTATCTAATTCTTTATTGAAGGGCTGTTTCCAACTCTTTGCTATTGCAAATAATGCTTGCAATGAACATAACTGTGTATATATCTCATTGTATTAATCTCCTTCTGCTCTTTGGATAAGTTGAGAATGGGTTCTTTTTTTTTTAACGAATCACCATGAGATAGTTACAGACTTACAAACTTACGTGATTACGTTTCAGTCATACAATGATTGAGTACCTATCCCTCCACCAGAGCCCATTCTCCACCACCGATGTTCCCAGAATCCCTCCTGCCAACCCCCATCCCCATCCACCATCACCCTGCCCACCTCTGTGGCATGCACATCCCCTTTTACTTTCTCTCTCCTTTGGGGTGTTATGGTTTGCAATACAGGTACTAAGTGGCCGTCATGGAGAATGGGTTCATTTACTGATAGACTCTGCCCCATTGCAAAATACTAGTCAAACCAGTCTTTTTAACATTGGTCCAGCAGGGTAAGCCCTAGACAATGAGTTAGGGGCATAGTGACTGTTCAACAGCCCACAGCAATGGCAACTTTGACTTATTTATTAGTTTAGCATCGACACCCTTCAGACCCCTGTAATGAAAGCCCCTATAATGTGTTTTAATGAGTCAGTATGCACTTTAGGGATATTTACATAGCTGTGTCCATAGAGTGATAAGCAGTCAGCAAATACCTTTAATGGACAGCATTGAAGTCAATCTCCTATTCTTAGTACCTTCTTACTCATACTGTTTTTCAGCCTTCATTGTCTAAATAAAGTTAAACTTGTTTTACTGAGAGGACTGTCTGGACCTTGGAGTTTTTATTAGGGTGATGATTTCTCATACTTTAAAGATGCAAAGTTTTATGTTTGAGATAAGATGGGAAGTAAGTACTCCAGGAAGCAAACGGGATTTGAGTTTTTCCTGGGATGGGAAGAAGAGATGTGATAGAGGAAATATTAGTGACAAACAGCCCGGGAAGATGGGCTTCCCTAGGAGTTAGCCCTCCAGGGTCTACCGCTTCCTGTACCAGTTTGGGAACAGAGACTCCACCCCCTAAAGCCTTTGCCTTGGGCTGTCTTTTCCAAGACCTTTGCATACAATCAAGCATCTTTGACAGGCTTGACTGGAGAGATGGTGTCTTCCTCTGGAGAAAAGAGTAGTTCTGTTTCATTTCAGCAAATTAACATTAATGCCTCTCCCAATCACTATTCTGGCAGGCTTACTGTGTATTATAAAATATTTGAGTTTTCTGAACTCAGGGTTTCTCTCCAGAAATTTCCTTCACTGCATGTGTAGACACAACCTTGCCCTCTTTATAATCCCCTTTGGAAAAGCAAGTTTTTGAACATACAGTAAATCTGGTGCACTAGTGCTTTTATTGTGCTCATAAACTGTCCTTTATCTCAGACAGAGGAGTTTTACATCTTCTGCCAGTTTACATAAAATTGTGGCTGGCTAATTTGTTAACTTGCAAATAAAATCACTGACCCTTCAGCAGAACATGAGAACTGGTCTTCATGGAGAACTGGCCTAGCCACGGTGTGTGTGCATGGGTTGTGTGTGTGTGTGTGGGGGGGGTGGCAATGGGGATTGAGGGGGAGGACACTGAGATAACAATGGAGGGAAGCAGACACTCTGGCGAGGGGCTGGTGTTGGAATGTCCTATGCATGAAACCCTATCGTTAACAACATTATAAATCTTGGTGCCTCAAACAAAATATTTTAAAATCTCTGATCCTTTTCAGTTCTTCACAGTTTCATATCACTAATTGAAACCACCAAGCCCAAATCTTGACACCATGAAGTTGATACCTTACTCTTTTTACATTTCTGGATTCAATAAATATTTGCTAAGTGTCTGATCAATGCTAGAAAATTTCCAAGATACTGGGGGATAAGGGGATCCATCATTTGATACACAAAGTCTCATCATAAAAAACAAAACCCTCATAACAAAGCAAAGTTTAGTGAGGGGAGACAGATAGATACATAAAATCCAATGAGCAAACAAGATCAGAGAGTTAAGCGCAGTCTTATTATTTCTAGAAAGAAAATAATCTTGGACAACAGAGCAAAATGAGTGAAGTGGCCTTGGAGAGAAGGAAGGCTTGAGGTTGGAAAGGAAGATCAAGAGACAGTGAACTTGGAGCTGAGGTAGACCTGACAAGGTAAACCAGATGGTTTCAGGGAAGAACTATTCCAGAAATAGCGACTGATGACTCCCCAAGGCAATAAAAAGGGTGTTCAGGAGGAGAAAGAGGGAAAAAACAAAAAACCCTGGGAAGAACAATGGTGGGTGAGGTTGCAGTGGCCAAGGAGGGTATGGAGAGACATTGATGATCATCATTTTCTAATCTCTAGGTGTTCTCCCCGGTGACCACACTCCCACTTTCCTCTTCTGCAAACATCTGCCGGAGAACACCCCTGCCTGAGGCCCCAGATGGTGTTCTCCATGAGGAAGTGGGTGGTAACTTCCTTAAATCTTTACTTTGGAGCCCACAGAAGTATTTGCATGATAATAAAGAAACTTAAAAAAATGAGACCATGTAAGAGCCAAAGGCATATTTCAAATACCCAGAATCAAGGATGGAAGATGGCAAGGCAGGTAGGTCCCTTCCTAGAACTCTTCCTGTCAAACCAGCACCTCTTGTTCAAGTTTAATTCCAGGATGCAGGCACTCATTGCTGACAGCAAGAGTTGAAGAGTGGCTTCCAGTGGCTTGTTTACTGAGCTTCTGAAGCTTTCTTACGAGTCTTATTTGGCACTCACCAATTAGTGGCTTCCTGAAAAGGAAAAAAAGCGGAAATTGACCCAACATCTTGTGCTGAGGTTGGGCATTATATAATTATTCCAATTTCTTACTTGTATCTGAAGCTCAAAAATAGGGTAAAACTCATTTAGTCAAGCTAACAAAATTAGTTAAATCTCCAAATAGAGTAAAACTAATTTAGTTAAACTACTAATTCAAAGGAATTCGATCCTGCAAGCGAAACATCTAATATAGTATAATGTCAAAAGAAAGGCTACCTTATTCTTTCTAGTAAGTAGCATACCTGGGGATTAACACTAACTCTGAAGTTCCAGAGCTTTTCTGTAGAATTCATTCTGATTAACAGGTTTTATGAGACAACTTGATCCAGTCAGTGATACAATTCATGTAGTCACTGTACATTTGCAGTTCACTTTAATTCAACCAACACCCAATCATTTTATCTTTATAGGTTTGATGGGGTTTTTTCTTTATAAAGCATTTTTATTAAAATAATATTTATTTATGCCATTTCGATTATACTTTTTTGCCTCTCTGGGATATATTCCCAGCAGTGGTATTGCTGGGTCAAATGGGAGCTCAATTTCTAATTTTTTGAGAATCGTCCATATTGTTTTCCAGAAGGGCTGAACCAGTCGGCATTCCCACCAGCAGTGTAGAAGGGTCCCTTTCTCGCCACATCCTCTCCAGCAGTGGTTGCTTTTGTTCTTTTGGATGTGCGCTAGTCTCTGTGGTGTGAGGTGGTATCTTGTGGTTGTTTTGATCTGCATCTCTCTGATGATTAGTGATGTAGAGCACTTTTTCATGTGCCTTTTGGCCATTCGTATTTCTTCTTTGGTAAAGTTTCTGTTCATTTCTTCGCCCCATTTTTTGATGGGGTTGGATGTTTTCTTCTTGTAGAGTTCAACCAGTGCTTTATATACCATTGATATCAACCCCTTATCTGATGGGTATTGTGTAAATATCCTTTCCCATTCTGTAGATAGTCTTTGGGTTCTGGTCACTGTATCTTTTGCGGTGCAGAAGCTTTTTAGTTTAATGTAGTCCCATTTGTTGATCTCTGTTTTTACTAGATTGCTTAGTTCTGTGTCACCTTTGAAGATACCTTTATCTTCAATATCGTGGAGGGTTTTGCCGACCTTGTCTTCAATGTACCTTATGGTTTGTGGTCTTCATCGCAGCACTGTTTACAATAGCCAGAATCTGGAAAAAACCCGAATGCCCTAGAACGGATGACTGGTTGAGGAAACTTTGGTACATCTATACAATGGAATACTATGCAGCTGTTAGAAAAAAGGAGGTCACAAATTTTTTATTTAAGTGGATCGGCATGAAAAGTTTCATGCTAAGTGAAATGAGTCAGAAAGAGAGAGACAGACATAGAAAGATTGCACTCATCTATGACATATAGAATAACAGAGTGGGAGACTAACACCCAAGAATTGTAGAAACAACTACCAGGAGGTTGACTCCATGGCTAGGAGGCTGGCCTCACATTCTGGGGAAAGGGCAACTCAGAGAAGGGATCACCAACTATAATGTAGTCGAAGGCCATGTGGGAGAAGGCAGTTGCGGGCTGAATGAGGGCTAGAGACTGAGCACAGTGGCCACTCAACACCTTTATTGCAAACCACAATAGCTAATTAGAGGGAGAGAACAGAAGGGAATGCCCTGCCACAGTGACAGGGTGGGGTGGGGGGAGATGGGATTGGGGAGGATGGGAGGGATGCTGGGTTTACTGGTGGTGGAGTATGGGCACTGGTGAAGGGATGGGTTCCCAAACTTTGTATGGGGGAAGCATAAGCACAGATGTGTATAAATCTGTAACTGTACCCTCATGGTGATTCATTAATTAAAAATAAATAAATTTATTTAAAAAATAATAATATTTATTTATGACATCATGCAGATTTCAGTTTAAAACAATAAAAATCAGTATCTGTATATACTACATTATATTCTTAGGGGGGTTGTTTCTTTAGGAAACTAAATCATAGCTAATTCACAGGTAAACTTGTGAATTCACAGCCATCATCATCACAGATACTGTAAACTGGTATCCCAGCTGGTGAGTTTGTATCAGAGTCCTTTAATCATTTATTCACAATAGATAATATCTTAGGGAGATGGAGAATTACTGGGGCAAGACATACCACTTCAAATCCTCTGATGTGATCAAAGAATAAGAAAGAACTGACCAACACTCAGGTGAACACTCAGGTGAATGCTCAAGTCCTGTTTCAGGGGCCTGGACCAGGTGGATCAATCTCAGAGGGTCCCCAGTGGGCACCATGTCCACAGAAAATGTAGTGTTGTCCTCACAGAATGAGAACGAAAGGGCTGAGTCACAAAAAAAAGATTTGGGCCCGAATCAATCAAGACAAATTAGAAGCCTCTCAAAATGGCCCCATCACAGCATGGATATTTTCAGCTTTGGAGACTATGTTGCTAGTAAGTCTAAAAGGACTTGCAAAGACTGATGATGGGAACTTGGACCGCGTGTGGATTTCCAAACCCCACGTGATCCCAGGCACAGGCTGCGTGTGAAGCCAGGCTGCCACCTACTGACACACAGGAAGGGTGGCCAGGCACCCCTTGTAGGCGCAATGAAAGATGATTACGAACGGTCCTCTCCACACAAGTGAAATGAAGGAGTCAAGGGTTTGAGGCCTGGATTAAATATTTTTTTAATGACGGGGGCGGGGGAGAGCATAGTTAGTTAACTTCTGCTTCACACGCATGAAATCTGCAAGGGAGTCAAAAGTAAAAGAGGAAGTTTGGCCTGGTTGCACTGAGTGTGGCAGATAGGACTTCATCTCAAATTCCTCTTTTTTCAGTGGAAGAAATGACTGCCACATTCAGGCATGTGTCTGAAACCACAGGCCCTGCGTGGAAGAAACCAGGGTTTAATTCCCAATCCTAGAAAAAGATAAAGTTAAAAATAATAAGTATGATAAGAAATGACAATCCGCAGGTTTGCATCGCTCAGCTGAAAACTCTTTGAAGGCAGAAATTATATCATACATATTTTTCCCCTCTGCAAGAGACACAGAGAGTCTCTTGTCCGAGCGCCTGGCTATCCTCCCCGGGGTCCCTGGGAGGGGGTGGGCTCCAGCTTCCCTCCCTGCCCCGAGCAGTGCTCCCGCAGGCAAAGACCTCTGGAGCCTAGCCACAGCCATGCTCAAGGCTCCTCTCCACACGTTCAGACAAGCCTCACGTATGAGGAACCGGGTGTGTGGGACCTGGGGCTGAGACCTCCAAGCCTGCTCTGATCAGGACTGGGCCTCTTCCGCCCAGATTTCCCATTTCCCAGTAGCTAGGCGATCACAGCCAGGAACTGCCCCTGGCACCATGTAATCCCACCAATGGCCAATATCCAGAGACTTAAAACCAAGCTACTGGAAGACATTTTATAGCCTACTTCTCCCTCTGGGAGAAACTGGCAAGCTACTGAGAGTTTCCTACCCACATGGGAGAGCCTCACAAACTCCCCATGGTGTATTCATATGCCAAAACCAGTAAAAATGCTGGGTCTCATTCCCCTGACCCTGAAAGAGCCTCCAATGCGGCATTGTTGGGAAGGACGAGTAAAGAGAGGCTTCTAAAATCTCAGGGCCAGGACGATTGGAGATGTTACTGAGATCGCTTGAGAAATTTGACAATCAACGGGATGATGATGATGATGATGATGATGATGATGATATTTTTCCCCTAATTTTGACATTTTTTCTACTCTATACTAGAGGCAAATGCAGTCTGTTAAATGAGAATTCACACTGTTTTGCTGGGGAGGTTGGGGCAGACCCAGCAGTGCTCAGAACTTACTCCTGGCTCTGTGCTCAAGGGTCACACTTGCCAGGCTCAGGGACCATGTGGGATGCCCAGAATAGAACCCGAGTTGGCTGCATGCAAGGCAAGCGCCTACCCTCTGTTTCATTGCCCCAGCCCAAATTCACCTTTTTAATTCTAATAAAGTCAAATTACAATGTTGCAAAAATGAATCAAGAGGACAAGGGTGTACATCCTGTCTCTAGTGTACTTTGGGCAGCCCGCTTAACCTCTCAGAGTTTGTTTGTCATCTGTAAAACAAAGGGATTGTTGCCTTGCACACAGCCAATCCTGGTTCCCTGAAACCACATTTGGCTCCCAGAGTGCTGCCAGGAGTCCTCCCGGAGCACAGAGCCAGGAGTAAGCCCTGAGCACTGCTGAGTGTGGCCCCAAGACATTAAAGTAAAATAAAATGAAGAGACTGACATGCTCCCCCTCCAAGGATTGATTTATGAAGACGTTGCGGATGTACTTAGCACAGTGCTCGGTGCATAATAAGTTCTCAGGAAACAGTTTGTGGTTTTTTTTTAAATTATTTTAAAATAAGCTCAACGCGCTTAAGGTTGTTCTGCTACATGTTCTCACCCAGGAGGATGGTCTCCTGTTCAGGACGCCAAGGTCTCAGCTTCCTGGACAGATGAGAAAGCAAGTTTCTTAGCCCTGACCCACCACACTGAGTGTAACCCAGAGAGCCATGGCAAAGCAGGTTAGTGCGGCAGGAGATTAATTGAAGACTTTCATTATTGTTATTTTTAGTTACAAAACTGCAGGCAAACAGCTCCTGTCAGACGGAGCATCTCTTGCTAGAAGGCAGAAACGCAGCTGGGAGGAGGGCTGACCATTAATCATAAGGAAGCAGGGAAGGAAATTGAGACAGGAAATGTCAACCTCAAAATGTCCTGACTCTGGGCCATTCTCCAGGCACATGCGCAGACCAAAGTGATCAAATCAGGGGCTCTGACACCCCCACACGGCAAACAAAGCCAGTAACGAGGAAATGGCAAAGCAATGGAGCGTCAGACCCAAAATAAATCAGGTGTGTTTCCCTCCCAGAGCAGAGGAACGTGTTCCTCTCACACTTGGCTCTCAGAACGGTGTTGCAGCGCTGGGAACCTGCCTGGAAAGAACACGTTTTCAAATGGAGACTTGAGGGAGGGGCCAATATTGTCACGTACTTTCCTGAGTCTCCATGATGTGGAAGACTCGGTGATCCAGTAAAACTTTTTTCTGTCTTTGCTCCTTACGGAGCCGCTGTGTGACTAAAGAGATGATTACCTAGCTGACCTTCCTTCTTGAAAATGACCTGTCCCTACAACTGAGGGTTTCCCTCTCTGCTCTCGATTCTATGCCACGGGTCTGAGAATCTGACTTTAGACCACTACCATACCGTTTTGATCACTGTAGCTTTATAGTATAATTTAGAGTCAGGACTTGTGAACCCTCTCATCTTCTTCTTCCTCAGAATTGCTTTGGTATTCCATATAAATTTGAGAAGTGTTTGTTCTATGGCCTTGAAGAATATGATGGGAAAGCGAATGGTCATTGGAAACACCCTGAGATATTGCCAAAATCAAGGGTGGGGTCAGAGGGTGGGGTCAGAAGACTGAAGACCAAGGGTGGGGCCAGGGATGGGGTAAGATCAACGAGGGGACATTGGCTTTCTGGCAATGGACGTGGTGCAGCACCATTGTAAGCATAAAAGTAGTATCTGGGCTGCTGCTGGAAATAGACTAAGGGCCAAACACAGTGGCCTCTTAGTATCTGTATTGCAAACCGTGAGATGAGTCAGAAAGAAAGAGACAGACATAGAAAGATCATCTGTAGAATATAAAGTAGCAGAATGGGAGACTAACACTGAAGAATAGTAGAGATAAGAACCAGGAGGTCTGCCCCACAGCTTGGAAACTGGCCTCACATGCTGGGGGAAAAGGCAGCTCAGGGCTGGAGCAACAGCACAGCAGGTAGGGTGTTTGCCTTGCACTCGGCCGACCCAAGTTCGATCCCCAGTATTGCATAGGGTCCCCCGAGCACCACCAGGAGTGATTCCTGAGTGCAGAGCCAGGAGGAACCCCTGAGCATCACCAGGTGTGACTCAAAAAGAAAAAGAAAGAAAAGGCAGCTGAGATAGAGAAGGGAACACCTAGTAGAGAATGTTGGGAGGACCCACTTGGGTTGAAAGATGCGTGCCGAAAGTAGACTATAGACCGAACATGAAGGCCACGCAATACCTCTATTGCAAACTACAGCATCCAACAGGAGAGAGAACAAAAGAGAATGCCCTGCCACGGAGGCAGGGTGGGGTGGTGGGGGTTGGGGTGGGGGTGGTGGGAGGGATACTGGGATCATTGGTGGGAGAGAATGGGCACTGGTGGAGGGATGTAAATGAAATGCAAACATGAAAGTTCATAAGTTTGCAGCTGTACCTCACAGTGATTCACTAATAAAAATTTTAAAAACAAAAACTGCCCTAAAGTAGAGCGAGAGTAAGAAGGAAGAGTACCTGCCTCAGAGGCAGTGGGTGGGATGGGATGGGGGTGGCAGGTGGGACACTGGAAATATTGGTGGTGGAAAATGCACACTGGTGGAGGGATGGGTGCTCAAGCATTGTGTGACTTAATCACGAAAGCTTTGCAAACGTATCTCACCATGATCCAATAAAAAAAAAAAGTAGTATCAATACTTTGATAAGCACGGAACTTTGATTTTAAAAATGGAAATAAGTTAAAGGACATCCCAAGCTCCCCTGAGGCGGTGTGGCTCTTTCAGGGCTTTTGATTTTGATCCCGATAGAAAGTGGAAACCACAATTTCACCAGGTCCCTCAGACTTTGAGCCGAGATCTCCAGGGTGGGTCGGGAGTCAGGATTCCCAGAGGCATCCTGTTTGCATGCTTGATTGAGGATCCTGGAGAAAATACATTTTCAAGTTAATTTTTTTGAGTGTTGACTTTCTTTCTTGGAAAAGGAGACATTTCGGTTTTGTATCATGACATTTTCCATAATAGATCATTGCAAATGACGCCCCTTGGGGATAAATTCATGAAAGCAATACTTAGGTTGGGATAGACTTTTATCCCTAAAAATGTTTTTTTTATCCAATAATAATTTTTGTCATCGGGTATCACAACATGGCGTGGGGGGCATTTCCCCCACAAACTTGGAGTAAGATAGAAATAGTTCAGGAGCCGTGTGGGCAGCACGAATTTGTGGATTATTTGGCATTTCAAGTCTTTTTGTTTGTTTGTTTGTTTGTTTGTTATTTTGGTGCCACTCTCTTTGTGCTCGAACTTCCTTCTGACTATAGTCAGGGACCCCTCCAGGAAGGCTCAGAGGACCCGATGGGGTGCCAGGGATGAAACTCGGGTTAGCTGCATGAAAGGCAAGCGCCTTACCCTCTGTACTATCTCTCCAGCTCCTGGCATTTTAAAGTCTTAATGTTCTTTAAGAAGTTGATTCATTAGTGCCTCAGTTTGTTCATCTACAGAATGGGAGAAATATTTGTTTTAAGATTTGCTGCAATGACACACCAAACACTAAGAATTAGGATCCAACCAGACCAAATATATATATATATATATATATATATATATATATATATATATATATATATATGTAAAGCTCTTATGTTTAAATGAAATAGCAGATTTGCATCCACGAAGCCTTTGTCCCAGACCTATCAACCTTGGGCACCCCCGTGCAACAGCGTGTGGGACTGAGGAAAGCCCCACCCCCTCGCTGGTGAGAGACCAGGAGAACCCACCGTGTGATCCTCAGGACTGGGCTGTGCAGAAGACGAAAGTCAAATGGGCTGATATTTAGGGAGTGATGAATTTTTGAGTATTCTCTTTGTTTGCAGTACAACTCATTTCACCGCAAATTTCTCTCAGAGGATTTCTATAATGCCTCTGCGGCACAAATGACTCTCAAAATTCCTGAAAATTTAATGATCGGTTCTCATGGGCTGCAACCAGCTAGCTCACCCCTCCGCCGCCCGTTAACATTCCCAAAAGTTAGATTTTTCCCTGCCTATAAGCCCAAACGATTTTTATTTATTTATTTATTTTTGGTTTGGGGGCCAGACCCAGAGAAAAATACTGCCCAAGGTGCAATGCTCCCCTCCTCGAGCTGAAACTCGTAAACCCAAACAGTTTCCAGGCTACACCTTGCAAAGGAAAGCATGGCACCTTGGGCAGTGTTTTTCTCTTAGCGCTGAGAAATGCATCCCGTGAAATTCAGCATCCTCCACCATCTGTCAAGAATATTTATTATGCACTGACGGGCCTCCCTGGACTGGGAGGCCCCTCAGGTCACGTGCCGTGTGGATCGGCCTGGACCACACGATCAGGCATACACAGTTGCTCAGGAAACAGTTGCAGAGAGCAAAAGCAGCCCCCTCCCTCGTGTCTGGGAGACAGTCCTTCCAAATGGATAGCGATTTCTCTCTTCCTTTCATTGTCCATTCCCCGCTCGATGGAGAGGGTAGAATGAGAAGAAACGAAACAGATGAAATGAACTGGCCCTGCAGTCATTCATTCTTCCTGCCCGGCTCCCAGCTAGGAAACAAAGGCTGTTTGCCTGGTGAGTAACAGGCAGCGTGTAACCCCCTGAGCTCTCTCTGGGTGGCCTGGGCCACGGCTCCCTGGAACCAGTACAAGCGGCTACAGCCAAGCGGAGCTTCCCAAGGGCTCAGTAACTTCCTTCCTCTGGAAGAAAGGGACAGAACATGCAGGCGGGCTCCCAGATCTCTACATGCTTGGCAGCTGAAGTTCCCAGACAAGTTCTACCTCTGATTGGCAGCCCACACCCAGCTTGTCTGCCCCGAGCAGCTTAGGCCTTCCCTACCCGCATGGGAACTTTCAAATTCCCCATTAACAAAGGGTCCTAGGCCCACCCACTGGAATGAAGACCCCGCCCTGGGGCTCCACCAGTGCCCCGACCCAGCCCATCTCACTGGGACAAAAATCAGATGATAACTATCTCATTTTCTTCTCTAAATACCCGTGACCCTGTTTGCTGCCAATCTCTCTGTAAAATCTCTATTGTAGCCCATTCTATGTGGCCTTATAGAATTTACATCACAGCCTAATGGGACTTTCCCAGGAAGAGTGTCAGAAGAAATCCACCTTCAGAAAGGGTACCACACTGTCATCATTAACTCAGATCCTCTACAGGCAATTTTAGGAGAAATGTTGAGTCCAGGAATCAGAAACCTAGAGCCTTTCATTCCCAAAATAGCTGTGCAATCCAGTAGCAGGCTTTCTAGATTCTTCTTTCACACATGGCTTTTCCCCTGGATGTCCAATGATCATACAAGTTGTAAAACAAAAGCAGTCAAACTAAACAAAATCCTAAGCTTCATGAAGCCCATTATACTATCACACTTGATCTGCTATTTTTCTGGTGATTTCTTATTGGTGCCCAGAAGAGATCTAAGAACAAAATCCTATCGTCTCCCTGTTCATTATCTAAACAGGAACTTTGTTCTAGAACCATTTTGATGACTACATAAGAGATACAACACACCCAAGTCAGCCAGAGATGGTGGCAAATGAGCTTGTAACAAACAAATAATTAAAGATGATTTAGGGCTGCAGAGACAGTAGAGAGGTAAGGCACTTGCTTTATATGTTGTTGAATGTTTAGGATCCAACCAGACTAAAACAATGTAAAGCTCTGATGTTTAAATATTCAGCCTTAGTTTCAGACCTATCAACCTTGGGCTCCCCATGCTACAGTGTGTCCGAGTGAGTAAAGACGCATCACTCAGTTGAGTTGGTGAGAGACCACGCAGACAGACCGCACAATCCACAGGACCTCTGATTATGGTCTCTGACACACCACCAGGAGTGATCCCTGAGCACAGAACCAAGAGTAAACCCTGAGCACAGCCGGTGTAACTCAAACACCTCCCCACAAAAGAGATGCACCTTGTTCTATTGAAAACGCTGTACTGATTTTTCCCAATACCAAACTATCTATGAGCTCTTTGCCTTTGAGAGTCTTTTCTGATTATCATTATGCAGAGAAAACCAAATTTTCCACAGATGCAGTTTATGCCACCTGAACAAACACCAGACACATAGTAACTAGATTAGACATCTCTGTCTGCCATTTTAGAATATATTGACGATCGTTTCTGAAGCACCACCTAATTAGGTTGCATTGAAATACGAGAAACTTCTGCATTCTATTTTAAGTGTTCTGCTGTTAAATAAAAGCGATGTGACCAAGTCCAAAGGAAACTGGAGTTCATGTTCATCTCTAGATACCTAATGCAGTGGATAGAATTGTTCTTTGCAAAGGGATAGGGCAATAAACCAGAGTTTGGTTTCTCATAATTTAGCACAATTTAGCTGCCATTTCACAACAGTCCAGCTGCTGCCACGAGTCCCCAGAAGCTTGGTTGATCACGGCAAGAACAGACCTGACTGTGTCAGTGTTTGCAGGAGACATCACCGCTCAGCTTTGCAAGGGGTCACCATTGTCGCTTAATTTGGAGGCAGGTCTGTGCCCACTGAAAACACTGAGGCCAAGATGTTTCACTTCTTAAAAATTGCAGTGATCATAGTATCTTCCCTGCCAGGTAAGTATGAGCTAGGGGAGAAGGCAGTTGGAATAGAGAAGGAACCACCAAGTTAATGATGGTTGGAGGGATATTGCAATACTAACATTAATTGTGAAGAGTTATGCCTCCAGTGTCTGTCTACCAAAGCTACCTATATGAAGGACAGAAGGTCATTGAAAAATCAAAACAATAATGTCTTGACTTTGATAGAAACAGCTTCCATGTATTTTTCTATAACCTATTTACTCACTCTAAATCTACTCTCTACTTGATATTTTTGCATAATACACAACATTGTGACATTGTCATGAATCCTAGAACTAGGTCGTTTTCTTTCCTTTAAAAAAATCAGACATGATTTCAGTGTTGTTAGAGTTGATTCTGACTTACCTAGCTCATATTCTGTGCAAGCAATGATTGTTTTAAGGATAAAAACAGTTTTTAGAGGGCTCTGAAATCTACCAAGCATGGAGTATCTTAGGTATTTAAAGGTATTCATTTTATGGGTTTTTATTATTCAGACCTAAAGCAGAAGTAAATCGTTTCAAGATGGACAATAGAACACTGATTAGCAAACTTGAAATTCATATCCCTGATCTGCTCAGAGATGACACACCTGCTACAGAGAACTTAATTACTTTAATAACTACAAATTGACAGATTATGCCTTGCATAGTCATTGAATTTCAGTGTTTTGAAGCTGGCCTACCTGTGTTTCAACAACCTCCTCAATGTTTCCAGATATAATCATCAAACCATAGTGGCAAATGCAAAACAAGCATCCTGATTTGGAGTTAAAATCTTGTTGATGCAATAAAACAGATGACATTTTTTTAAAAGTTAAACCACAGTAAAGATCTATGGTTTTCTTTCATATTTTAACATAATACAGGAAGAAATGTTTTTTTAAAAAAATAGCAGTTCGTGATCGATTGGAAAGATTCAAACACTGGCTCCAAATCCCGTTCTCTTTACTACAGAGACATTTCTGGAAAGTTCTGTTAAGCTTGCTTCAACAACTAACATTTCCAAAATTTGTCCTTTGGCAATGTCTCCAAAAGACTTCACATCTTCTCATGCAGAGGAGATATAAAACAATTTTGAGGTTGGAAGACCTTGATACAAATTTGGGGACTGGTCTGCCAAAGGGACTCTGGAATGTTCTTTTGCAACAGAGGTATGCCATATTGTTTGTTGTTCTGGAATATTAGGGAGACCTACCAAGTTCATCAATGGATGAAATTTAGCAAGGATTGGGTACTTCCCAAAAGCCAGTTTTTTAGATCTAGAAGATTTTTGTTTCTTTGGGGGCCAAGTCTAGTGGTGCTTGGGACTTACTGCTGGTTCTGAGCTCAAGGATCGCTCGTGGCGGGACTCAGGAGACCGTACGTGGTACCAGGGATAAAACCAGGGTTGGCTATTTGCAAAGCAAGTGCCTTAACCTCTGTCGTATATCTGACCCAGATCTGGAACACTTCTATGTGAGAAGCTGTTTCCAAAAGCTGGCTTTTACAACATGGGAGGACCAATAGGGGCAATACTGAAATAAGTTCGACAGAGAAAGGCAAAAATAATGTACTATTTCACTCATATGCACTAGATAGAAAAAAAAAGATCAACTGAATTAAATAATAAACTTGTAGAGTATAAGAAGTTATGAGAAAAGAAGGGGTAGAGAAGTGGGTAAATCCCATAAAAAGAGTCAGTTGTTTAGTCAAGGATGGAATTGAACCTTCAGTTGCAAACATAATACAGATGTGAACGTGCTTATTTTAAATGCTGCAACAGAAAACTTAGAATGCTAGGGCTGGAGCACAGCAGGTAGGGCATTTGCTTTGCATGCAGCTGACCCAGGTTTGATTCCCAGCATCCCATACGGTCCCCCAAAACACCACCAGGAGTAATTCCTGAGTGCATGAGCCAGGAGTAACACTTGTGCAACACTAGGTGTGACCCAAAAAGAAAAAAAAAACAAACACAAAACTGAGAATGCTAGAACACAAGTAACCCAAGTAACCTCATAAAAGCTACTAATGTTGAGGGTACCCACCATGATCCTGGCACGATTTTAGACCCAGCAAGCATAAGGCAGAGCAACATGAAGTGCCTCTCAATGATGATCCATGCCAGTAGACAGACATATAAACCAAAAACGAAAAGCACACAATTGCTTCTGAGATTAAAGTATGGATAACATCATAGGATCACTGGATAATGGAGAGATGCTGTTTTGAAGGGGGAGTTCAGTTCTGGATACACTCAACTTTGATTCTCTAGATCTGCTTTCAACCTTCTTACACCTTTCAGGTAGGCTCAGAGGTCTCAGTCCCTGGATTTGGTTTTGTTTTGTTTATTGTCCCTTCTTCAGGGATCACATCTACTCCCAGCAGTGCTCTGGGGACCACATGGTGTTGTGTAACAAAGCCAGAGTGCCTATATTCAAAGCATGTAGTTCACCATTCAACTCCGTCTCCTGTTGTCTCTGCATGACCCTCTCCCACACTGCGTTAGGATTGATATAAGTCAGAAGCAAACACACATCATTTTCAAGGGCAGATCATAAAGGACATGACCGTTTTTCCCAGTTTCCCTCCTCCTGGATCACATGCCCTACCAGGAAGCCACCCAGGTAACCTGAAGGTAGTCTGCATGGCGAGGAACAGAGACCTCTAACCAACAGCCACGCGTGTGAATGAACTTGGCACTGGCAAATTCCCCAGTCGTCAGATAGCCACTGCCCTGGCTGTCTTTTTAAATGCTGCATCACGAGAGAACAGTGTATTCAGAATCCCTGTTCCAGGGAGTGTCAGCTACTAAGTTTGAAGTAATTTGTTCCACAGCATTTGATAACTAATACACTGTCCTCCACAAACTAACGAGTAGACTTCTGTGCCAAATTGACTGTGCCCATTTGTGTTCCACTGATGAAGGTGGTGAAGGTCAAAAGCAGAGAGAGTGGGAATTGTTCCCTCAACTTCCTTCCTGTCGAGTTGTTCACTGCATGCCGGCCACGAGGGCTCAGTTGCTAGGCAGTGGTCACGCCTATAGAGCTACTGTAGGCAGAACCAAGTGACCACACTGTCCCTTGCTCTTTGGGACCCCGATATGACAAAATTCTGCAGTGTTTTCCTTGTTTATGCCCTGCCTCTGTCTTTGTAAACAGCCACTTTGCAAATAGTCTCTAATTATCCAAGTTGCATGTGTACCTGTATCCTGCTGAAGGCCTAGCAGTGAGAATCAGGAAAACAGGGGGGGGGGAAATGGATCTATGATCTAGGATGAACATAGTCACATCAAATGAAATAGAATGAGCAAACAAAAACTATCTTTTAAATGGGAGAGTAACACGTGTGCTCGTTTCAATGGCCATTGAAACTGGCACGTGAAATATTCCACACCAATCGCCTTATAGCTGTTCAGTTACATCAGACATCGTTCATATCAATTCTTGGTGAACAGCATTTAGAATATATCTAAATATACATATATTTAGATATGTGTATATATATTTAGAATCACAATCACATGGCAGCTTCAGTCTACACCCAAAGATACCACTGTCATCCCATTTTTCATCAATTTACTCGAGCAGGCACCAGTAATGTCTCTATTACACTCAGCCCTGAGATTTTAGCAGCCTCTCTTTACTCGTCTTTCCCAATGACTGGAGGCTCTTTCAGGGTCAGGGGAATGAGACCTATCATTAACTATCGTTACCTATCATTACACCCAGAGGTACATAGAAATATTTTTTTCTAACCTTTCTATGTTTCAATTCCTACTTCGGTTTCAGACAACCCATTCCTGAAATACTTTAGCCTATGGGGCAAGAGAGATAGTAGAGCTGATTCGGTGCTTGCCTTACATGCGACTGGCCCGGGTTGATCCCCAGAGTCACATATGGTCCTATGAGCACTGTCGAGAGTGACTCCTGAGTGCAGAGCCAGGAGTAAGTCCTGAGCATTGCCAGGTATTGGTAATAACCAAAAAAAAAAAAGTGAAGTATTTTGGTCTGTTGGAGATTTCTGTCCTCTCCCTCTCTCCTAGGTCTAAGTGGGGTTTTGTTTTCTTTTGTAATCAGGAGTTGGGGTGATTTTAATCAGTTAATGTTCCAAGCACCCAGTCTCACTCAACATTGACTCCTTTCAAGTACACTGAATTGGCTGGGCTATGGTCCCGTGTCAGTGCTGGAGAGTGACCCGATGGAAAGAGGTTCTGCATCGCCGGGCAGGACTACAGGGGCACATTTAATCTCAGTTGAAAAAGCAAGTCCTTGGAAGAGACGTACGCTGTTTGTATGCAAATCAGGATGCAAGTCTTCTGTCAGAACTTCCTAAGAACTGTTCGAGTTGCTGTTTGGATTTGAAATTCATTTCTTTCCAGACTAATTCTGTCTCACAACTAATTTCCACTGACTGCAGTCCAATTTGGGGATTAGGGGCTATCAGAGGGCTTCACAGCCATAGCCAGGACAGAAGTGAGACAAAAGCAAAGGTAAAAAGCCTTATTTCATATATACATATATCTATATATCACTGTCATCCCATTGTTCATCGATTTACTCACGCGGGCGCCAGTAACATCTCCATTTGTCCCAGCCCTGAGATTTTAGCAGCCTCTCCTTACTCATCTTTCCCAATGATTGGAGTCTCTTTCAGGGTCAAGGGAATGAGACTTGTTATTGTTACTGTTTTGGGCATATCAAATACGCCACAGGGAGCTTGCCAGGCTCTGCCGATTTCGTGTGTGTGTGTGTGTGTGTGTGTGTGTGTGTGTGTGTGTGTATAAACATGACAGAAGATGTAGACATGCTGGTCCTCAGCATTGACTAAGCACCTGCTTGGACTGTCTTTGTCTTTCCTTTCATGCTTTCACACAGCACCTCCTAGGAAAGGACACAGGATCGCAGGACCACTGGAAGCTTGGACATGAGCCCATTCTTACATTCTGGTGCATTCACTCAGTGCCTATCCCAAAGGCCACCCGAGCTGAACCACAGGACAGCAGCTCCCTGGCTCCTGCTTAGGAAAGCCCGCGGGCCACTGTGGATGGTCTGAGGTAGGAGCACCATGTGGGCTGGAACGGT